>NC_138070.1:39672174-39679674 GCF_964194185.1 Rhinolophus hipposideros
CCATCGCCGACCAGTACACCTTGCTTTATGGTTAGCCAGATCACTAACCCGTGTCCTAGGAAAACATTCTGGACCCACCCTTAGCCACACCCTAATCCAGCCCTACATCCGTTCTCTGTCCTAGGACTACCCGGAGCCCTCCCGTGACACCTACCCCTAGCCCTCGGCCATCCCCTTCCACTACCACTAGTCCTAGGCCTCACATGAGCCCTAACCCTAACACTGCCCGTGGGCCTCTTCCAACCACTAGCCCTTCACCTAACCCTACCCCGAGCACTACACCTCGCCCTAGGCTTACGATTAACACTACCTCTGGTCCTACACCTACCCCTGGCCCTACAGCTCCCCCTACCCATAGGCTCATCCCCATCCCTACCCCTAGCCACAGCTCCCACTCCTGGCCCTAGGCCTACTCCGAGGTTTACCTCGACACCCACCCCTTGCCCTATGTCTACCCCAGAGCTACGCGTACCGCTCCCACTAGCCCTAGCTCGGGACCTAGACCAACGCCCATGGCTTCCTC
The DNA here is from genome assembly GCF_964194185.1 of Rhinolophus hipposideros. NCBI lineage: Eukaryota > Metazoa > Chordata > Mammalia > Chiroptera > Rhinolophidae > Rhinolophus > Rhinolophus hipposideros. The sequence goes on from NC_138070.1 coordinate 39,672,698, forward strand.
TACTCCGAGGCCTAGAACTTGCCCCTTCACTAACCAGTACACCTTGCCCTTGTTAGGGTTAGGGTTAGGGTTAGGGTTCGGCTTAGGATTTAGGGTTAGTGTTAGGGTTAGGGTTTGTGTTAGGGTTAGGGTTAGGGTTAGGGTTAGGGTTACAGTTAGGGTTAGGGTTGGTGTTAGGTTTAGGGTTAGGGTTAGGGTTAGGGTTAGGGTTAGGAGTTAGGGTTAGGGTTAGTGTTAGGGTTAGGTTTAGGGTTAGGGTTAGGGTTAGGGTTAGGTTACCCCGAGCACTACCCCTCGCCCAAGGCCTACGCCTAGCACTACCTCTGGTCCTACCCCTACCCCTGGTCCTACAGCTCCCCCTACCCATACGCCCACCGCCATCCCTACCCCTAGCCACAGCTCCAACTCCTGGCCCTAGGCCTACTCCGAGGTTTACCCTGACACCCACCCCTTGCCCTATACGTACCCCAGCGCTACGCATATCGCTCCCACTAGCCGTAGCTCAGGCCCTAGACCAACGCCCAGTGCTCATCTAGTTCGATGCCAAGGACTTGCCCATCGCCGACCAGTACACCTTGACCTACCGTTAGCCAGAGCACTAAGCCGTGTCCTACGAAATCACCCTGGACCCACCCTTAGCCACAACCTAATCCAGCCCTATATCCGTTCCGAGTCCTAGGACAACCCGGAGCCCTCCCGTGACACCTACCCCTAGCCCTCGGTTAACCCCTACCACTACCACTAGTCCTAGGCCTAACATGAGCCCTAACCCTAACACTGCCCGTGGGCCTCTGCCAACCTCTAGCCCTTCACCTAACCCTACCCCGAGCACTACCACTAGCTTTACGCTTACGCCTAACACTACCTCTGGTCCTACCCCTACCCCTGGCCCTACAGATCCCCCTACCCATACGCCCACCCCCACCCCTACCCCTAGCCATAGCTCCCACTCCTGGCCCTAGGCCTACGCCGAGGTTTACCTAGACACCCACCCCTTGCCCTATGCCTACCCCAGCGCTACGCCTACCGCTCCCACTAGCCCTAGCTCTGGTGCTAAACCAACGCGCATGGCTCCCTTTAGTCCGAGGCCTAGAACTTGCCAGTCGCTGACCATACACCTTGCCATTGTTAGGGTTAGGGTTAGGGTTAGGGTTAGGGTTAGGGTTAGGGTTAGGGTTAGGGTTTAGGGTTAGTGTTAGGGTTAGGGTTGGTGTTAGGGTTAGGGTTAGGGTTAGGTTTAGGGTTAGGGTTGGTGTTAGGTTTATGGTTAGTGTTAGGGTTAGAATGAGGGTTAGGGGTTTGGGTTAGGGTTAGTGTTAGGGTTAGGGTTAGGGTTGGTGTTAGGGTTAGGGTTAGGTTTAGGGTCGTGTTAGCGTTAGGGTTGGAGTTAGGTTTAGGGTTAGGGTTAGGGATAGGGTTAGGGTTAGGGGATAGGGTTAGGGTTAGTGTTAGGGTTAGGGTTAGGGTTAGGGTTAGGGTTAGTGTTAGGGTTAGGGTTAGTGTTAGGGTTAGGGTTAGGTTACCTTGAGCACTACCCCTCGCCCTAGGCCTACGCCTAGCACTACCTCTGGTCCTACCCCTACCTCTGGCCCTACAGCTCCCCCTACCCATAGGCCCACCCCCTTTCCTACCCCTAGCGACAGCTCCAACTCCTGGCCCTAGGCCTACTTCGAGGTTTACCCCAACACCCACCCCTTGCGCTATACCTACCCCAGCGTTACGCCTATCGCTCCCACTGGCCCTAGCTCGGGCCCTAGACCAACGCCCAGTGCTCATCTAGTCCGATGCCAAGCACTTGCCCATCGCCGACCAGTACACCTTGACCTACTGTTAGCCAGAGCACTAAGCCGTGTCCTACGAAATCACCCTGGACCCACCCTTAGCCACAACCTAATCCAGCCCTATATCCGTTCCGAGTCCTAGGACAACCCGGAGCCCTCCCGTGACACCTACCCCTACCCCTCGGTTTACCCCTACCACTACCACTAGTCCTAGGCCAAATTTGAGCCCTAACCCTAACACTGCCCGTGGGCCTCTGCCAACCTCTAGCCCTTCACCTAACCCTACCCCGAGCACTACCACTAGCTTTAGGCTTACGCCTAACACTACGTCTGGTCCTACCCCTACCCCTGGCCCTACAGATCCCCCTGACCATACGCCCACCCCCACCCCTACCCCTAGCCACAGCTCCCACTCCTGGCCCTAGGCCTACGCCGAGGTTTACCTAGACACCCACCCCTTGCCCTATGCCTACCCCAGCGCTACGCCTACCGCTCCCACTAGCCCTAGCTCTGGCGCTAGACCAACGCGCATGGCTCCCTTTAGTCCGAGGCCTAGAACTTGCCAGTCGCTGACCATACACCTTGCCATTGTTTGGGATAGGGTTAGGGTTAGGGTTAGGGTTAGGGTTTAGGGTTAGGGTTAGGGTTAGGGTTGGTGTTAGGGTTAGGGTTAGGGTTAGGTTTAGGGTTAGGGTTGGTGTTAGGTTTATGGTTAGGGTTAGGGTTAGAATGAGGGTTAGGGGTTTGGGTTAGGGTTAGTGTTAGGGTTAGGGTTAGGGTTGGTGTTAGGGTTAGGGTTAGGTTTAGGGGTCGTGTTAGCGTTAGGGTTGGTGTTAGGTTTAGGGTTAGGGTTAGGGATAGGGTTAGGGTTAGGGGATAGGGTTAGGGTTAGGGTTAGGGTTAGGGTTAGGGTTAGGGTTAGGGTTAGTGTTAGGGTTAGGGTTAGTGTTAGGGTTAGGGTTAGGTTACCCCGAGCACTACCCCTCGCCCTAGGCCTACGCCTAGCACTACCTCTGGTCCTACCCCTACCTCTGGCCCTTCAGCTCCCCCTACCCATAGGCCCACCCACAATCCTACCCCTAGCCACAGCTCCAACTCTTGTCCCTAGGCCTACTCCGAGGTTTACCCCGACACCCACCCCTTGCGCTATACCTACCCCAGCGCTACGCCTATCGCTCCCAATAGCCCTAGCTCGGGCCCTAGTCCAACGCGCATGGCTCCATCTAGTACAAGGCCTAGAACTTGCCCGTCGCTGACCATACACCTTGCCATTGTTAGGGTTAGGGTTATTGTTAGGATTAGGGTTAGGGTTAGGTTTAGGGTTAGGATTTAGGGTTAGGGTTAGGGTTAGGGTTGGTGTTAGGGTTAGGTTTAGGTTTGTGTTAGGTTTAGGGTTAGGGTTAGGGTTAGGGTTAGGGTTAGGGTTAGGGGTTAGGGTTAGGGTTAGTGTTAGGGTTAGGGTTAGGGTGGGTGTTAGGGTTAGGGTTAGGGTTAGGGTTAGGGTTAGGGTTGGTGTTAGGGTTAGGGTTATGGTTAGGTTTAGGGTTGGTGTTAGGGTTAGGGTTAGGGTTAGGGTTGGGGTGAGGGTTAGGGGTTAGGGTTAGAGTTAGTGTTAGGGTTAGGGTTAGGGTTAGGGTTAGGGTTATGTGTAGGGTACGCCGAGCAGTATTCCTCGCCCTAGGCCTACGCCTAGCACTACCTCTGGTCCTACCACTACCCCTGGCCCTCCAGCTACCCCTACCCATAGGCCTACCCCCATCCCTACCCCTAGCCACAACTCCAAATCCTGTCCCAAAGCCTACTCCGAGGTTTACCTTGACACCCACCCCTTGCCCTTTGCCTACCCCAGCGCTACGCCTACCACTCCCACCAGCCCTACCTCAGGCCCTAGACCAACGGCCAGTGCTCACTCTATTCCGAGGCCTAGCACATGCCCGTCGCCGACCAGTACACCTTGCTTTACCGTTAGCCAGAGCACTAACCCGTGTCCTACGAAAACATTCTGGAACCACCCTTAGCCACACCCTAATCCAGCCCTACATCCGTTCTGAGTCCTAGGACTACCCGGAGCCCTCCCGTGACACCTACCCCTAGCCCTCGGCCATCCCCTTCCACTACCACTAGTTTTATGCCACACATGAGCCCTAACCCTAACACTGCCCGTGGGCCTCTGCCAACCACTAGCCCTTCACCTAACCCTACACCGAGCACTACCCCTCGCCCTAGGCTTACGCCTAACACTACCTCTGGTCCTACTCCTACCCTTCCCCTACAGCTCCCCCTACCCATAGGCCCACCCCCATCCCTATCCCTAGCCACAACTCCAAATCCTGGCCCTAAGCCTACTCCGAGGTTTACCCCGACACCCATCACTTGCCCTATGTCTACGCCAGTGATACGCCTACCGCTCCCACTAACCCTTGCTCGGGCCCTAGACCAACAACCAGTGCTCCCTCTAGTCCGAGGCCTACCACTTGCCCGACGCCGACCAGTACACCTTGCCATACCGTTAGCCAGAGCACTAACACGTGTCCTACGAAATCACCCTGGACCCACCCTTAGCACACCCTAATCCAGCCCTACACCCGTTCCGAGTCCTAGGACTACCCGGAGCCCTCTCGTGACACCTACCCCTAGCCCTCGGCCAACCCTTACCACTACCACTAGTCCTAGGCCTCACATGAGCCCTAACCCTAACACTGCATGTGGGCCTCTGCCAACCACTAGCCCTTCACCTAACCCTACCCCGAGCAGTACACCTCGCCCTAGGCTTACGCCTAACACTACCTCTTGTCCTACCCCTACCCCTGGCCCTACAGCTCCCCCTACCCATAGGCCTATCCCCATTTCTACCCCTAGCCACAGCTCCCACTGCAGGTCGTAGACCAACTCCTAGGTTTACCTCGACACCCACCCCTTGCCTTATGCCTACCCCAGCGCTACGCCTACCGCTCCCACTAGCCCTAGCTCGGGCCCTAGTCCAACGCGCATGGCTCCCTCTAGTCCGAGGCCTAGAACATGCCCGTCGCTGACCATACACCTTGCCATTGTTAGGGTTAGGGTTAGGGTCAAAGTTAGGGTTAGGGTTAGGGTTAGGGTTAGAATTAGGATTTAGGGTTAGGGTTAGGGTTAGTGTTGGTGTTAGGGTTAGGGTTAGGGTTAGGGTTGGTGTTAGGTTTAGGGTTAGGGTTAGGGTTAGGGTTAGGGGTTAGGGTTAGGGTTAGTGTTAGGGTTAGGGTTAGGGTTGGTGTTAGGGTTAGGGTTAGTGTTAGGGTTAGGGTTAGGGTTGGTGTTAGGGTTAGGGTTAGGGATAGGGTTAGGGTTAGGGTACACCGAGCACTATTCCTCGCCCTAGGCCTACGTCTAGCACTACCTCTGGTCCTACCACTACTTCTAGCCCTACAGCTACTTCTACCCATAGGCCCACCCCCATCCCTACCCCTAGCCACAACTCCAAATCCTGTCCCAAAGCCTACTCCGAGGTTTACCTTGACACCCACCCCTTGCCCTTTGCCTACCCCAGCGCTACGCCTACCACTCCCACCAGGCCTACCTCAGGCCCTAGACCAACGGCCAGTGCTCACTCTAGTCCGAGGCCTAGCACTTTCCCATCGCCGACCAGTACACCTTGCTTTATGGTTAGCCAGAGCACTAACCCGTGTCCTAGGAAAACATTCTGGACCCACCCTTAGCCACACACTAATCCAGCCCTACATCCGTTCTCAGTCCTAGGACTACCCGGAGCCCTCCCGTGACACCTACCCCTAGCCCTCGGCCATTCACTTCCACTACCAATAGTCCTAGGCCTCACATGAGCCCTAACCCTAACACTGCCCGTGGGCCTCTGCCAACCACTAGCCCTTCACCTAACCCTACCCCGAGCACTACACCTCGCCCTAGGCTTACGACTAACACTACCTCTGGTCCTACCCCTACCCCTGGCCCTACAGCTCCCCCTACCCATAGGCTCATCCCCATCCCTACCCCTAACCACAGCTCCCACTCCTGGCCTTAGGCCTACTCCGAGGTTTACCTCGACACCCACCCCTTGCCCTATGTCTACCCCAGAGCTACGCGTACCGCTCCCACTAGCCCTAGCTCGGGACCTAGACCAACGCCCATGGCTTCCTCTACTCCGAGGCCTAGAACTTGCCCCTTCACTAACCAGTACACCTTGCCCTTGTTAGGGTTAGGGTTGGGGTTAGGGTTAGGGTTACGTTTAGGGTTAGGGTTAGGGTTAGGGTTTAGGGATAGGGTTAGGGTTAGGGTTGGTGTTAGGGTTAGGGTTAGGGTTAGGGTTAGGGTTATAATTAGGAGTTAGGGTTAGGGTTAGTGTTAGGGTTAGGGTTAGTGTTAGGGTTAGGGTTAGGGTTAGGGTTAGGGTTAGGTTACCTTGAGCACTACCGCTCGCCCTAGGCCTACGCCTAGCACTACCTCTGGTCCTACCCCTACACCTGGCCCTACAGCTACCCCTACTTATAGACCCACCCCCAATTCTACCCCTAGCCACAGCTCCCCCTCCAGGTCCTAAGCCTACTCCGAGGTTTACCTCGACACCCACCCCTTGCCCTATGCCTACCCCAGAGCTACGCCTATTGCTCCCACTAGCCCTAGCTAGGGCCCTAGACCAACGCCCATGGCTTCCTCTAGTCCGAGGCCTAGAACTTGCCCCTTCGCTAACCAGTACACCTTGCCCTTGTTAGGGTTAGGGTTAGTGTTAGGGTTGGGTTAGGGTTAGGGTTTAGGGATAGGGTTAGGGATAGGGTTGGAGTTAGGTTTAGGGTTAGGGTTAGGGATAGGGTTAGGGTTAGGGGATAGGGTTAGGGTTAGTGTTAGGGTTAGGGTTAGGGTTAGGGTTAGGGTTAGTGTTAGGGTTAGGGTTAGTGTTAGGGTTAGGGTTAGGTTACCCCGATCACTACCCCTCGCCCTAGGCCTATGCCTAGCACTACCTCTGTTCCTACCCCTACAACTGGCCCTACAGCTACCCCTACTTATAGGCCCACCCCCATTTCTACCCCTAGCCACAGCTCCCACTCCAGGTCGTAGACCAACTACTAGGTTTACCTCGACACCCACCCCTTGCCTTATGCCTACCCCAGCGCTACGCCTACCGCTCCCACTAGCCCTAGCTCGGGCCCTAGTCCAACGCGCATGGCTCCCTCTAGTCCGAGGCCTAGAACATGCCCGTCGCTGACC
>NC_138070.1:39684674-39719674 GCF_964194185.1 Rhinolophus hipposideros
TGAGTCCTAGGACTACCCGGAGCCCTCCCGTGACACCTACCCCTAGCCCTCGGCCATCCCCTTCCACTACCACTAGTTTTATGCCACACATGAGCCCTAACCCTAACACTGCCCGTGGGCCTCTGCCAACCACTAGCCCTTCACCTAACCCTACACCGAGCACTACCCCTCGCCCTAGGCTTACGCCTAACACTACCTCTGGTCCTACTCCTACCCTTCCCCTACAGCTCCCCCTACCCATAGGCCCACCCCCATCCCTATCCCTAGCCACAACTCCAAATCCTGGCCCTAAGCCTACTCCGAGGTTTACCCCGACACCCATCACTTGCCCTATGTCTACGCCAGTGATACGCCTACCGCTCCCACTAACCCTTGCTCGGGCCCTAGACCAACAACCAGTGCTCCCTCTAGTCCGAGGCCTACCACTTGCCCGACGCCGACCAGTACACCTTGCCATACCGTTAGCCAGAGCACTAACACGTGTCCTACGAAATCACCCTGGACCCACCCTTAGCACACCCTAATCCAGCCCTACACCCGTTCCGAGTCCTAGGACTACCCGGAGCCCTCTCGTGACACCTACCCCTAGCCCTCGGCCAACCCTTACCACTACCACTAGTCCTAGGCCTCACATGAGCCCTAACCCTAACACTGCATGTGGGCCTCTGCCAACCACTAGCCCTTCACCTAACCCTACCCCGAGCAGTACACCTCGCCCTAGGCTTACGCCTAACACTACCTCTTGTCCTACCCCTACCCCTGGCCCTACAGCTCCCCCTACCCATAGGCCTATCCCCATTTCTACCCCTAGCCACAGCTCCCACTGCAGGTCGTAGACCAACTCCTAGGTTTACCTCGACACCCACCCCTTGCCTTATGCCTACCCCAGCGCTACGCCTACCGCTCCCACTAGCCCTAGCTCGGGCCCTAGTCCAACGCGCATGGCTCCCTCTAGTCCGAGGCCTAGAACATGCCCGTCGCTGACCATACACCTTGCCATTGTTAGGGTTAGGGTTAGGGTCAAAGTTAGGGTTAGGGTTAGGGTTAGGGTTAGAATTAGGATTTAGGGTTAGGGTTAGGGTTAGTGTTGGTGTTAGGGTTAGGGTTAGGGTTAGGGTTGGTGTTAGGTTTAGGGTTAGGGTTAGGGTTAGGGTTAGGGGTTAGGGTTAGGGTTAGTGTTAGGGTTAGGGTTAGGGTTGGTGTTAGGGTTAGGGTTAGTGTTAGGGTTAGGGTTAGGGTTGGTGTTAGGGTTAGGGTTAGGGATAGGGTTAGGGTTAGGGTACACCGAGCACTATTCCTCGCCCTAGGCCTACGTCTAGCACTACCTCTGGTCCTACCACTACTTCTAGCCCTACAGCTACTTCTACCCATAGGCCCACCCCCATCCCTACCCCTAGCCACAACTCCAAATCCTGTCCCAAAGCCTACTCCGAGGTTTACCTTGACACCCACCCCTTGCCCTTTGCCTACCCCAGCGCTACGCCTACCACTCCCACCAGGCCTACCTCAGGCCCTAGACCAACGGCCAGTGCTCACTCTAGTCCGAGGCCTAGCACTTTCCCATCGCCGACCAGTACACCTTGCTTTATGGTTAGCCAGAGCACTAACCCGTGTCCTAGGAAAACATTCTGGACCCACCCTTAGCCACACACTAATCCAGCCCTACATCCGTTCTCAGTCCTAGGACTACCCGGAGCCCTCCCGTGACACCTACCCCTAGCCCTCGGCCATTCACTTCCACTACCAATAGTCCTAGGCCTCACATGAGCCCTAACCCTAACACTGCCCGTGGGCCTCTGCCAACCACTAGCCCTTCACCTAACCCTACCCCGAGCACTACACCTCGCCCTAGGCTTACGACTAACACTACCTCTGGTCCTACCCCTACCCCTGGCCCTACAGCTCCCCCTACCCATAGGCTCATCCCCATCCCTACCCCTAACCACAGCTCCCACTCCTGGCCTTAGGCCTACTCCGAGGTTTACCTCGACACCCACCCCTTGCCCTATGTCTACCCCAGAGCTACGCGTACCGCTCCCACTAGCCCTAGCTCGGGACCTAGACCAACGCCCATGGCTTCCTCTACTCCGAGGCCTAGAACTTGCCCCTTCACTAACCAGTACACCTTGCCCTTGTTAGGGTTAGGGTTGGGGTTAGGGTTAGGGTTACGTTTAGGGTTAGGGTTAGGGTTAGGGTTTAGGGATAGGGTTAGGGTTAGGGTTGGTGTTAGGGTTAGGGTTAGGGTTAGGGTTAGGGTTATAATTAGGAGTTAGGGTTAGGGTTAGTGTTAGGGTTAGGGTTAGTGTTAGGGTTAGGGTTAGGGTTAGGGTTAGGGTTAGGTTACCTTGAGCACTACCGCTCGCCCTAGGCCTACGCCTAGCACTACCTCTGGTCCTACCCCTACACCTGGCCCTACAGCTACCCCTACTTATAGACCCACCCCCAATTCTACCCCTAGCCACAGCTCCCCCTCCAGGTCCTAAGCCTACTCCGAGGTTTACCTCGACACCCACCCCTTGCCCTATGCCTACCCCAGCGCTACGCCTACCGCTCCCACTAGCCCTAGCTCGGGCCCTAGACCAACGCGCATGGCTCCCTCTAGTCCGAGGCCTAGAACATGCCCGTCGCTGACCATACACCTTGCCATTGTTAGGGTTAGGGTTAGGGTCAGGGTTAGGGTTAGGGTTAGGATTTAGGTTTAGGGTTAGCGTTAGGCTTGGTGTTAGGGTTAAGGTTAGGGTTAGGGTTAGGGTTGGTGTTAGGTTTAGGGTTAGGGTTAGGGTTAGGTTTAGGGTTAGGGGTTAGCGTTAGGGTTAGTGTTAGGGTTAGGGTTAGGGTTGGTGTTAGGGTTAGGGTTAGGGTTAGGGTTAGGGTTAGGGTTGGTGTTAGGGTTAGGGTTAGGGTTAGGGTTAGGGTTGTTGTTATGTTTAAGGTTAGGGTTAGAGTTATGGTTAGGGTTAGGGGTTAGGGCTAGAGTTAGTTTTAGGGTTAGGGTTAGGGTTAGGGTTAGGGTGCGCCGAGCACTATTCCTCGCCCTAGGCCTACGCCTAGCACTACCTCTGGTCCTACCACTACCCCTGGCCCTACAGCTACCACTACCCATAGGCCCACCCCCATCCCTACCCCTAGCTACAACTCCAAATCCTGTTCCAAAGCCTACTCCGAGGTTTACCTTGGCACCCACCGCTTGCCCTTTGCCTACCCCAGCGCTACGCCTACCACTCCCACCAGCCCTACCTCAGGCCCTAGACAAACGCCCAGTGCTCCCTCTATTCCGAGGCCTACCACTTTCCCGACGCCGACCAGTACACCTTGTTATACGTTAGCCAGAGCACTAACACGTGTCCTTCAAAATCACCCTGGACCCTCCCTTACCACACCCTAATCCAGCCCTACACCCGTTCCGAGTCCTAGGACTACCCGGAGCCCTCTCGTGACACCTACCCCTAGCCCTCGGCCAACCCCTACTACTACCACTAGTCCTAGGCCTAACATGAGCCCTAACCCTAACACTGCCCGTGGGCCTCTGCCAACCACTAGCCCTTCACCTAACCCTACCCCGAGCACTACACCTCGCCCTAGGCTTACGCCTAACACTACCTCTTGTCCTACCTCTACCCCTGGCCCTACAGCTTTCTTTACCCATAGTCCCATCCCCATCCCTACCCCTAGCCACAGCTCCCACTCCTGGCCCTAGGCCTACTCCGAGGTTTACCTCGACATCCACTCCTTGCCCTATGCCTACCCCAGAGCTACGCCTACCGCTCCCACTAGCCCTAGCTCGGGCCCTAGACTAACGCCCATGGCTTCCTCTAGTCCGAGGCCTAGAACTTGCCCCATCGCTGACCAGTACACCTTGCCCTTGTTAGGGTTAGGGTTAGGGTTAGGGTTAGGGTTAGGGTTTACGGTTAGGGTTAGGGTTAGGGTTGGTGTTAGGGTTAGGGTTAGGGTTAGGGTGAGGGTTATGGCTAGGGGTTAAGGTTAGGGTTAGTGTTAGGGTTAGGGTTAGTGTTAGGGTTAGGGTTAGGGTTAGGGTTAGGGTTAGGTTACCCCGATCACTACCCCTCGCCCTAGGCCTACGCCTAGCACTACCTCTGGTCCTACCCCTACCCCTGGCCCTACAGCTACCCCTACTTATAGGCCCACCCCCATTTCTACCCCTAGCCACAGCTCCCACTCCAGGTCCTAGGCCTACTCCGAGGTTTACCTCGACACCCACCCCTTGCCCTATGCCTAACCCACCCTACGCCTACCGCTCCCACTAGCCCTAGCTCGGTCCCTAGACCAACGCGCATGGCTCCCTCTAGTCCGAGGCCTAGAACATGCCCGTCGCTGACCATACACCTTGCCATTGTTAGGGTTAGGGTTAGGGTTAGGGTTAGGGATAGGGTTAGGGTTAGCGTTGGTGTTAGGGTTAGTATTAGGGTTAGGGTTAGGGTTGGTGTTAGGTTTAGGGTTAGGGTTATGGTTAGTGTTAGGGTTAGGGGTAAGGGTTAGAGTTAGTGTTAGGGTTAGGGTTAGGGTTAGGGTTAGGGTTAGGGTACGCCGAGCACTATTCCTCGCCCTAGGCCTACGCCTAGCACTACCTCTGGTCCTACCACTACCCCTGGCCCTACAGTTCCCCCTACCCATAGGCCCATCCCCATCCCTACCCCTAGCCACAGCTCCCACTCCTGGCCCTAGGCCTACTCCGAGGTTTACCTCGACACCCCCCCTTGCCTTATACCTACCCCAGCGCTACGCCTATCGCTCCAACTAGCCCTAGCTCGGGCACTAGACCAACGCCCATGGCTTCCTCTAGTCCGAGGCCTAGAACTTACCCCTTCGCTGACCAGTACACCTTGCCCTTTTTAGGGTTAGGGTTAGCGTGAGGGTTAGGGTTAGGGTTAGGTTTTGTGTTAGGGTTAGGGTTAGGGTTAGGGTTAGGGTTAGGATTTAGGGTTAGGGTTAGGGTTGGTGTTAGGGTTAGGGTTAGGGTTAGGTTTGGTGTTAGGTTTAGGCTTAGGGTTAGGGTTAGGGTTAGTGTTAGGGGTTAGGGTTAGGGTTAGTGTTAGGGTTAGGTTTAGGGTTAGGGTTAGGGTTAGGGTTAGGTTACCCCAAGCAATACCCCTCGCCCTAGGCCTATGCCTAGCACTACCTCTGGTCCTACCCCTACCCCTGGCCCTACAGCTCCCCCTACCCATAGACCCACCCCCATCCCTACCCCTAGCCACAGCTCCAACTCCTGGCCCTAGGCCTACTACGAGGTTTACCCCGACAACCCCCCTTGCCTTATACCTACCCCAGCGCTACGCCTATCGCTCCAACTAGCCCTAGCTCGGGCCCTAGACCAACGCCCAGTGCTCATCTTGTCCGATGCCTAGCACTTGCCCATCGCCGACCAGTACACCGTGACCTACCGTTAGCCAGAGCCCTAAGCCGTGTCCTACGAAATCACTCTGGACCCACCCTTAGCCACAACCTAATCCAGCCCTACATCCGTTCCGAGTCCTAGGACTACCCGGAGCCCTCCCGTGACACCTACCCCTAGCACTCGGCCAACCCCTACCACTACCACTAGTCCTAGGCCTAACATGAGTCCTAACCCTAACACTGCCCGTGGGCCTCTGCCAACCACTAGCCCTTCACCTAACCCTACCTCGAGCACTACCACTCGCCCTAGGCTTACGCCTAACACTACCTCTGGTCCTACACCTACCCCTGGCCCTACAGCTCCCCCTATTCATACGCCCACCCCCATCCCTACCCCTAGCCACAGCTCCAACTCCTGGCTATAGGCCTACGCCGAGGTTTACCTAGATACCCACCCCTTGCCCTATGCCTACCCCAGCGCTTCGCCTACCGCTCCGACTAGCCCTAGCTCTGGCGATAGACCAACGCGCACGGCTCCCTTTAGTCCGAGGCCTAGACCTTGCCCGTCGCTGACCATACACCTTGCCATTGTTAGGGTTAGGGTTAGGGTTAGGGTTAGGGTTAGGGTTAGGGTTAGGGTTTAGGGTTAGGGTTAGGGTTAGGGTTGGTGTTAGGTTTAGGGTTAGGGTTAGGGTTAGGGTTGGTGTTAGGTTTATGGTTAGGGTTAGAGTTAGAATTAGGGTTAGGGGTTAGGGTTAGGGTTAGTGTTAGCGTTAGGGTTAGGGTTGGTGTTAGGGTTAGGGTTAGGTTTAGGGGTAGTGTTAGGGTTAGTGTTGGTGTTAGGTTTAGGGTTAGGGTTAGGGTTAGGATTAGGGGATAGGGTTAGGTTTAGGGTTAGGGTTAGTGTTAGGGTTAGGTTTAGGTTTAGGGTTAGGGTTAGGGTTAGGTTACCCCGAGCACTACCCCTCGCCCTAGGCCTACGCCTACCACTACATCTGGTCCTACCCCTACCTCTGGCCCTACAGCTCCCCCTACCCATAGGCCCACCCCCATGCCTACCCCTAGCCACAGCTCCAACTCCTGGCCCTAGGCCTACTCCGAGGTTTACCCCGACACCCACCCCTTGCCCTATACCTACCCCAGCGTTCGCCTATCATTCCCACTAGCCCTAGCTCGGGACCTAGACCAACGCCCACTGCTCATCTCGTCCGATACCTACCACTTGCCCGTCACCGACCAGTACACCTTGACCTACCGTTCGCCAGAGCACTAACACGTGTTTTACAAAATCACCCTGGACCCACCCTTACCACACCCTAATCCAGCCCTACACTTGTTCCGAGTCCTAGGACTACTCGGAGCCCTCTCGTGACACCTACCCCTAGCCCTCGGCCAACCCCTACCACTACCACTAGTCCTAGGCCTAACATGAGCCTTAACACTAACACTGCCCGTGGGCCTCTGACAACCACTAGCCCTTCACCTAACCCTACCCCGAGCACTACACCTCTCCCTAGGCTTACGCCTAACACTACCTCTAGTCCTACCCCTACCCCTGTCCCTACAGCTCCCCCTAACCATAGGCTCACACCCATCCCTTCCCATAGCCACAGCTCCCACTCCTGGCCCTAGGCCTACGCCGAGGTTTACCTCGACACACACCCCTTGCCCTATGCCTACCCCAGCGCTACGCCTACCGCTCCCACTAGCCCTAGCTCGGGCCCTAGATCAACGCGCATGGCTTTCTCTAGGCCGAGTCCTAGAACTTGCTCGTCGCTGACCATACACCTTGCCATTGTTAGGGTTAGGGTTAGGGTTAGTGTTAGGGTTAGGGTTAGGGTTAGGTTTAGGGTTAGGTTACCCCGATCACTACCCCTCGCCCTAGGCCTACGCCTAGCACTACCTCTGGTCCTACCCCTACCCCTGGCCCTACAGCTACCCCTACTTATAGGCCCACCCCCATTTCTACCCCTACCCACAGCTCCCACTCCAGTTCCTAGGCCTACTCCGAGGTTTACCTCGACACCCACCCCTTGCCCTATGCCTAACCCACCCTACGCCTACCGCTCCCACTAGCCCTAGCTCGGTCCCTAGACCAACGCGCATGGCTCCCTCTAGTCCGAGGCCTAGAACATGCCCGTCGCTGACCATACACCTTGCCATTGTTAGGGTTAGGGTTAGGGTTAGGGTTAGGGATAGGGTTAGGGTTAGGGTTGGTGTTAGGGTTAGTATTAGGGTTAGGTTTAGGGTTGGTGTTAGGTTTAGGGTTAGGGTTATGGTTAGTGTTAGGGTTAGGGGTTTGGGTTAGAGTTAGTGTTAGGGTTAGGGTTAGGGTTAGGGTTAGGGTTAGGGTACGCCGAGCACTATTCCTCGCCCTAGGCCTACGCCTAGCACTACCTCTGGTCCTACCACTACCCCTGGCCCTACAGTTCCCCCTACCCATAGGCCCATCCCCATCCCTACCCCTAGCCACAGCTCCCACTCCTGGCCCTAGGCCTACTCCGAGGTTTACCTCGACACCCACCCCTTGCCCTATGCCTACGCCAGCGCTACGCCTACCGCTCCCACTAGCCCTAGCTCGGGCACTAGACCAACGCCCATGGCTTCCTCTAGTCCGAGGCCTAGAACTTACCCCTTCGCTGACCAGTACACCTTGCCCTTTTTAGGGTTAGGGTTAGGGTGAGGGTTAGGGTTAGGGTTAGGGTTTAGGGTTAGGGTTAGGGTTAGGTTTTGTGTTAGGGTTAGGGTTAGGGTTAGGGTTAGGGTTAAAATTTAGGGTTAGGGTTAGGGTTAGGGTTGGTGTTAGGGTTAGGGTTAGGGTGAGGTTTGGTGTTAGGTTTAGGCTTAGGGTTAGGGTTAGGGTTAGTGTTAGGGGTTAGGGCTAGGGTTAGTGTTAGGGTTAGGGTTAGGGTTAGGGTTAGGGTTAGGTTACCCCAAGCAATACCCCTCGCCCTAGGCCTATGCCTAGCACTACCTCTGGTCCTACCCCTACCCCTGGCCCTACAGCTCCCCCTACCCATAGACCCACCCCCATCCCTACCCCTAGGCATAGCTCCAACTCCTGGCCCTAGGCCTACTACGAGGTTTACCCCGACACCCCCCCTTGCCTTATACCTACCCCAGCGCTACACCTATCGCTCCAACTAGCCCTAGCTCGGGCCCTAGACCAACGCCCAGTGCTCATCTTGTCCGATGCTAGCACTTGCCCATCGCCGACCAGTACACCGTGACCTACCGTTAGCCAGAGCCCTAAGCCGTGTCCTACGAAATCACTCTGGACCCACCCTTAGCCACAACCTAATCCAGCCCTACATCCGTTCCGAGTCCTAGGACTACCCGGAGCCCTCCCGTGACACCTACCCCTAGCACTCGGCCAACCCCTACCACTACCACTAGTCCTAGGCCTAACATGAGTCCTAACCCTAACACTGCCCGTGGGCCTCTGCCAACCACTAGCCCTTCACCCAACCCTACCCCGAGCACTACCACTCGCCCTAGGCTTACGCCTAACACTACCTCTGGTCCTACACCTACCCCTGGCCCTACAGCTCCCCCTATTCATACGCCCACCCCCATCCCTACCCCTAGCCACAGCTCCAACTCCTGGCCCTAGGCCTACGCCGAGGTTTACCTAGATACCCACCCCTTGCCCTATGCCTACCCCAGCGCTTCGCCTACCGCTCCGACTAGCCCTAGCTCTGGCGATAGACCAACGCGCACGGCTCCCTTTAGTCCGAGGCCTAGACCTTGCCCGTCGCTGACCATACACCTTGCCATTGTTAGGGTTAGGTTTAGGGTTAGGGTTAGGGTTAGGGTTAGGGTTAGGGTTTAGGGTTAGGGTTAGGGTTAGGGTTGGTGTTATGTTTAGGGTTAGGGTTAGGGTTAGGGTTGGTGTTAGGTTTATGGTTAGGGTTAGAGTTAGAATTAGTGTTAGGGGTTAGGGTTAGGGTTAGTGTTAGCGTTAGGGTTAGGGTTGGTGTTAGGGTTAGGGTTAGGTTTAGGGGTAGTGTTAGGGTTAGGGTTGGTGTTAGGTTTAGGGTTAGGGTTAGGGTTAGGGTTAGGATTAGGGGATAGGGTTAGGTTTAGGGTTAGGGTTAGTGTTAGGGTTAGGTTTAGGGTTAGGGTTAGGGTTAGGGTTAGGTTACCCCGAGCACTACCCCTCGCCCTAGGCCTACGCCTACCACTACATCTGGTCCTACCCCTACCTCTGGCCCTACAGCTCCCCCTACCCATAGGCCCACCCCCATGCCTACCCCTAGCCACAGCTCCAACTCCTGGCCCTAGGCCTACTCCGAGGTTTACCCCGACACCCACCCCTTGCCCTATACCTACCCCAGCGTTCGCCTATCATTCCCACTAGCCCTAGCTCGGGACCTAGACCAACGCCCACTGCTCATCTCGTCCGATACCTACCACTTGCCCGTCACCGACCAGTACACCTTGACCTACCGTTCGCCAGAGCACTAACACGTGTTTTACAAAATCACCCTGGACCCACCCTTACCACACCCTAATCCAGCCCTACACTTGTTCCGAGTCCTAGGACTACTCGGAGCCCTCTCGTGACACCTACCCCTAGCCCTCGGCCAACCCCTACCACTACCACTAGTCCTAGGCCTAACATGAGCCTTAACACTAACACTGCCCGTGGGCCTCTGACAACCACTAGCCCTTCACCTAACCCTACCCCGAGCACTACACCTCTCCCTAGGCTTACGCCTAACACTACCTCTAGTCCTACCTCTACCCCTGCCCTACAGCTCCCCCTACACATAGGCCCATCCCCATTCCTACCCCTAGCCACAGCTCCCACTCCTGGCCCTAGGCCTACTCCGAGGTTTACCTCGACATCCACCCCTTGCCCTTTGCCTACCCCAGAGCTACGCCTACCGCTCCCACTAGCCCTAGCTCGGGCCCTAGACCAACGCCCATGGCATCCTTTAGTCCGAGGCCTAGAACTTGCCCCTTCGCTGACCAGTACACCTTGCCCTTGTTAGGGTTAGGGTTAGGGTTAGGGTTAGGGTTTAGGGTTAGGGTTTAGGATTAGGGTTAGGGTTAGGTTTTGTGTTAGGGTTAGGGTTAGGGTTAGGGTTAGGGTTTAGGGTTAGGGTTAGGGTTAGGTTTTGTGTTAGGGTTAGGGTTAGGGTTAGGGTTAGGATTTAGCGTTAGGTTTAGGGTTAGTGTTGGTGTTAGGGTTAGGGTTAGGGTTAGGTTTGGTGTTAGGTTTAGGCTTAGGGTTAGGGTTAGGGTTAGGGGTTAGGGTTAGGGTTAGTGTTAGGGTTAGAGTTAGGGTTAGGGTTAGTGTTAGGGTTAGGGTTCGTGTTAAGGTTAGTGTTAGGTTTAGGTGTAGGGTTAGGGTTAGGGTTAGGGTTAGGGTTACGGTTGGTGTTAGGTTTAGGGTTAGGGTTAGGGTTAGGGTTAGGGTTAGGGGTTAGTGTTAGTGTTAGTGTTAGGGTTAGGGTTAGGGTTAGGGTTAGGTTACCCCGAGCACTACCTTTCGCCCTAGGCCTACGCCTAGCACTACCTCTGGTCCTACCCCTACCCCTGGCCCTACAGCTCCCCCTACCCATAGGCCCACCCCCATCCCTACCCCTAGCCACAGCTCCAACTCCTGGCCCTAGGCCTACTTTGAGGTTTACCCCGACACCCACCCCTTGCCCTATACCTACCCCAGCGCTATGCCTATCGCTCCCACTAGCCCTAGCTCGGGCCCTAGACCCACGCCCAGTGTTCATCTAGTCCGATGCCTAGCACTTGCCCATCGCCGACCAGTACACCTTGACCTACCGTTAGCCAGAGCACTAAGCCGTGTCCTACGAAATCACCCTGGACCCACCCTTAGCCACACCCTAATCCAGCCCTACATCCGTTCCGAGTCCTAGGACTACCCGGAGCCCTCCCGTGACACCTACCCCTAGCCCTCGGCCAACCCCTACCACTACCACTAGTCCTAAGCCTAACATGAGCCCTAAACCTAACACTGCCCGTGGGCCTCTGCCAACCACTAGTCCTTCACCTAACCCTACCCCGACACTACCACTCGCCCTAGGCTGACGCCTAACACTACGTCTGGTCCTAACCCTACCCCTGGCCCTACACCTCACCCTACCCATACGCCCACCCCCATCCCTACCCCTAGCCACAGCTCTTACTCCTGGCGCTAGGCCTACGCCGAGGTTTACCTCGACACCCACCCCTTGCCCTATGCCTACCCCAGCGCTACGCCTACCGCTCCGACTAGCCCTAGCTCTTGCGCTAGACCAACGCGCATGGCTTCTTTTAGTCCGAGGCCTAGAACTTGCCCTTCGCTGACCATACACCATGCCATTGTTAGGGTTAGGGTTAGGGTTAGGGTTAGGGTTTAGGGTTAGTGTTAGGGTTAGGGTTGGTGTTAGGGTTAGGGTAAGGGTTAGGGTTAAGGTTGGTTTTAGGTTTATGGTTAGGGTTAGGGTTAGAATTAGGGTTAGGGGTTAGGGTTAGGGTTAGTGTTAGGGTTAGGGTTAGGGTTGGTGTTAGGGTTAGGGTTACGTTTAGGGGTAGTGTTAGGGTTAGGTTTGGTGTTAGGTTTAGGGTTAGGGTTAGGGTTAGGGTTAGGGTTCGGGGATAGGGTTAGGGTTAGTGTTAGGGTTAGAATTAGGGTTAGGGTTAGGGTTAGGGTTAGTGTTAGGGTGAGGTTTAGTGTTAGGGTTAGGGTTAGTGTTAGGTTACCCCGAGCACTACCCCTCGCCCTAGGCCTACGCCTAGCCCTACCTCTGGTCCTACCTCTACCTCTGGCCCTACAGCTCCCCCTTCCCATAGGCCCACCCCCATTCCTACCCCTAGCCACAGCTCCAACTCCTGGCCCTAGGACTACTCCGAGGTTTACCCCAACACCCACCCCTTGCCCTATACCTACCCCAGCGCTACGCCTATCGCTCCCACTAGCCCTAGCTCGGTCCCTAGACCAACGCCCAGTGCTCATCTAGTCCGATGCCTAGCACTTGCCCGTCGCCGAGCAGTACACCTTGACCTACCGTTAGCCAGAGCACTAAGCAGTGTCCTACGAAATCACCCTGGACCCACCCTTAGCCACACCCTAATCCAGCCCTACACCTGTTCCGAGTCCCAGGACTACCCGGAGCCCTCCCGTGACACCTACACTTAGCCCTCGGCTAACCCCTACCACTACCACTAGTCCTAGGCCTAACATGAGCCCTAACCCTAACACTGCCCGTGGGCCTCTGCCAACCACTAGCCCTTCACCTAACCCTACCCCGAGCACTACACCTAGCCCTAGGCTTACGCCTAACACTACCTCTAGTCCTACCCCTACCCCTGTCCCTACAGCTCCCCCTAACCATAGGCTCACACCCATCCCTTCCCATAGCCACAGCTCCCACTCCTGGCCCTAGGCCTACGCCGAGGTTTACCTCGACACACACCCCTTGCCCTATGCCTACCCCAGCGCTACGCCTACCGCTCCCACTAGCCCTAGCTCGGGCCCTAGATCAACGCGCATGGCTTTCTCTAGGCCGAGTCCTAGAACTTGCTCGTCGCTGACCATACACCTTGCCATTGTTAGGGTTAGGGTTAGGGTTAGTGTTAGGGTTAGGGTTAGGGTTAGGTTTAGGGTTAGGTTACCCCGATCACTACCCCTCGCCCTAGGCCTACGCCTAGCACTACCTCTGGTCCTACCCCTACCCCTGGCCCTACAGCTACCCCTACTTATAGGCCCACCCCCATTTCTACCCCTACCCACAGCTCCCACTCCAGTTCCTAGGCCTACTCCGAGGTTTACCTCGACACCCACCCCTTGCCCTATGCCTAACCCACCCTACGCCTACCGCTCCCACTAGCCCTAGCTCGGTCCCTA
Source organism: Rhinolophus hipposideros (assembly GCF_964194185.1). Taxonomy (NCBI): domain Eukaryota; kingdom Metazoa; phylum Chordata; class Mammalia; order Chiroptera; family Rhinolophidae; genus Rhinolophus; species Rhinolophus hipposideros. The sequence goes on from NC_138070.1 coordinate 39,697,879, forward strand.
GACCAACGCGCATGGCTCCCTCTAGTCCGAGGCCTAGAACATGCCCGTCGCTGACCATACACCTTGCCATTGTTAGGGTTAGGGTTAGGGTTAGGGTTAGGGATAGGGTTAGGGTTAGGGTTGGTGTTAGGGTTAGTATTAGGGTTAGGTTTAGGGTTGGTGTTAGGTTTAGGGTTAGGGTTATGGTTAGTGTTAGGGTTAGGGGTTTGGGTTAGAGTTAGTGTTAGGGTTAGGGTTAGGGTTAGGGTTAGGGTTAGGGTACGCCGAGCACTATTCCTCGCCCTAGGCCTACGCCTAGCACTACCTCTGGTCCTACCACTACCCCTGGCCCTACAGTTCCCCCTACCCATAGGCCCATCCCCATCCCTACCCCTAGCCACAGCTCCCACTCCTGGCCCTAGGCCTACTCCGAGGTTTACCTCGACACCCACCCCTTGCCCTATGCCTACGCCAGCGCTACGCCTACCGCTCCCACTAGCCCTAGCTCGGGCACTAGACCAACGCCCATGGCTTCCTCTAGTCCGAGGCCTAGAACTTACCCCTTCGCTGACCAGTACACCTTGCCCTTTTTAGGGTTAGGGTTAGGGTGAGGGTTAGGGTTAGGGTTAGGGTTTAGGGTTAGGGTTAGGGTTAGGTTTTGTGTTAGGGTTAGGGTTAGGGTTAGGGTTAGGGTTAAAATTTAGGGTTAGGGTTAGGGTTAGGGTTGGTGTTAGGGTTAGGGTTAGGGTGAGGTTTGGTGTTAGGTTTAGGCTTAGGGTTAGGGTTAGGGTTAGTGTTAGGGGTTAGGGCTAGGGTTAGTGTTAGGGTTAGGGTTAGGGTTAGGGTTAGGGTTAGGTTACCCCAAGCAATACCCCTCGCCCTAGGCCTATGCCTAGCACTACCTCTGGTCCTACCCCTACCCCTGGCCCTACAGCTCCCCCTACCCATAGACCCACCCCCATCCCTACCCCTAGGCATAGCTCCAACTCCTGGCCCTAGGCCTACTACGAGGTTTACCCCGACACCCCCCCTTGCCTTATACCTACCCCAGCGCTACACCTATCGCTCCAACTAGCCCTAGCTCGGGCCCTAGACCAACGCCCAGTGCTCATCTTGTCCGATGCTAGCACTTGCCCATCGCCGACCAGTACACCGTGACCTACCGTTAGCCAGAGCCCTAAGCCGTGTCCTACGAAATCACTCTGGACCCACCCTTAGCCACAACCTAATCCAGCCCTACATCCGTTCCGAGTCCTAGGACTACCCGGAGCCCTCCCGTGATACCTACCCCTAGCACTCGGCCAACCCCTACCACTACCACTAGTCCTAGGCCTAACATGAGTCCTAACCCTAACACTGCCCGTGGGCCTCTGCCAACCACTAGCCCTTCACCCAACCCTACCCCGAGCACTACCACTCGCCCTAGGCTTACGCCTAACACTACCTCTGGTCCTACACCTACCCCTGGCCCTACAGCTCCCCCTATTCATACGCCCACCCCCATCCCTACCCCTAGCCACAGCTCCAACTCCTGGCCCTAGGCCTACGCCGAGGTTTACCTAGATACCCACCCCTTGCCCTATGCCTACCCCAGCGCTTCGCCTACCGCTCCGACTAGCCCTAGCTCTGGCGATAGACCAACGCGCACGGCTCCCTTTAGTCCGAGGCCTAGACCTTGCCCGTCGCTGACCATACACCTTGCCATTGTTAGGGTTAGGTTTAGGGTTAGGGTTAGGGTTAGGGTTAGGGTTAGGGTTTAGGGTTAGGGTTAGGGTTAGGGTTGGTGTTATGTTTAGGGTTAGGGTTAGGGTTAGGGTTGGTGTTAGGTTTATGGTTAGGGTTAGAGTTAGAATTAGTGTTAGGGGTTAGGGTTAGGGTTAGTGTTAGCGTTAGGGTTAGGGTTGGTGTTAGGGTTAGGGTTAGGTTTAGGGGTAGTGTTAGGGTTAGGGTTGGTGTTAGGTTTAGGGTTAGGGTTAGGGTTAGGGTTAGGATTAGGGGATAGGGTTAGGTTTAGGGTTAGGGTTAGTGTTAGGGTTAGGTTTAGGGTTAGGGTTAGGGTTAGGGTTAGGTTACCCCGAGCACTACCCCTCGCCCTAGGCCTACGCCTACCACTACATCTGGTCCTACCCCTACCTCTGGCCCTACAGCTCCCCCTACCCATAGGCCCACCCCCATGCCTACCCCTAGCCACAGCTCCAACTCCTGGCCCTAGGCCTACTCCGAGGTTTACCCCGACACCCACCCCTTGCCCTATACCTACCCCAGCGTTCGCCTATCATTCCCACTAGCCCTAGCTCGGGACCTAGACCAACGCCCACTGCTCATCTCGTCCGATACCTACCACTTGCCCGTCACCGACCAGTACACCTTGACCTACCGTTCGCCAGAGCACTAACACGTGTTTTACAAAATCACCCTGGACCCACCCTTACCACACCCTAATCCAGCCCTACACTTGTTCCGAGTCCTAGGACTACTCGGAGCCCTCTCGTGACACCTACCCCTAGCCCTCGGCCAACCCCTACCACTACCACTAGTCCTAGGCCTAACATGAGCCTTAACACTAACACTGCCCGTGGGCCTCTGACAACCACTAGCCCTTCACCTAACCCTACCCCGAGCACTACACCTCTCCCTAGGCTTACGCCTAACACTACCTCTAGTCCTACCTCTACCCCTGCCCTACAGCTCCCCCTACACATAGGCCCATCCCCATTCCTACCCCTAGCCACAGCTCCCACTCCTGGCCCTAGGCCTACTCCGAGGTTTACCTCGACATCCACCCCTTGCCCTTTGCCTACCCCAGAGCTACGCCTACCGCTCCCACTAGCCCTAGCTCGGGCCCTAGACCAACGCCCATGGCATCCTTTAGTCCGAGGCCTAGAACTTGCCCCTTCGCTGACCAGTACACCTTGCCCTTGTTAGGGTTAGGGTTAGGGTTAGGGTTAGGGTTTAGGGTTAGGGTTTAGGATTAGGGTTAGGGTTAGGTTTTGTGTTAGGGTTAGGGTTAGGGTTAGGGTTAGGGTTTAGGGTTAGGGTTAGGGTTAGGTTTTGTGTTAGGGTTAGGGTTAGGGTTAGGGTTAGGATTTAGCGTTAGGTTTAGGGTTAGTGTTGGTGTTAGGGTTAGGGTTAGGGTTAGGTTTGGTGTTAGGTTTAGGCTTAGGGTTAGGGTTAGGGTTAGGGGTTAGGGTTAGGGTTAGTGTTAGGGTTAGAGTTAGGGTTAGGGTTAGTGTTAGGGTTAGGGTTCGTGTTAAGGTTAGTGTTAGGTTTAGGTGTAGGGTTAGGGTTAGGGTTAGGGTTAGGGTTACGGTTGGTGTTAGGTTTAGGGTTAGGGTTAGGGTTAGGGTTAGGGTTAGGGGTTAGTGTTAGTGTTAGTGTTAGGGTTAGGGTTAGGGTTAGGGTTAGGTTACCCCGAGCACTACCTTTCGCCCTAGGCCTACGCCTAGCACTACCTCTGGTCCTACCCCTACCCCTGGCCCTACAGCTCCCCCTACCCATAGGCCCACCCCCATCCCTACCCCTAGCCACAGCTCCAACTCCTGGCCCTAGGCCTACTTTGAGGTTTACCCCGACACCCACCCCTTGCCCTATACCTACCCCAGCGCTATGCCTATCGCTCCCACTAGCCCTAGCTCGGGCCCTAGACCCACGCCCAGTGCTCATCTAGTCCGATGCCTAGCACTTGCCCATCGCCGACCAGTACACCTTGACCTACCGTTAGCCAGAGCACTAAGCCGTGTCCTACGAAATCACCCTGGACCCACCCTTAGCCACACCCTAATCCAGCCCTACATCCGTTCCGAGTCCTAGGACTACCCGGAGCCCTCCCGTGACACCTACCCCTAGCCCTCGGCCAACCCCTACCACTACCACTAGTCCTAAGCCTAACATGAGCCCTAAACCTAACACTGCCCGTGGGCCTCTGCCAACCACTAGTCCTTCACCTAACCCTACCCCGACACTACCACTCGCCCTAGGCTGACGCCTAACACTACGTCTGGTCCTAACCCTACCCCTGGCCCTACACCTCACCCTACCCATACGCCCACCCCCATCCCTACCCCTAGCCACAGCTCTTACTCCTGGCGCTAGGCCTACGCCGAGGTTTACCTCGACACCCACCCCTTGCCCTATGCCTACCCCAGCGCTACGCCTACCGCTCCGACTAGCCCTAGCTCTTGCGCTAGACCAACGCGCATGGCTTCTTTTAGTCCGAGGCCTAGAACTTGCCCTTCGCTGACCATACACCATGCCATTGTTAGGGTTAGGGTTAGGGTTAGGGTTAGGGTTTAGGGTTAGTGTTAGGGTTAGGGTTGGTGTTAGGGTTAGGGTAAGGGTTAGGGTTAAGGTTGGTTTTAGGTTTATGGTTAGGGTTAGGGTTAGAATTAGGGTTAGGGGTTAGGGTTAGGGTTAGTGTTAGGGTTAGGGTTAGGGTTGGTGTTAGGGTTAGGGTTACGTTTAGGGGTAGTGTTAGGGTTAGGTTTGGTGTTAGGTTTAGGGTTAGGGTTAGGGTTAGGGTTAGGGTTCGGGGATAGGGTTAGGGTTAGTGTTAGGGTTAGAATTAGGGTTAGGGTTAGGGTTAGGGTTAGTGTTAGGGTGAGGTTTAGTGTTAGGGTTAGGGTTAGTGTTAGGTTACCCCGAGCACTACCCCTCGCCCTAGGCCTACGCCTAGCCCTACCTCTGGTCCTACCTCTACCTCTGGCCCTACAGCTCCCCCTTCCCATAGGCCCACCCCCATTCCTACCCCTAGCCACAGCTCCAACTCCTGGCCCTAGGACTACTCCGAGGTTTACCCCAACACCTACCCCTTGCCCTATACCTACCCCAGCGCTACGCCTATCGCTCCCACTAGCCCTAGCTCGGTCCCTAGACCAACGCCCAGTGCTCATCTAGTCCGATGCCTAGCACTTGCCCGTCGCCGAGCAGTACACCTTGACCTACCGTTAGCCAGAGCACTAAGCAGTGTCCTACGAAATCACCCTGGACCCACCCTTAGCCACACCCTAATCCAGCCCTACACCTGTTCCGAGTCCCAGGACTACCCGGAGCCCTCCCGTGACACCTACACTTAGCCCTCGGCTAACCCCTACCACTACCACTAGTCCTAGGCCTAACATGAGCCCTAACCCTAACACTGCCCGTGGGCCTCTGCCAACCACTAGCCCTTCACCTAACCCTACCCCGAGCACTACACCTAGCCCTAGGCTTACGCCTAACACTACCTCTTGTCCTACCCCTACCCCTGGCCCTACAGCTACCCCTACCCATAGGCCCATCCCCATCCCTACCCCTAGCCACAGCTCCCACTCCTGGCCCTAGGCCTACTTTGAGGTTTACCTCGACATCCACCCCTTGCCCTATGCCTACCCCAGAGCTACGCCTATCGCTCCCACTAGCCCTAGCTCGGGCCCTAGACCAACGCCCATGGCTTCCTCTAGTCCGAGGCCTAGAACTTGCCCCATCGCTGACCAGTACACCTTGCCCTTGTTAGGGTTAGGGTTAGGGTTATGGTTAGGGTTAGGGTTAGGGTTAGGGTTGGTGTTAGGGTTAGGTTTAGGGTTAGGGTGAGGGTTATGTCTAGGGGTTAAGGTTAGGGTTAGTGTTAGGGTTAGGGTTAGTGTTAGGGTTAGGGTTAGGTTTAGGGTTAGGGTTAGGGTTAGGGTTAGGTTACCCCGATCACTACCCCTCGCCCTAGGCCTACGCCTAGCACTACCTCTGGTCCTACCCTACCCCTGGCCCTACAGCTACCCCTACTTATAGGCCCACCCCCATTTCCACCCCTAGCCACAGCTCCCACTCTAGGTCCTAGGCCTACTCCGAGGTTTACCTCGACACCCACCCCTTGCCGTATGCCTACCCCACCCTACGCCTACCGCTCCCACTAGCCCTAGCTCGGTCCCTATACCAACGCGCATGGCTCCCTCTAGTCCGAGGCCTAGAACATGCCCGTCGCTGACCATACACCTTGCCATTGTTTGGGTTAGGGTTAGGGTTAGGGTTAGGGTTAGGGATAGGGTTAGGGTTAGGGTTGGTGTTAGGGTTAGTGTTAGGGTTAGGGTTAGGGTTGGTGTTAGGTATAGGGTTAGGGTTAGGGTTAGTGTTAGGGTTAGGGGTTAGGGTTAGAGTTAGTGTTAGGGTTAGTGTTAGGGTTAGGGTTAGGGTTAGGGTACGCCGAGCACTATTCCTCGCCCTAGGCCTACGCCTAGCACTACCTCTGGTCCTACCACTACCCCTGGCCATACAGCTCCCCCTACCCATAGGCCCATCCCCATCCCTACCCCTAGCCACAGCTCCCACTCCTGGCCTTAGGCCTACTCCGAGGTTTACCTCGACACCAACCTCTTGCCCTATGCCTACCCCAGCGCTACGCCTACCGCTCCCACTAGCCCTAGCTCGGGCACTAGACCAACGCCCATGGCTTCCTCTAGTCCGAGGCCTAGAACTTGCCCCTTCGCTGACCAGTACACCTTGACCTTGTTAGGGTTAGGGTTAGGGTTAGGGTTAGGGTTAGGGTTAGGGTTTAGGGTTAGGGTTAGGGTTAGGTTTTGTGTTAGGTTTAGGGTTAGGGTTAGGGTTAGGGTTAGGGTTTAGGGTTAGGGTTAGGGTTAGGTTTTGTGTTAGGGTTAGGGTTAGGGTTAGGGTTAGGATTTAGCGTTAGGGTTAGGGTTAGGGTTGGTGTTAGTGTTAGGGTTAGGGTTAGGTTTGGTGTTAGGTTTAGGCTTAGGGTTAGGGTTAGGGTTAGTGTTAGGGGTTAGGGTTAGGGTTAGTGTTAGGGTTAGGGTTAGGGTTAGGGTTAGTGTTAGGGTTAGGGTTCGTGTTAAGGTTAGTGTTAGGTTTAGGTGTAGGGTTAGGTTTAGGGTTAGGGTTAGGGTTACGGTTGGTGTTAGGTTTAGGGTTAGGGTTAGGGTTAGGGTTAGGGTTAGGGGTTAGTGTTAGTGTTACTGTTAGGGTTAGGGTTAGGGTTAGGGTTAGGTTACCCCGAGCACTACCTTTCGCCCTAGGCCTACGCCTAGCACTACCTCTGGTCCTACCCCTACCCCTGGCCCTACAGCTCCCCCTACCCATAGGCCCACCCCCATCCCTACGCCTAGCCACAGCTCCAACTCCTGGCCCTAGGCCTACTTTGAGGTTTACCCCGACACCCACACCTTGCCCTATACCTACCCCAGCGCTATGCCTATCGCTCCCACTAGCCCTAGCTTGGGCCCTAGACCCACGCCCAGTGCTCATCTAGTCCGATGCCTAGCACTTGCCCATCGCTGACCAGTACACCTTGACCTACCGTTAGCCAGAGCAGTAAGCCGTGTCCTACGAAATCACCCTGGACCCACCCTCAGCCACAACCTAATCCAGCCCTACATCCGTTCCGAGTCCTAGGACTACCCGGATCCCTCCCGTGACACCTACCCCTAGCCCTAGGCCAACCCCTACCACTACCACTAGTCCTAAGCCTAACATGAGCCCTAACCCTAACACTGCCCGTGGGCCTCTGCCAACCACTAGCCCTTCACCTAACCCTACCCCGACACTACCACTCGCCCTAGGCTTACGCCTAACACTACCTCTGGTCCTAACCCTACACCTGGCCCTACAGCTCACCCTACCCATACGCCCACCCCCATCCCTACCCCTAGCCACAGCTCTTACTCCTGGCGCTAGGCCTACGCCGAGGTTTACCTTGACACCCATCCCTTGCCCTATGCCTACCCCAGCGCTACGCCTACCGCTCCGACTAGCCCTAGCTCTGGCGCTAGACCTACGCGCATGGCTCCCTTTAGTCCGAGGCCTAGAACTTGCCCTTCGCTGACCATACACCATGCCATTGTTAGGGTTAGGGTTAGGGTTAGGGTTAGGGTTTAGGGTTAGTGTTAGGGTTAGGGTTGGTGTTAGGGTTAGGGTTAGGGTTAGGGTTAAGGTTGGTGTTAGGTTTATGGTTAGGGTTAGGGTTAGAATTAGGGTTAGGGGTTAGGGTTAGGGTTAGTGTTAGGGTTAGGGTTAGGGTTGGTGTTAGGGTTAGGGTTAGGTTTAGGGGTAGTGTTAGGGTTAGGTTTGGTGTTAGGTTTAAGGTTAGGGTTAGGGTTAGGGTTAGGGTTCGGGGATAGGGTTAGGGTTAGTGTTAGGGTTAGGGTTAGGGTTAGGGTTAGTGTTAGGGTGAGGTTTAGGGTTAGGGTTAGGGTTAGTGTTAGGTTACCCCGAGCACTACCCCTCCCCCTAGGCCTACAGCTAGCCCTACCTCTGGTCCTACCCCTACCTCTGGCCCTACAGCTCCCCCTTCCCATAGGCCCACCCCCATTCCTACCCCTAGCCACAGCTCCAACTCCTGGCCCTAGGCCTACTCCGAGGTTTACCCCAACACCCACCCCTTGCCCTATACCTACCCCAGCGCTACGCCTATCGCTCCCACTAGCCCTAGCTCGGTCCCTAGACCAACGCCCAGTGCTCATCTAGTCCGATGCCTAGCACTTGCCCGTCGCCGATCAGTACACCTTGACCTACCGTAAGCCAGAGCACTAAACCGTGTCCTACGAAAACATATGGACCCACCCTTAGCCACACCCTAATCCAGCCCTACACCCGTTCCGAGTCCTAGGACTACCCGGAGCCCTCTCGTGACACCTACCCCTAGCCCTCGGCCAACCCCTACCACTACCACTAGTCCTAGGCCTAACATGAGCCCTAACCCTAACACTGCCCGTGGGCCTCTGCCAACAACTAGCCCTTCACCTAACCCTACCCCGAGCATTACACCTCGCCCTAGGCTTACGCCTAACACTACCTCTGGTCCTACCCCTACCTCTGGCCCTACAGCTCCCCCTACCCATAGGCCCACCCCCATTCTACCCCTAGCCACAGCTCCCACTACAGGTCCTAGGCCTACTCCGAGGTTTACCTCGACACCCACCTTTTTCCCTATGCTTATTCCAGCGCTACGCCTACCGCTCCCACTAGCCCTAGCTCGGGCCCTAGACAAACGCGCATGGCTCCCTCTAGTCTGAGGCCTAGAACTTGCCCGTCGCTGACCATACACCTTGCCATTGTTAGGGTTAGGGTTAGGGTTAGGGTTAGGGTTGGGATTTAGGGTTAGGGTTAGGGTTGGTGTTAGGGTTAGGGTTAGGGTTAGGGTTAGTGTTGGTGTTAGGTTTATGGTTATGGTTAGGGTTAGAATTAGGTTTAGGGGTTAGGGTTAGGGTTAGTGTTAGGGTTAGGGTTAGGGTTGGTGTTAGTGTTAGGGTTAGGTTTAAGGGTATGTTAGGGTTAGGGTTGGTGTTAGGTTTAGGGTTAGGGTTAGGGTTAGGGTTAGGTTTAGTGTTAGGGGATAGGGTTAGGGTTAGTGTTAGGGTTAGGGTTAGGGTTAGTGTTATGGTTAGGGTTAGGGTTAGGGTTAGGGTTAGGTTACCCCGAGCACTACCCCTCGCCCTAGGCCTACGCCTAGCACTACCTCTGGTCCTACCCCTACCTCTGGCCCTAAAGCTCCCCCTACCCATAGGCCCACCCCCATTCCTATCCCTAGCCACAGCTCCCACTCAAGGTCCTAGACCTACTCCGAGGTTTACCTCGTCACTCACCCCTTGCCCTATGCCTACCCCAGCGCTACGCCTACCGCTCCCACTAGCCCTAGCTCGGGCCCTAGCCAAACGCGCATGGCTCACTCTAGTCCGAGGCCTAGAACTTGCCCGTCGCTGACCATACTCCTTGCCATTGTTAGGGTTAGGTTTAGGGTTAGGGTTAGGGTTAGGGTTAGGTTTAGGATTTAGGGTTAGGGTTAGGGTTAGGGTTGGTGTTAGGTTTAGGGTTAGGGTTAGGGTTAGGGTTGGTGTTAGGTTTAGGGTTAGGGTTAGTGTTATGGTTAGGGTTAGGGGTTAGGGTTAGGGTTAGTGTTAGGGTTAGGGTTAGGGTTGGTGTTAGGGTTAGGGTTAGGGTTAGGGGTAGGGTTAGGGTTAGGGTTAGGGTTAGGGTTAGGGTTAGGGTTAAGGTTGGTGTTAGGGTTAGGGTTAGTGTTTAGGGTTAGGGTTAGGGTTAAGGTTGGTGTTAGGGTTAGGGTTAGGGTTAGGGTTAGGGTTTAGGGTTAGGGTTAGGGTTAGGGTTTAGGGTTAGGGTTAGGGTTAGGGTTGGTGTTAGGGTTAGGGTTAGGGTTAGGGTTAGGGTTGGTGTTAGGTTTATGGTTAGGGTTAGGGTTAGAATAAGGGTTAGGGGTTAGGGTTAGGGTTAGTGTTAGGGTTAGGGTTAGGGTTGTTGTTAGGGTTAGGGTTAGGTTTAGGGGTCGTGTTAGGGTTAGGGTTGGTGTTAGGTGTAGGGTTAGGGTTAGGGTTAGGGTTAGGGTTAGGGGATAGGATTAGTGTTAGGGTTAGGGTTAGGGTTAGGGTTAGGGTTAGGGTTAGGGTTAGGGTTAGTGTTAGATTAAACCGAGCACTAACCCTCGCCCTAGAACTACGCCTAGCACTACCTCTGGTCCTACCCCTACCTCTGGTCCTACAGCTCCCCCTACCCATAGGCCCACCCCCATTCCTACCCCTAGCCACAGCTCCAACTCCTGGCCCTAGGCCTACACTGAGGTTTAACCCGACACCCACCCCTTGCCCTATACGTACCCCAGCGTTACGCCTATCGCTCCCACTAGCCCTAGCTCGGGCCCTAGACCAACGCCCACTGCTCATCTAGTCCGATGCCTAGCACTTGCCCGTCGCCGACCAGTACACCTTGACCTACCGTTAGCCAGAGCACTAACACGTGTCCTACGAAATCACCCTGGACCCACCCTTACCACACTCTATTCCTGCCCTACACCCGTACCGAGTCCTAGGACTACCCGGAGCCCTCTCGTGACACCCACCCCTAGCCCTCGGCCAACCCCTACCACTACCACTAGTCCTAGGCCTAACATGAGCCCTAACCCTAACACTGCCCGTGGGCCTCTGCCAACCACTAGCCCTTCACGTAACCCTACCTTGAGCACTACACCTCGCCCTAGGCTTACGCCTAACACTACCTCTGGTCATACTCCTACCCCTGGCCCTACAGCTCCCCCTACCCATAGGCCCACACCCATCCCTACCCCTAGCCACAGCTCCCACTCCTGGCCCTAGGCCTACGCCGAGGTTTACCTCGACACCCACCCCTTGCCCTATGCCTACCCCAGCGGTACGCCTACCGCTCCCACTAGCCCTAGCTCGTGCCCTAGACCAACGCGCATGGCTCCTTCTAGACCGAGTACTAGAACTTGCCCATCGCTGACCATACACCTTGCCATTGTTAGGGTTAGTGTTAGCGTTAGGGATAGGGTTAGGGTTAGGGTTAGGGTTAGGGTTAAGTTTAGGGTTTAGGGTTAGGGTTAGGGTTAGGGTTGGTGTTAGGGTTAGGGTTAGGGTTAGGGTTAGGGTTGGTGTTAGGTTTAGGTTTAGGGTTAGGGTTAGGGTTAGAGTTAGGGTTACGGGATAGGGTTAGAGTTAGTGTTAGGGTTAGGGTTAGGGTTGGTGTTAGGGTTAGTGTTAGGTTTAGGGGTAGGGTAAGTGTTAGGGTTAGGGTTAGGGTTAGGGTTGGTGTTAGTTTTAGGGTTAGGGTTAGGGTTAGTGTTGGTGTTAGGTTTATGGTTAGGGTTAGGGTTATTATTAGGTTTAGGGGTTAGGGTTAGAGTTAGTGTTAGGGTTAGGGTTAGGGTTGGTGTTAGGGTTAGGGTTAGGTTTAGGGGTATGTTAGGGTTAGGGTTGGTGTTAGGTTTAGGGTTAGGTTTAGGGTTAGGGTTAGGTTTAATGTTAGGGGATAGGGTTAGGGTTAGTGTTAGGGTTAGGGTTAGGGTTAGGGTTAGTGTTAGGGTTAGGGTTAGGGTTAGGGTTATGGTTAGGGTTAGGTTACCCCGAGCACTACCCCTCGCCCTAGGCCTACGCCTAGCACTACCTCTGGTCCTACCCCTACCTCTGGCCCTACAGCTCCCCCTACCCATAGGCCCACCCCCATTCCTACCCCTAGCCACAGCTCCCACTCCTGGCCCTAGGACTACCCCGAGGTTTACCTCGACACCCACCCTTTGCCCTATACCTACCCCAGCGCTACGCCTACCGCTCCCACTAGCCCTAGCTCAGGCCCTAGACCAACGCGCATGGCTCCCTCTAGTCCGAGGCCTAGAACTTGCCCATCGCTGACCATACACCTTGCCATTTTTAGGGTTAGGGTTAGGGTTAGGGTTTGGCTTAGGATTTAGGGTTAGGGTTAGGGTTAGGGTTGGTGTTAGGGTTAGGGTTAGGGTTGGTGTTAGGTTTAGAGTTAGGGTTAGGGTTAGGGTTAGGGTTAGGGGTTAAGGTTAGGGTTAGTGTTAGGGTTAGGGTTAGGGTTGGTGTTAGGTTTAGGGTTAGGGTTAGGGTTAGGTTTAGGGTTGGTGTTAGGGTTAGGGTTAGGGTTAATGTTAGGGTTGGTGTTAGGTTTAGGGTTAGGGTTAGGGTTAGGGTTAGGTTAGGGGTTAGGGTTAGAGTTAGTGTTAGGGTTAGGGTTAGGGTTAGGGTTAGGGTACCCCGAGCACTATTCCTCGCCCTAGGCCTATGCCTAGCAGTACCTCTGGTCCTACCACTACCACTGGCTCTACAGCTACCCCTACCCATAGGCCCACCCCCATCCCTACCCCTAGCCACAACTCCAAATCCTGTCCCAAAGCCTAATCCGAGGTTTACCTTGACCCCCACCCATTGCCCTTTGCCTACCCCAGCGCTACGCCTACCACTCCCACCAGCCCTACCTCAGGCCCTAGACCAACGGCCAGTGCTCACTCTAGTTCGAGATCTAGCACTTGCCAGTCGCCGACCAGTACACCTTGCTTTACCGTTAGCCAGAGCACTAACCCCTGTCCTACGAAAACATTCTGGACCCACCCTTAGCCACACCCTAATCCAGCCCTACACCCGTTCCGAGTCCTAGGACTATCCGGAGCCCTCTCGTGACACCTACCCCTAGCCCTCGGCCAACCCCTACCACTACCACTAGTCATAGGCCTAACATGAGCCCTAACCCTAACACTGCCCGTGGGCCTTTGCCAACCACTAGCCCTTCACCTAACCCTACCCCGAGCACTACACCTCGCCGTAGGCTTACGCCTAACACTACCTCTGGTCCTACCCCTACGTCTGGCCCTAAAGCTCCCCCTACCCATAGACACACCCCCATTCTACCCCTAGCCACAGCTCCCACTCCAGGTCCTAGGCCTTCTCCGAGGTTTACCTCGACACCCACCCCTTTCCCTATGCTTATTCCAGCGCTACGCCTACCGCTCCCACTAGCCCTAGCTCGGGCCCTAGACAAACGCGCATGGCTCCCTCTAGTCCGAGGCCTAGAACTTGCCCGTCGCTGACCATACACCTTGCCATTGTTAGGGTTAGGGTTAGGGTTAGGGTTAGGGTTGGGATATAGGGTTAGGGTTAGGGTTAGGGTTGGTGTTAGGGCTAGGGTTAGGGTTAGGGTTAGGGTTTGTGTTAGGTTTAGGGTTAGGGTTAGGGTTAGGGTTAGGGTTAGGGGTTAGGGTTAGAGTTAGTGTTAGTGTTAGGGTTAGGGTTAGGGTTAGGGTTAAGGTTGGTGTTAGGGTTAGGGTTAGGGTTAGGGTTAGGGTTAGGGGTTAGGGTTAGGGTTTGTGTTAGGGTTAGGGTTAGGGTTGGTGTTAGGGTTAGGGTTAGGGTTAGGGGTAGGTTTAGGGTTAGGGTTAGAGTTAGGGTTAGGGTTAGGGTTAGGGTTAGAGTTAGGTTACCCCGAGCACTACCCCTCGCCCTAGGCCTACGCCTAGCACTACCTCTGGTCCTACCCCTACCCCTGGCCCTACCGCACCGCCTTCCTATAGGTCCACCCCCATCCCTACCCCTAGCCACAGCTCCAAATCCTGGCCCTAAGCCTACTCCGAGGTTTACCCCGACACCCACCCCTTGCCCTATGCCTACCCCAGCGCTACGCCTACCGCTCCCACTAGCCCTAGCTCGGGCCCTAGACCAACGCCCAGTGCTCATCTAGTCTGATGCCTAGCACTTGACCATCGCCGACCAGTACACCGTGACCTACCGTTAGCCAGAGCACTAAGTCGTGTCCTACGAAATCACCCTGGACCCACCCTTAGCCACAACCTAATCCAGCCCTACATCCGTTCCGAGTCCTAGGACTACCCGGAGCCCTCCCGTGACACCTACCCCTAGCCCTCGGCCAACCCCTACCACTACCACTAGTCCTAGGCCTAACATGAACCCTAACCCTAACACTGCCCGTGGGCCTCTTCCAACCACTAGCCCTTCACCTAACCCTACCCCGAGCACTACCACTCGCCCTAGGCTTACGCCTAACACTTCCTCTGGTCCTACACCTACCCCTGGCCCTACAGCTCCCCCTACCCATAGGCCCACCCCCATCCCTACCCCTAGCCAAAGGTCCAACTCCTGGCCCTCGGCCTACTCCGAGGTTTAGCCCGACACCCACCCCTTGCCCTATACCTACCCCAGCGCTACGCCTATCGCTCCCACTAGCCCTTGCTCGGGCCCTAGACCAACGCCCTGTGCTCATCTAGTCCGATGCCTAGCACTTGCCCGTCGCCGACCAGTACACCTTGACCTACCGTTAGCCAGAGCACTAAGCCGTGTCCTACGAAATCACCCTGGACCCACCCTTAGCCACACCCTAATCCAGCCCTACACCTGTTCGGAGTCCTAGGACTAACCAGATCCCTCCCGTGACACCTACCCTTAGCCCTCGGCTAACCCCTACCACTACCACTCGTCCTAGACCTAACATGAGCCCTAACCCTAACACTGCTCGTTGACCTCTACCAACCACTAGCCCTTCACCTAACCCTACCCCGAGCACGACCCCTTGCCCTAGGTCTACGCCTAGCACTATCTCTGGTCCTACCACTACCCCTGGCCCTACAGCTCCCCCTACCCATAGGCCTACCTCCATCCCTACCCCTAGCCACAGCTCCCACTCCTGGCCCTAGGCCTACTCCGAGGTTTACCTCGACACCCACCCCTTGCCCTATACCTACCCCAGCGCTACGCCTACCGCTCCCACTAGCCCTAGCTCGGGCCCTAGTCCAACGCACATGGCTCCCTCTAGTACAAGGCCTAGAACTTGCCCGTTGCTGACCATAAACCTTGCCATTGTTAGGGTTAGGGTTATGGTTAGGGTTAGGGTTAGGGTTAGGGTTAGGATTTAGGGTTAGGGTTACGGTTAGGGTTGGTGTTAGGGTTAGGGTTAGGGTTAGGGTTAGGGTTGGTGTTAGGTTTAGGGTTAGGGTTAGGGTTAGGGTTAGGGTTAGGAGTTAGGGTTAGGGTTAGTGTTAGGGTTAGTGTTAGGGTTGGTGTTAGGGTTAGGGTTAGGGTTAGGGTTAGGGTTAGGGTTGGTGTTAGGGTTAGGGTTAGGGTTAGGGTTAGGGTTGGTGTGAGGTTTAGGGTTAGGGTTAGGGTTAGGGTTAGAGTTAGGGGTTAGGGTTAGAGTTAGTGTTAGGGTTAGGGTTAGGGTTAGGGTTAGGGTTAGGGTACGCCGAGCATTATTCCTCGCCCTAGGCCTACGCCTAGCACTACTTCTGGTCCTACCACTACCCTTGGCTCTACAGCTAACCCTACTCATAGGCCCACCCCCATCCCTACCCCTAGCCACAACTCCAAATCCTGTCCCAAAGCCTACTCCGAGGTTTACCTTGACACCCACCCCTTGCCCTTTGCCTACCCCAGCCCTATGCCTACCACTCCCACGAGCCCTAACTCAGGCCCTAGACCAACGGCCAGTGCTCAATCTAGTCCGAGGCCTAGCACTTGCCTGTCCCCGACCAGTACACCTTGCTTTACCGTTAAGCAGAGCACTAACCCGTGTCCTACGAAAACATTCTGGACCAACCCTTAGCCACAGCCTAATCCAGCCCTGCAACCGTTCTGAGTCCTAGGACTACCCGGAGCCCTCCCGTGACACCTACCCCTAGCCCTCAACCATCCCCTTCCACTACCACTAGTCCTAGGCCTCACATGAGCCCTAACCCTAACACTGCTCTTGGGCCTCTGCCAACACTAGCACTTAACCTAAACCTACACCGAGCACTACCCCTCGCCCTAGGCTTACGCCTAACACTACCTCTGGTCCTATCCTACCCTTGGCCCTACAGCTCCCCCTACCCATAGGCCCACCCCCATCCCTTTCCCTAGCCACAACTCCAAATCCTGGCCCTAAGCCTACTCCGAGGTTTACCCCGACACCCACCCCTTGCCCTATGCCTACCCCAGTGCTACGCCTACCGCTCCCACTAGCCCTATCTCGGGCCCTAGACCAACGCGCATGGCTCCCTCTACTCTGAGGCCTAGAACTTGCCCGTCGCTGACCATAGACCTTGCCATTGTTTGGGTTAGGGTTAGGGTTAGGGTTATGGTTAGGGTTAGGGTTAGGGTTTAGGGTTAGCGTTAGGGTTTGGTTGGTGTTAGGGTTAGGGTTAGGGTTAAGGTTATGGTTGTTGTTAGGTTTAGGGTTAGGGTTAGGGTTAGGGTTAGGGTTAGGGTTAGGGTTAGGGGTTAGGGTTAGGGTTAGTGTAGGGTTAGGGTTAGGGTTCGTGTTAGGGTTAGTGTTAGGTTTAGGGGTAGGGTAAGGGTTAGGGTTAGGGTTGGTTTTAGGTTTAGGGTTAGGGTTAGGGTTAGGGTTAGGTTTAGGGGTTAGGGTTAGTGTAAGTGTTAGTGTTAGGGTTAGGGTTACGTTTAGGGTTAGGGTTAGGTTACCCCGAGCACTACCCCTCGCCCTAGGCGTACGCCTAGCACTACCTCTTGTCCTACCCCTACCCCTGGCCCTACAGCTCCCCCTACCCATAGGCCCACCCCCATCCCTACCCCTAGCCACAGGTCCAATTCCTGGCCCTAGGCCTACTCCGAGGTTTAGCCCGACACCCACCCCTTGCCCTATACCTACCCCAGCGCTACGCCTATCGCTCCCACTAGCCCTAGCTCGGGCCCTAGACCAACGCCTAGTGCTCATCTAGTCCGAGGCCTAGCACTTGCCCGTCCCCGAACAGTACATCTTGACCTACCGTTAGCCAGAGCACTAAGCCGAGTCCTAGAAAATCACCCTGGACCCACCCTTAGCCACACCCTAATCCAGCCCTACACCTGTTCGGAGTCTTAGGACTAACCGGAGCCCTCCCGTGACATCTACCCTTAGCCCTCGGCTAACACCTACCACTACCACTCGTCCTAGACCTAACATGAGCCCTAACCCTAACACTGCTCGTTGGCCTCTGCCAACCACTAGCCCTTCACCTAACCTTACCCCGAGCACGACCCCTTGCCCTAGGACTACGCCTAGCACTATCTCTGGTCCTACCACTACCCCTGGCCCTACAGCTCCCCCTACCCATAACCTACCCCCATCCCTACTCCGAGACAGAGCTCCCACTCCTGGCCCTAGGCCTACTCCGAGGTTTACCTCGACACCCACCCCTTGCCCTATGCCTACCACAGCGCTACGCCTACCGCTCCCACTAGCCCTAGCTAGGGCCCTAGAACAACGCACATGGCTTCCTCTAGTCCGAGGCCTAGAACTTGCCCTTCGCTGACCAGTACACCTTGCCCTTGTTAGGGTTAGGGTTAGGGTTAGGGTTAGGGTTAGAGTTAGGGTTTAGGGTTAAGATTAGGGTTAGGGTTGGTGTTAGGGTTAGGGTTAGGGTTAGGGTTAGCGTTATGGTTAGGGGTTAGGGTTAAGGTTAGGGTTAGTGTTAGGGTTAGGGTTAGGGTTAGGGTTAGGGTTAGGTTACCCCCAGCACTACCCCTCGCCCTAGGCCTACACCTAGCACTACCTCTGGTCCTACCCTACCCCTGGCCCTACAGCTACCCCTACACATAGGCCCACCCCCATCCCTTCCCCTAGCCACAGCTCCCACTCAGGTCCTAGGCCTACTCTGAGGTTTACCCCGACACCCACCCCTTGCACTTTGCCTACCCCAGCGCTACGCCTAACACTCCCACAAGCCCTACCTCGGGCCCTAGACCAACGCCCAGTGCTAACCCTAGTCCGAGGCCTAGCACTTGCCCGTCGACGACCAGTACACCTTGTCCTACCGTTAGCCAGAGCACTAACCCTTGTCCTACGACAACACCCTGGACTCACCATTAGCCACACCCAAATCCAGCCCTACATCCGTTCCGAGTCCTAGGACTACCCGGAGCCCTCCCGTGACACCTACCCCTAGCCATCGGCCATCCCCTACAACTACCACTAGTCCTAGGCCTAACATGAGCCCTAAGCCTAACACTGCACGTGGGCCTCTGCCAACCACTAGTCCTTCACCTAACCATACCCCGACACTACCCTTTGCCCTAGGCTTACGCCTAACACTACCTCTGGTCCTACCCCTACCCCTGGCCCTACAGCTCCCCCTACCCATAGACCCACTCCCATCCCTTCCCTTAACCACAGCTCCACTCCTGGCCCTAGGCCTACTCCGAGGTTTACCTCGACACCCACCCCTTGCTCTATACCTACCCCAGCGCTACGCCTATCGCTCCCACTAGCCCTAGCTCGGGCCCTAGTCCAACGCGCATGGCTCCCTCTAGTACAAGGCCTAGAATTTGCCCGTCGCTGACCATACACCTTTCTATTGTTAGGGTTAGGGTTATGGTTAGGGTTAGGGTTAGGGTTAGGGTTAGGATTTAGGGTTAGGGTTAGGGTTGGTGTTAGGGTTAGGGTTAGGGTTAGTGTTAGGGTTGGTGTTAGGTTTAGTGTTAGGGTTAGGGTTAGGGTTAGGGGTTAGGGTTAGGGTTAGTGTTAGGGTTAGGGTTAGGGTTGGTGTTAGGGTTAGGGTTAGGGTTAGGGTTAGGGTTGGTGTTAGGGTTAGGGTTAGGGTTAGGGTTAGGGTTGGTGTTAGGTTTAGGGTTAGGGTTAGTGTTAGGGTTAGGGTTAGGGGTTAGGGTTAGAGTTAGTGTTAGGGTTAGGGTTAGGGTTAGGGTTAGGGTTAGGGTTAGGGGTAGGGTACGCCGAGCACTATTCCTCGCCCTAGGCCTACGCCTAGCACTACCTCGGGTCCTACCACTACCCCTGGCCCTACAGCTACCCCTACACATAGGCGCACCCCCATCCCTACCCCTAGCCACAACTCCAAATCCTGTCCCAAAGCCTACTCCGAGGTTTACCTTGACACCCACCCCTTGCCCTTTGCCTACCCCAGCGCTACGCCTACCACTCCCACCAGCCCTACCTCAGGCCCTAGACGAACGGCCAGTGCTCACTCTAGTCCGAGGCCTAGCACTTGCACGTCGCCGACCAGTACACCTTGCTTTACCGTTAGCCAGAGCACTAACCCGTGTCATACGAAAACATTCTGGACCAACCCTTAGCCACACCCTAATCCAGCCCTACATCCGTTCTGAGTCCTAGGACTACCCGGAGCCCTCCCGTGACACCTACCCCTAGCCCTCGGCCATCCCCTTCCACTACCACTAGTCCTAGGCCTCACATGAGCCCTAACCCTAACACTGCCCTTGGGCCTCTGCCAACTACTAGCCCTTAACCTAACCCTACACTTAGCACTACCCCTCGCAGTAGGCTTACGCCTAACACTACCTCTGGTCCTACTCCTACACTTGGCCCTACAGCTCCCCCTACCCATAGGCCCACCCCCATCCCTATCCCTAGCCACAACTCCAAATCCTGGCCCTAAGCCTACTCCGAGGTTTACCCCGACACCCACCCCTTGCCCTATGCCTACCCCAGTGCTACGCCTACCGCTCCCACTAGCCCCAGCTCGGGCCCTAGACAAACGCGCATGGCTCCCTCTACTCCGTGGCCTAAAACTTGCCCGTCGCTGACCATAAACCTTGCCATTGTTAGGGTTAGGGTTAGGGTTAGGGTTAGGGTTAGGATTTAGGGTTAGGGTTAGGGTTAGGGTTGGTGTTAGGGTTAGGGTTAGGGTTAGGGTTAGGGTTAGGGTTAGGGGTTAGGCTTAGGGTTAGGTTTAGTGTTAGGTTCAGGGTTGGTGTTAGGGTTAGGGTTAGGGTTAGGGGCAGGGTTAGGGTTAGGGTTATGGTTAGGGTTAGGGTTGGTGTTAGGTTTAGTGTTAGGGTTAGGGTTAGGGTTAGGGTTAAAGGTTAGGGTTAGGGTTAGTGTTAGGGTTAGGTTAGGGTTAGGGTTAGGGTTAGGGTTAGGTTACCCCGAGCACTACCCCTCGCCCTAGGCCTACGCCTAGCACTACCTCTGGTCCTACTCCTACCCCTGGCCCTACAGCTCCCCCTACCCATACACCCACCCTCATCCCTACCCCTAGCCACAGCTCCAACTCCTGGCCCTAGGCCTACTCCGAGGTTTACCCTGAAACCCACCCCTTGCCCTATACCTACCCCAGCGCTACGCCTATCTCTCCCAGTAGCCCTAGCTCGGGCCCTAGACCAACGCCCATGGCTTCCTCTAGTCCGAGGCCTAGAACTTGCCCGTCGCTGACCAGTACACCTTGCCCTTTTTACGGTTAGGGTTAGGGTTAGGGTTAGGGTTAGAGTTAGGGTTTAGGGTTAGGATTAGGGTTAGCGTTGGTGTTAGGGTTAGGGTTAGGGTTAGGATTAGGTTTATGGTTAGGGGTTAGGGTTAGGGTTAGTGTTAGGGTTAGGGTTAGGGTTAGGGTTAGGGTTAGGTTACCCCGAGCACTACCCCTCTCCCTAGGCCTACGCCTAGCACTACCTCTGGTCCTACCCCTACCCCTGGCCCTACAGCTACCCCTACCCATAGGCCCACCCCCATCCCTTCCCCTAGCCACAGCTCCCACTCCAGGTCCTAGGCCTACTCCGAGGTTTACCCCGACACTTACCCCTTGCCCTTTGCCTACCCCAGCGCTACGCCTAACACTCCCACAAGCCCTACCTCGGGCCCTAGACCAACGCCCAGTGCTCACCCTAGTCCGAGGCCTAGCACTTGCCCGTCACCGACCAGTACACCTTGTCCTACCATTAGCCAGAGCACTAACCCTTGTCCTACGAAAACACCCTGGACTCACCATTAGCCACACCCTAATCCAGCTCTACATGCGTTCCTAGTACTAGGACTACCCGGAGCCCTCCCGTGACTCCTACCCCTAGCCATCGGCCTTCCCCTATCACTACCACTAGTCCTAGGCTTAACATGAGCCCTAAGCCTAACACTGCACGTGGGCCTCTGCCAACCACTAGCCCTTCGCCTAACCCTACCCCGAGCACTACCCCTCGCCCTAGGCTTACGCCTAACACTACCTCTGGTCCTACCCCTACCCCTGGCCCTACAGCTCCCTCTACCCATAGGCCCACTCCCATCCCTACCCTTAGCCACAGCTCCCACTCCTGGCCCTAGGCCTACTCCGAGGTTTACCTCGACACCCACCCCTTGCCCTATACCTACCCCAGCGCTACGCCTACCGCTCCCACTAGCCCTAGCTCGGGCCCTAGTCCAACGCGCATGGCTCACTCTAGTACGAGGCCTAGAACTTGCCCATCGCTGA
Source organism: Rhinolophus hipposideros (assembly GCF_964194185.1). Taxonomy (NCBI): domain Eukaryota; kingdom Metazoa; phylum Chordata; class Mammalia; order Chiroptera; family Rhinolophidae; genus Rhinolophus; species Rhinolophus hipposideros. The sequence goes on from NC_138070.1 coordinate 39,719,300, forward strand.
CCATACACCTTGCCATTGTTAGGGTTAGGGTTATGGTTAGGGTTAGGGTTAGGGTTAGGGTTAGGATTTAGGGTTAGGGTTAGGGATAGGGTTGGTGTTAGAGTTAGGGTTACGGTTAGGGTTAGGGTTGGTGTTAGGTTTAGGGTTAGGGTTAGGGTTAGGGTTAGGGGTTAGGGTTAGGGTTAGTGTTAGTGTTAGAGTTAGGGTTGGTGTTAGGGCTAGGGTTAGGGTTAGGGTTAGGGTTAGGATTGGTGTTAGGGTTAGGTTTAGGATTAGGGTTAGGGTTGGTGATAGGTTTAGGGTTTGGGTTAGGGTTAGGGTTAGAGTTAGGGGATAGGGTTAGAGTTAGTGTTAGGGTTAGGGTTAGGGTTAGGG
>NC_138070.1:39724674-39762174 GCF_964194185.1 Rhinolophus hipposideros
TACGCCTACCGCTCCCCCTAGCCCTAGCTCGGGCCCTAGTCCAACGCGCATGGCTCCCTCTAGTACGAGGCCTAGAACTTGCCCGTCGCTGACCATACACCTTGCCATTGTTAGGGTTAGGGTTATGGTTAGGGTTAGGGTTAGGGTTAGGGTTACGATTTAGGGTTAGGGTTAGGGTTAGGGTTGGTGTTAGGGTTAGGGTTAGGGTTAGGGTTAGGGTTGGTGTTAGGTTTAGGGTTAGGGTTAGGGTTAGGGTTAGGGTTGGTGTTAGGGTTAGGGTTAGGGTTGGTGTTAGGGTTAGGGTTAGGGTTAGGGTTAGGGTTGGTGTTAGGGTTAGGGTTAGGGTTAGGGTTAGGGTTGGTGTTAGTTTTAGGGTTAGGGTTAGGGTTAGGGTTAGGGTTAGGGGTTAGGGTTAGAGTTAGTGTTAGGGTTAGGGTTAGGGTTAGGGTTAGGGTTAGGGTTAGGGTTAGAGTTAGGGTTAGGTTACCCCGAGCACTACCCCTCGCCCTAGGCCTACGCCTAGCACTACCTCTGGTCCTACCCCTACCTCTGGCCCTACAGCTCCCCCTACCCATAGGCCCACCCCCATTCCTACCCCTAGCCACAGCTCCAACTCCTGGCCCTAGGCCTACTCCGAGGTTTACCCCGACACCCACCCCTTGCCCTATACCTACCCCAGCGTTACGCCTATCGCTCCCACTAGCCCTAGCTCGGGCCCTAGACCAACGCCCACTGCTCATCTAGTCCGATGCCTAGCACTTGCCCGTCGCCGACTAGTACAACTTGACCTACCGTTAGCCAGAGCACTAACACGTGTCCTACGAAATCACCCTGGACCCACCCTTACCACACTCTAATCCAGCCCTACACCCGTTCCGAGTCCTAGGACTACTCGGAGTTCTCTCGTGACACCTACCCCTAGCCCTAGGCCAACCCCTACCACTACCACTAGTACTAGGCCTAACATGAGCCCTAACCCTAATACTGCCCGTGGGCCGCTGCCAACCACTAGCCCTTAACCTAACCCTACCCCGAGCACTACAACTCGCCCTAGGCTTACGCCTAACACTACCTCTGGTCCTACCCCTACCCCTGGCCTTACAGCTTTCCCTACCCATAGGCCCACCCCCATCCCTACCCCTAGCCACTGCTCCCACTCCTGGCCCTAGGCCTACGCCGAGGTTTACCTCGACACCCACCCTTGCCCTATGCCTACCCCAGCGCTACGCCTATCGCTCCCACTAGCCCAAGCTCGGGCCCTAGACTAACGCCCACTGCTCATCTAGTCCGATGCCTAGCACTTTCCCGTCGGCGACCAGTACACCTTGACCTACCGTTAGCCAGAGCACTAAGCCGTGTCCTACGAAATCACCCTGGACTTACCCTTAGCCACTCCCTAATCCAGCCCTACAACTGTTCCGAGTCCTAGGACTACCCGGAGCCCTCCCGTGACACCCACCCTTAGCCCTCGGCTAGCCCCTACCACTACCACTCGTCCTAGGCCTAACATGAGCCCTAACCCTAACACTGCTCGTTGGCCTCTGCCAACAACTAGCCCTTCACCTAACCATACCCCGAGCACGACACCTCGCCCTAGGCCTACGCCTAGCACTATCTCTGGTCCTACCACTACCTTTGACCCTACAGCTCCCCCTACCCATAGGCCCACCCCCATCCCTACCCCTAGCCACAGCTCCCACTCCTGGCCCTAGGCCTACTCCGAGGTTTACCTCGACACCCACCCCTTGCTCTATGCCTACCCCAGCGCTACGCCTACCGCTCCCACTAGCCCTAGCTCGGGCCCTAGACCAACGCCCATGGCTTCCTCTAGTCCGAGGCCTAGAACTTGCCCGTCGCTGACCAGTACACCTTGCCCTTGTTAGGGTTAGGGTTAGGGTTAGGGTTTGGGTTAGGGTTAGAGTTAGGGTTTAGGGTTAGGATTAGGGTTAGGGTTGGTGTTAGGGTTAGGTGTAGGGTTAGGGTTAGGGTTAGTGTTAGGTTTAGTGTTAGGGTTAGGGTTAGGGTTAGTGTTAGGGGTTAGGGTTAGGGTTAGTGTTAGTGTTAGGGTTAGGGTTGGTGTTAGGGTTAGGGTTAGGGTTAGGGTTAGGGTTGGTGTTAGGTTTAGTGTTAGGGTTAGGGTTAGGGTTAGTGTTAGGGGTTAGGGTTAGGGTTAGTGTTAGTGTTAGGGTTAGGGTTGGTGTTAGGGTTAGGGTTAGGGTTAGGGGTAGGTTTAGGGTTAGGGTTAGGGTTAGGGTTAGGGTTAGGGTTGGTGTTAGGTTTAGGGTCAGGGTTAGGGTTAGGGTTAGTGGTTAGGGTTAGGGTCAGGGTCAGGGTTAGGGTTAGGGGTTAGGGTTAGGGTTAGTGTTAGGGTTAGGGTTAGGGTTGGTGTTAGGGTTAGGGTTAGAGTTAGGGTTTAGGGTTAGGATTAGGGTTAGGGTTGGTGTTAGGGTTAGGGTTACGGTTAGGGTTAGGGTTATGGTTAGGGGTTAGGGTTAGGGTTAGTGTTAGGGTTAGGGTTTGGGTTAGGGTTAGGGTTAGGTTACCCCGAGCACTACCCCTCGCCCTAGGCCTACGCCTAGCACTACCTCTGGTCCTACCCCTACCCCTGGCCCTACAGCTACCCCTACCCATAGGCCCATCCCCATCCCTTCCCCTAGCCACAGCTCCCAATTCAGGTCCTAGGCCTACTCCGAGGTTTACCCCGACACCCAACCCTTTCACTTTGCCTACCCCAGCGCTACGCCTAACACTCCCACAAGCCCTACCTCGGTCCCTAGACCACGCCCAGTGCTCACCCTAGTCCGAGGCCTAGCACTTGCCCGTCACCGACCAGTACACCTTGTCCTACCGTTAGCCAGAGCACTAACCCTTGTCCTACGACAACACCCTGGACTCACCATTAGCCACACCCTAATCCAGCCCTACATCCGTTCCGAGTCCTCGGACTACCCGGAGCCCTCCCGTGACACCTACCCCTAGCCATCGGCCATCTCCTACCACTACCACTAATCCTAGACCTAACATGAGCCCTAAGCCTAACACTGCACGTGGGACTCTGCCAACCAATAGCCCTTCACCTAACCCTACCCCGAGAACTACCCCTCGCCCTAGGCTTACGCCTAACACTACCTCTGGTCCTACCCCTACCCCTGGCCCTACAGCTCCCACTACCCATAGACCCACTCCCATCACTACCCTTAACCACAGCTCCCACTCCTGGCCCTAGGCCTACTCCGAGGTTTACCTCGACACCCACCCCTTGCTCTATACCTACCCCAGCGCTACGCCTACCGCTCCCACTAGCCCTAGCTCGGGCCCTAGTCCAACGCGCATGGCTCCCTCTAGTACGAGGCCTAGAACTTGCCCGTCGCTGACCATACACCTTGCCATTGTTAGGGTTAGGGTTATGGTTAGGGTTAGGGTTAGGGTTAGGGTTACGATTTAGGGTTAGGGTTAGGGTTAGGGTTGGTGTTAGGGTTAGGGTTAGGGTTAGGGTTAGGGTTGGTGTTAGGTTTAGGGTTAGGGTTAGGGTTAGGGTTAGGGTTGGTGTTAGGGTTAGGGTTAGGGTTGGTGTTAGGGTTAGGGTTAGGGTTAGGGTTAGGGTTAGGGTTGGTGTTAGGGTTAGGGTTAGGGTTAGGGTTAGGGTTGGTGTTAGTTTTAGGGTTAGGGTTAGGGTTAGGGTTAGGGTTAGGGGTTAGGGTTAGAGTTAGTGTTAGGGTTAGGGTTAGGGTTAGGGTTAGGGTTAGGGTTAGGATTAGAGTTAGGGTTAGGTTACCCCGAGCACTACCCCTCGCCCTAGGCCTACGCCTAGCACTACCTCTGGTCCTACCCCTACCTCTGGCCCTACAGCTCCCCCTACCCATAGGCCCACCCCCATTCCTACCCCTAGCCACAGCTCCAACTCCTGGCCCTAGGCCTACTCCGAGGTTTACCCCGACACCCACCCCTTGCCCTATACCTACCCCAGCGTTACGCCTATCGCTCCCACTAGCCCTAGCTCGGGCCCTAGACCAACGCCCACTGCTCATCTAGTCCGATGCCTAGCACTTGCCCGTCGCCGACTAGTACACCTTGACCTACCGTTAGCCAGAGCACTAACACGTGTCCTACGAAATCACCCTGGACCCACCCTTACCACACTCTAATCCAGCCCTACACCCGTTCCGAGTCCTAGGACTACTCGGAGTTCTCTCGTGACACCTACCCCTAGCCCTAGGCCAACCCCTACCACTACCACTAGTACTAGGCCTAACATGAGCCCTAACCCTAATACTGCCCGTGGGCCGCTGCCAACCACTAGCCCTTAACCTAACCCTACCCCGAGCACTACAACTCGCCCTAGGCTTACGCCTAACACTACCTCTGGTCCTACCCCTACCCCTGGCCCTACAGCTTTCCCTACCCATAGGCCCACCCCCATCCCTACCCCTAGCCACTGCTCCCACTCCTGGCCCTAGGCCTACGCCGAGGTTTACCTCGACACCCACCCTTGCCCTATGCCTACCCCAGCGCTACGCCTACCGCTCCCACTAGCCCTAGCTCGTGCCCTAGACAAACGCGCATGGCTCCCTCTAGTCCGAGGCCTAGAACTTGCCCCTCGCTGACCATAGACCTTGCCATTGTTAGGGTTAGGGTTAGGGTTAGGATTATGGTTAGGGTTAGGGTTAGGGTTTAGGGTTAGGGTTAGGGTTGGTGTTAGGGTTAGTGTTAGGTTTAGGGGTAGGGTTAGGGTTAGGGTTAGGGTTGGTGTTAGGTTTAGGGTTAGGGTTAGGGTTAGGGTTAGGTTTAGGGGTTAGGGTTAGGGTTAGTGTTAGGTTTAGGAATAGGGTTAGCGTTAGGGTTAGGGTTGGTGTTAGGTTTAGGGTTAGGGTTAGGGTTAGGGTTAGGTTTAGGGGTTAGTGTTAGTGTTAGTGTTAGTGTTAGGGTTAGGGTTAGGGTTAAAATTAGAGTTATGGTTAGGGGTTAGGGTTAGGGTTAGGGTTAGGGTTAGGGTTGGTGTTAGGGTCAGGGTTAGGGTTAGGGTTAGGGTTAGGGTTTGGGTTAGGGTTAGGTTACCCCGAGCACTACCCCTCGCCCTAGGCCTACGCCTAGCACTACCTCTGGTCCTAACCCTACCTCTGGCCCTACAGCTCCCCCTACCCATAAGCCCACCCCCATTCCTACCCCTAGCCACAGCTCCAACTCCTGGCCCTAGGCCTACTCCGAGGTTTACCCCGACACCTACCCCTTGCCCTATACCTACCCCAGCGCTACGCCTATCGCTCCCACTAGCCCTAGCTCGGGCCCTCGACCAACGCCCACTGCTCATGTAGTCCAATGCCTAGCACTTTCTCGTCGGCGACCAGTACACCTTGACCTACCGTTAGCCAGAGCACTAAGCCGTGTCCTACGAAATCACCCTGGACTTACCCTTAGCCACTCCCTAATCCAGCCCTACAACTGTTCCGAGTCCTAGGACTACCCGGAGCCCTCCCGTGACACCTACCCTTAGCCCTCGGCTAACCTTTACCACTACCACTCGTCCTAGGCCTAAGATGAGCCCTAACCCTAACACTGCTCGTTGGCCTCTGCCAACAACTAGCCCTTCACCTAACCATACCCCGAGCACGACCACTCGCCCTAGGCTTACGCCTAGCACTATCTCTGGTCCTACGACTACCTTTGACCCTACAGCTCCCCCTACCCATAGGCCCACCCCCATCCCTACCCCTAGCCACAGCTCCCACTCCTGGCCCTAGGCCTACTCCGAGGTTTATCTCGACACCCAACCCTTGCTCTATGCCTACCCCAGCGCTACGCCTACCGCTCCCACTAGCCCTAGCTCGGGCCCTAGACCAACGCCCATGGCTTCCTCTAGTCCGAGGCCTAGAATTTGCCCGTCGCTGACCAGTACACCTTGCCCTTGTTAGGGTTAGGGTTAGGGTTTAGGGTTAGGGTTAGTGTTGGTGTTAGGGTTAGGGTTAGGGTTAGGGTTACGGTTATGGTTAGGGGTTAGGGTTACGGTTATGTTTAGGGGTTAGGGTTAGAATTACTGTTAGGGTTAGGGTTAGGGTTAGGGTTAGGTTTAGGGTTAGGGTTAGGTTACCCCGAGCACTACCCCTCGCGCTAGGCCTACGCCTAGCACTACCTCTGGTCCTATCCCTACTCCTGGCCCTACAGCTACCCTTACCCATAGGCTCACCGCCATTCCTTCCCCTAGCCACAGCTCCCACTCCTGGTCCTAGGCCTACTCCGAGGTTTACCCCGACACCCACCCCTTGCCCTATACCTACCCCAGCGCTACGCCTACCGCTCCCACTAGCCCTAGCTCGGGCCCTAGACCAACGCCCATGGCTTCCTCTAGTCTGAGGCCTAGAACTTGCCCGTCACTGACCAGTATACCTTGCCCTTGTTAGGGTTAGGGTTAGGGTTAGGGTTAGGGTTAGAGTTAGGGTTTAGGGTTAGGATTAGGGTTACGGTTGTTGTTAGGGTTAGGGTTAGAATTAGAGTGAGGGTTATGGTTAGGGTTAGGGTTAGGGTTAATGTTTGGGTTAGGGTTAGGGTTCGGTTTAGGGTTAGGTTACCCCGAGCACTACCCCTCGCCCTAGGCCTACGCCTAGCACTACCTCTGGTCCTACCCCTACCCCTGGCTTTACAGCTACCTCTACCCATAGGCCCACCCCCATCCATTTCCCTAGTCACAGCTCCCACTTCAGGTCCTAGGCCTACTCCGAGGTTTACTCCGACACCCACCCCTTGCCCTTTGCCTACCCCAGCGCTACGCCTAACACTCCCACAAGCCCTACCTCGGGCCCTAGACCAACGCCCAGTGCTCACCCTAGTTTGAGGCCTAGCAGTTGCCCGTCACCGACCAGTACACCTTGTCCTACCGTTAGCCAGAGCACTAACCCTTGTCCTACGAAATCACCCTGGACTTACCCTTAGCCACACCCTAATCCAGCCCTACATCCGTTCCGAGTCCTAGGACTACCCGGCGCCCTCCCGTGACACCTACCCTTAGCCCTCGGCTAACCCCTACCACTACCACTCGTCTTAGGCCTAACATGAGCCCTAACCCTAACACTGCTCGTTTGCCTCTGCCAACCACTGGCCCTTCATCTAAACCTACCCAGAGCACGACCCCTCACCCTAGGCCTACGCCTAGCACTATCTCTGGTCCTACCACTACCCCTGGCCCGACAGCTCCGCCTACCCATAGGACCACCCCCAACCCTACCCCTAGCCACAGCTCCCACTCCTGGCCCTAGGCCTACTCCGAGGTTTACCTCGACACCCACCCCTTGCCCTATGCCTACCCCAGCGCTACGCCTACCGCTCCCACTAGCCCTATCTCGGGCCCTAGACCAACGCGCATGGCTCCCTCTAGTCCGAGGCCTAGAACTTGCCCGTCGCTGACCATATACCTTGCCATTGTTAGGGTTAGGGTTAGGGTTAGGGTTAGGGTTGGTGTTAGGGTTAGGGTTAGGGTTAGGGTTGGTGTTAGGTTTAAGGTTAGGGTTAGGGTTAGCGTTAGGGTTAGGGGTTAGGGTTAGGGTTAGTGTTAGGGTTAGGGTTAGGGTTGGTGTTAGCGTTAGGGTTAGGGTTAGGGTTAGGGTTAGGGTTAGGGTTGGTGTTAGGGTTAGGGTTAGGGTTAGCGTTAGGGTTGGTGTTAGGTTTAGGGTTAGTGTTAGGGTTAGGGTTAGGGTTAGGGTTTAGTGTTAGAGTTAGTGTTGGGGTTAGGGTTAGGGTTAGGGTTAGGGTACGCCGAGCACTATTCCTTGCCCTAGGCCTATGCCTAGCACTACCTCTGGTCCTACCACTAATCCTGGCCCTACAGCTACCCCTACCCATAGGCCCACCACCATCCCTACCCCTAGCCACAACTCCAAATCCTGTCCCAAAGCCTACTCCGAGCTTTACCTTGACAACCACCCCTTGCCCTTTGCCTACCCCAGTGCTACGCCTACCACTCCCACCAGCCCTACCTCAGGCCCTAGACCAACGGCCAGTGCTCACTCTAGTCCGAGGCCTAGCACTTGCCTGTCGCCGACCAGTACACCTTGCTTTACCGTTAGACAGAGCACTAACCCGTGTCCTACGAAAACATTCTGGACCCACCCTTAGCCTCACCCTAATCCAGCCCTACACCCGTTCCGAGTCCTAGGACTACCCGGAGCCCTCTCGTGACACCTACCCCTAGCCCTCGGCCAACCCCTACCACTACCACTAGTCCTAGGCCTAACATGAGCCCTAAGCCTAACACTGCCCGTGGGCCTCTCCCAACCACTAGCCCTTCACCTAACCCTACCCCGAGCACTACACCTCGCCCTAGGCTTACGCCTAACACTACCTCTGGTCCTACCCCTACCCCTGGCCCTACAGCTCCCCCTACCCATAGGCCCACCCCCATTTCTACTTCTAGCCACAACTCCCACTCCAGGTCCTAGGCCTACTCCGAGGTTTACCTCGACACCCACCCCTTGCCCTATGCCTATTCCAGCGCTACGTCTACCGCTCCCACTAGCCCTAGCTCGGGCCCTAGACAAAAGCGCATGGCTCCCTCTAGTCCGAGGCCTAGAACTTGCCCGTCGCTGACCATACACCTTGCCATTGTTAGGGTTAGGGTTAGAGTTAGGGTTAGGGTTAGGGTTAGGATTTAGGTTTAGGGTTAGGGTTAGGTTTGGTGTTAGGGTTAGGGTTAGGGTTAGGGTTAGGGTTGGTGTTAGGTTTAGGGTTAGGGTTAGGGTTAGGGTTAGGGTTAGGGTTAGGGGTTAGGGTTAGGGTTAGTGTTAGTGTTAGGGTTAGGGTTGGTGTTAGGGTTAGGGTTAGGGTTAGGGGTAGGGTTAGGGTTAGGGTTAGGGTTAGGGTTGGTGTTAGGTTCAGGGTTAGGGTTAGGGTTAGGGTTAGGGTTAGGGGTTAGGGTTAGGGTCAGGGTTAGGGTTAGGGTTAGGGGTTAGGGTTAGGGTTAGTGTTAGGGTTAGGGTTAGGGTTGGTGTTAGGGTTAGGGTTAGGGTTAGGGTTAGGGTTAGGGTTGGTGTTAGGGTTAGGGTTAGGGTTAGGGTTAGGGTTGGTGTTAGGTTTAGGTTTAGGGTTAGGGTTAGGGTTAGGGTTAGGGGTTAGGGTTAGAGTTAGTGTTAGGGTTAGGGTTAGGGTTAGGGTTAGGGTTAGGGGTAGGGTACGCCGAACACTATTCCTCGCCCTAGGCCTACGCCTAGCACTACCTCTGGTCCTACCACTACCCCTGGCCCTACAGCTACCCCTACCCATAGGCCCACCCGCATCTTTACCCCTAGCCACAACTCCAAATCCTGTCCCAAAGCCTACTCCAAGGTTTACCTTGACACCCACCCCTTGCCCTTTGCCTACCCCAGCGCTACGCCTACCACTCCCACCAGCCCTACCTCATGCCCTAGACCAACGGCCTGTGCTCACTCTAGTCCGAGGCCTAGCACTTGCCCGTCGCCGACCAGTACACCTTGCTTTACCGTTAGCCAGAGCACTAACCCGTGTCCTACGAAAACATTCTGGACCAACCCTTAGCCACACCCTAATCCAGCCCTACATCCGTTCTGAGTCCTAGGACTAACCGGAGCCCTCCCGTGACACCTACCCCTAGCCCTCGGCCATCCCCTTCCACTACCACTAGTCCTAGGCCTCACATGAGCCCTAACCCTAACACTGCCCTTGGGCCTCTGCCAACCACTAGCCCTTAACCTAACCCTACACCGAGCACTACCCCTCGCCCTAGGCTTACGCCTAACACTACCTCTGGTCCTACTCCTACACTTGGCCCTACAGCTCCTTCTACCCATAGGCCCACCCCCATCTCTATCCCTAGCCACAACTCCAAATCCTGGCCCTAAGCCTACTCCGAGGTTTACCCCGACACCCACCCCTTGCCCTATGCCTACCCCAGTGCTACGCCTACCGCTCTCACTAGCCCTAGCTCGGGCCCTAGACCAACGCGCATGGCTCCCTCTAGTCCGAGGCCTAGAACTTGCCCGTCGCTGACCATAGACCTTGCCATTGTTAGGGTTAGGGTTAGGGTTAGGGTTAGGGTTATGGTTAGTGTTAGGGTTAGGGTTTAGGGTTAGGGTTAGGGTTTGGTTGGTGTTAGGGTTACGGTTAGGGTTAAGGTTAGGGTTGGTGTTAGGTTTAGGGTTAGGTTTAGGGTTAGGGTTAGGGTTAGGGGTTAGGGTTAGGGTTAGTTTTAGGGTTAGGTTTAGGGTTAGGTTTAGGTTTAGGGGTTAGGGTTAGTGTTAGTGTTAGGGTTAGGGTTAGGGTTAGGGTTAGGGTTAGGTTACCTTGAGCACTACCCCTCGCCCTAGGCCTACGCCTAGCACTACCTCTGGTCCTACCCGTACCCCTGGCCCTACAGCTCCCCCTACCCATAGGCCCACCCCCATCCCTACCTTTAGCCATAGGTCCAACTCCTGGCCCTAGGCCTACTTCGAGGTTTAGCCAGACACCCACCCCTTGCCCTATACCTACCCCAGCGCTACGCCTATCGCTCCCACTAGCCCTAGCTAGGGCCCTAGACCAACGCCCAGTGCTCATCTAGTCCGATGCCTAGCACTTGCCCGTCGCCGACCAGTACACCTTGCCATTGTTAGGGTTAGGGTTTTGGTTAGGGTTAGGGTTAGGGTTAGGTGTTAGGGTTAGGTTTAGGGTTAGGGTTGGTGTTAGGGTTAGGGTTAGGGTTAGGGTTGGTGTTAGGTTTAGTGTTAGGGTTAGGGTTAGGGTTAGGGGTTAGGGTTAGGGTTAGTGTTAGTGTTAGGGTTAGGGTTGGTGTTAGGGTTAGGGTTAGGTTTAGGGGTAGGTTTAGGGTTAGGGTTAGGGTTAGGGTTAGGGTTAGGGTTGGTGTTAGGTTTAGGGTTAGGGTTATGGTTAGGGTTAGTGGTTAGGGTTAGGGTCAGGGTTAGGGTTAGGGTTAGGGGTTAGGGTTAGGGTTAGTGTTAGTGTTAGTGTTAGGGTTGGTGTTAGGGTTAGGGTTAGGGTTAGGGTTAGGGTTAGGGTTAGGGTTAGGGTTAGGGGTTAGGGTTAGAGTTAGTGTTAGGGTTAGGGTTAGGGTTAGGGTTAGGGTTAGGGTTAGGGGTAGGATACGCCGAGCACTACCCCTCGCCCTAGGCCTACGCCTAGCACTACCTCTGGTCCTATCCCTACTCCTGGCCCTACAGCTACCCTTACCCATAGGCCCACCGCCATTCCTTCCCCTAGCCACAGCTCCCACTCCTGGTCCTAGGCCTACTCCGAGGTTTACCCCGACACCCACCCCTTGCCCTATACCTACCCCAGCGCTACGCCTACCGCTCCCACTAGCCCTAGCTCGGGCCCTAGACCAACGCCCATGGCTTCCTCTAGTCCGAGGCCTAGAACTTGCCCGTCACTGACCAGTATACCTTGCCCTTGTTAGGGTTAGGGTTAGGGTTAGGGTTAGGGTTAGAGTTAGGGTTTAGGGTTAGGATTAGGGTTAGGTTTGTTGTTAGGGTTAGGGTTAGAATTAGAGTGAGGGTTATGGTTATGGTTAGGGTTAGGGATAATGTTTGGGTTAGGGTTAGGGTTCGGTTTAGGGTTAGGTTACCCCGAGCACTACCCCTCGCCCTAGGCTTACGCCTAGCACTACCTCTGGTCCTACCCCTACCCCTGGCCCTACAGCTACCTCTACCCATAGGCCCACCCCCATCCCTTTCCCTAGTCACAGCTCCCACTTCAGGTCCTAGGCCTACTCCGAGGTTTACTCCGACACCCACCCCTTGCCCTTTGCCTACCCCAGCGCTACGCCTAACACTCCCACAAGCCCTACCTCGGGCCCTAGACCAACGCCCAGTGCTCACCCTAGTTTGAGGCCTAGCAGTTGCCCGTCACCGACCAGTACACCTTGTCCTACCGTTAGCCAGAGCACTAACCCTTGTCCTACGACAACACCCTGGACTCACCATTAGCCACACCCTAATCCAGCCCTACATCCGTTCCGAGTCCTAGGACTACCCGGCGCCCTCCCGTGACACCTACCCTTAGCCCTCGGCTAACCCCTTCCACTACCACTCGTCTTAGGCCTAACATGAGCCCTAACCCTAACACTGCTCGTTTGCCTCTGCCAACCACTGGCCCTTCATCTAAACCTACCCAGAGCACGACCCCTCACCCTAGGCCTACGCCTAGCACTATCTCTGGTCCTACCACTACCCCTGGCCCTACAGCTCCCCCTACCCATAGGACCACCCCCAACCCTACCCCTAGCCACAGCTCCCACTCCTGGCCCTAGGCCTACTCCGAGGTTTACCCCGACACCCACCCCTTGCCCTATGCCTACCCCAGTGCTACGCCTACCGCTCCCACTAGCCCCAGCTCGGGCCCTAGACAAACGCGCATGGCTCCCTCTACTCCGTGGCCTAAAACTTGCCCGTCGCTGACCATAAACCTTGCCATTGTTAGGGTTAGGGTTAGCGTTAGGGTTAGGGTTAGGATTTAGGGTTAGGGTTAGGGTTAGGGTTGGTGTTAGGGTTAGGGTTAGGGTTAGGGTTAGGGTTAGGGGTTAGGCTTAGGGTTAGGTTTAGTGTTAGGTTCAGGGTTGGTGTTAGGGTTAGGGTTAGGGTTAGGGGCAGTGTTAGGGTTAGGGTTATGGTTAGGGTTAGGGTTGGTGTTAGGTTTAGGGTTAGGGTTAGGGTTAGGGTTAGGGTTAAAGGTTAGGGTTAGGTTTAGTGTTAGGGTTAGGGTTAGGGTTAGGGTTAGGGTTAGGTTACCCCGAGCACTACCCCTCGCCCTAGGCCTACGCCTAGCACTACCTCTGGTCCTACTCCTACCCCTGGCCCTACAGCTCCCCCTACCCATACACCCACCCTCATCCCTACCCCTAGCCACAGCTCCAACTCCTGGCCCTAGGCCTACTCCGAGGTTTACCCTGACACCCACCCCTTGCCCTATACCTACCCCAGCGCTACGCCTATCTCTCCCAGTAGCCCTAGCTCGGGCCCTAGACCAACGCCCATGGCTTCCTCTAGTCCGAGGCCTAGAACTTGCCCGTCGCTGACCAGTACACCTTGCCCTTTTTACGGTTAGGGTTAGGGTTAGGGTTAGGGTTAGAGTTAGGGTTTAGGGTTAGGATTAGGGTTAGCGTTGGTGTTAGGGTTAGGGTTAGGGTTAGGATTAGGTTTATGGTTAGGGGTTAGGGTTAGGGTTAGTGTTAGGGTTAGGGTTAGGGTTAGGGTTAGGGTTAGGGTTAGGTTACCCCGAGCACTACCCCTCGCCCTAGGCCTACGCCTAGCACTACCTCTGGTCCTACCCCTACCCCTGGCCCTACAGCTACCCCTACCCATAGGCCCACCCCCATCCCTTCCCCTAGCCACAGCTCCCACTCCAGGTCCTAGGCCTACTCCGAGGTTTACCCCGACACTTACCCCTTGCCCTTTGCCTACCCCAGCGCTACGCCTAACACTCCCACAAGCCCTACCTCGGGCCCTAGACCAACGCCCAGTGCTCACCCTAGTCCGAGGCCTAGCACTTGCCCGTCACCGACCAGTACACCTTGTCCTACCATTAGCCAGAGCACTAACCCTTGTCCTACGAAAACACCCTGGACTCACCATTAGCCACACCCTAATCCAGCTCTACATGCGTTCCTAGTACTAGGACTACCCGGAGCCCTCCCGTGACTCCTACCCCTAGCCATCGGCCTTCCCCTATCACTACCACTAGTCCTAGGCTTAACATGAGCCCTAAGCCTAACACTGCACGTGGGCCTCTGCCAACCACTAGCCCTTCGCCTAACCCTACCCCGAGCACTACCCCTCGCCCTAGGCTTACGCCTAACACTACCTCTGGTCCTACCCCTACCCCTGGCCCTACAGCTCCCTCTACCCATAGGCCCACTCCCATCCCTACCCTTAGCCACAGCTCCCACTCCTGGCCCTAGGCCTACTCCGAGGTTTACCTCGACACCCACCCCTTGCCCTATACCTACCCCAGCGCTACGCCTACCGCTCCCACTAGCCCTAGCTCGGGCCCTAGTCCAACGCGCATGGCTCACTCTAGTACGAGGCCTAGAACTTGCCCATCGCTGACCATACACCTTGCCATTGTTAGGGTTAGGGTTATGGTTAGGGTTAGGGTTAGGGTTAGGGTTAGGATTTAGGGTTAGGGTTAGGGATAGGGTTGGTGTTAGAGTTAGGGTTACGGTTAGGGTTAGGGTTGGTGTTAGGTTTAGGGTTAGGGTTAGGGTTAGGGTTAGGGGTTAGGGTTAGGGTTAGTGTTAGTGTTAGAGTTAGGGTTGGTGTTAGGGCTAGGGTTAGGGTTAGGGCTAGGGTTAGGATTGGTGTTAGGGTTAGGTTTAGGATTAGGGTTAGGGTTGGTGATAGGTTTAGGGTTTGGGTTAGGGTTAGGGTTAGGGTTAGGGTTAGGGTTAGGGTTAGGGTTAGGTTACCCTGAGCACTACCCCTTGCCCTAGGCCTACGCCTAGCACTACCTCTGGTCCTACCCCTACCCCTGGCCGTACAGCTCCAACTCCTGGCACTAGGCCTACTCCGAGTTTTACCCCGACACCCACCCTTGCCCTATACCTACCCCAGCGCTACGCCTACCGCTCCCACTAGCCCTATCTCGGGCCCTAGACCAACGCGCATGGCTCCCTCTAGTCCGAGGCCTAGAACTTGCCCGTCGCTGACCATATACCTTGCCATTGTTAGGGTTAGGGTTAGGGTTAGGGTTAGGGTTAGGATTCAGGGTTAGGGTTAGGGTTAGGGTTGGTGTTAGGGTTAGGGTTAGGGTTAGGGTTGGTGTTAGGTTTAGGGTTAGGGTTAGGGTTAGGATTAGGGTTAGGGGTTAGGGTTAGGGTTAGTGTTAGGGTTAGGGTTAGGGTTGGTGTTAGCGTTAGGGTTAGGGTTAGGGTTAGGGTTAGGGTTAGGGTTGGTGTTAGGGTTAGGGTTAGGGTTAGCGTTAGGGTTGGTGTTAGGTTTAGGGTTAGTGTTAGGGTTAGGGTTAGGGTTAGGGTTTAGTGTTAGAGTTAGTGTTGGGGTTAGTGTTAGTGTTAGGGTTAGGGTACGCCGAGCACTATTCCTTGCCCTAGGCCTATGCCTAGCACTACCTCTGGTCCTACCACTAATCCTGGCCCTACAGCTACCCCTACCCATAGGCCCACCACCATCCCTACCCCTAGCCACAACTCCAAATCCTGTCCCAAAGCCTACTCCGAGCTTTACCTTGACACCCACCCCTTGCCCTTTGCCTACCCCAGTGCTACGCCTACCACTCCCACCAGCCCTACCTCAGGCCCTAGACCAACGGCCAGTGCTCACTCTAGTCCGAGGCCTAGCACTTGCCTGTCGCCGACCAGTACACCTTGCTTTACCGTTAGCCAGAGCACTAACCCGTGTCCTACGAAAACATTCTGGACCCACCCTTAGCCACACCCTAATCCAGCCCTACACCCGTTCCGAGTCCTAGGACTACCCGGAGCCCTCTCGTGACACCTACCCCTAGCCCTCGGCCAACCCCTACCACTACCACTAGTCCTAGGCCTAACATGAGCCCTAAGCCTAACACTGCCCGTGGGCCTCTCCCAACCACTAGCCCTTCACCTAACCCTACCCCGAGCACTACACCTCGCCCTAGGCTTACGCCTAACACTACCTCTGGTCCTACCCCTACCCCTGGCCCTACAGCTCCCCCTACCCATAGGCCCACCCCCATTTCTACCCCTAGCCACAACTCCCACTCCAGGTCCTAGGCCTACTCCGAGGTTTACCTCGACACCCACCCCTTGCCCTATGCCTATTCCAGCGCTACGTCTACCGCTCCCACTAGCCCTAGCTCGGGCCCTAGACAAAAGCGCATGGCTCCCTCTAGTCCGAGGCCTAGAACTTGCCCGTCGCTGACCATACACCTTGCCATTGTTAGGGTTAGGGTTAGAGTTAGGGTTAGGGTTAGGGTTAGGGTTAGGATTTAGGTTTAGGGTTAGGGTTAGGTTTGGTGTTAGGGTTAGGGTTAGGGTTAGGGTTAGGGTTGGTGTTAGGTTTAGGGTTAGGGTTAGGGTTAGGGTTAGGGTTAGGGGTTAGGGTTAGGGTTAGTGTTAGTGTTAGGGTTAGGGTTGGTGTTAGCGTTAGGGTTGGGGTTAGGGGTAGGATTAGGGTTAGCGTTAGGGTTAGGGTTAGTGTTAGGGTTAGGGTTGGTGTTAGGTTTAGGGTTAGGGTTAGGGTTAGGGTTAGGGTTAGGGGTTAGGGTTAGGGTCAGGGTCAGGGTTAGGGTTAGGGTTAGGGTTAGGGTTAGGGTTAGGGGTAGGGTACGCCGAGCACTATTCCTCGCCCTAGGCCTACGCCTAGCACTACCTCTCGTCCTACCACTACCCCTGGCCCTACAGCTACCCCTACCCATAGGCCCACCCCCATCCCTACCCCTAGCCACAACTCCAAATCCTGTCCCAAAGCCTACTCCGAGGTTTACCTTGACACCCACCCCTTGCCCTTTGCCTACCCCAGCGCTACGCCTACCACTCCCACCAGCCCTACCTCAGGCCCTAGACCAACGGCCAGTGCTCACTCTAGTCCGAGGCCTAGCACTTGCCCGTCGCCGACCAGTACACCTTGCTTTACCGTTAGCCAGAGCACTAACCCGTGTCCTACGAAAACATTCTGGACCAACCATTAGCCACACCCTAATCCAGCCCTACATCCGTTCTGAGTCCTAGGACTACCCGGAGCCCTCCCGTGACATCTACCCCTAGCCCTCGGCCATCCCCTTCCACTACCACTAGTCCTAGGCCTCACATGAGCCCTAACCCTAACACTGCCCTTGGGCCTCTGCCAACCACTAGTTCTTCACCTAACCCTACACCGAGCACTACAACTCGCCCTAGGCTTACGCCTAACACTACCTCTGGTCCTACCCCTACCCCTGGCCCTACAGCTCCCCCTACCCATAGGCCCACCCCCATTTCTACCCCTAGCCACAGCCCCACTCCAGGTCCTAGGCCTACTCCGAGGTTTACCTCGACACCCACCCCTTGCCCTATGCCTACCCCAGTGCTACGCTTACCGCTCCCACTAGCCCTAGCTCGGGCCCTAGACAATGCGCATGGCTCCCTCTAGTCCGAGGCCTAGAACTTGCCCGTCGCTGACCATAGACCTTGCCATTGTTAGGGTTAGGGTTAGGGTTAGGGTTATGGTTAGGGTTAGGGTTAGGGTTTAGGGTTAGGGTTAGGGTTTGGTTGGTGTTAGGGTTAGGGTTAGGGTTAAGGTTAGGGTTGGTGTTAGGTTTAGGGTTAGGTTTAGGGTTAGGGTTAGGGTTAGGGTTCGTGTTAGGGTTAGTGTTAGGTTTAGGGGTAGGATTAGGGTTAGGGTTAGGGTTAGGGTTTAGGGTTAGGGTTAGGGTTAGGGTTGGTGTTAGGGTTAGGGTTAGGGTTAGGGTTAGGTTTAGGGTTTAGGGTTAGGGTTAGGGTTAGGGTTGGTGTTAGGATTAGAGTTAGGGTTAGGGTTAGGGTTGGTGTTAGGTTTATGGTTAGGGTTAGGGTTAGAATTAGGGTTAGGGGTTTGGGTTAGGGTTAGTGTTAGGGTAAGGGTTAGGGTTGGTGTTAGGGTTAGGGTTACGTTTAGGGGTAGTGTTAGGGTTAGGGTTGGTGTTAAAGTTAGGGATTAGGGTTAGGGTTAGGGTTAGTGTTAGGGTTAGGGTAAAGGGTTTAGGGTTAGTGTTAGGGTTAAGGTTGGTGTTATGGTTAGGGTTAGGGTTAGGGTTGGTGTTAGGTTTAGGGTTAGGGTTAGGGTTAGGGTTAGGGTTAGGTGTTAGGGTTAGGGTTAGTGTTAGGGTTAGGGTTAGGGTTAGGGTTAGGGTACTTTGAGCACTATTCCTCGCCCTAGGCCTACGCCTAGCACTACCTCTGTTCCGACCCCTACCCCTGGCCCTACAGCTCCCCCTAACCATAGGACCACCCCCATCCCTACCCCTAGCCACAGCTCCCACTCCTGGCCCTAGGCCTACTCCGAGGTTTACCTCGACACCCACCCCTTGCCCTATGCCTACCCCAGCGCTACGCCTACCGCTCCCACTAGCCCTAACTCGGGCCCTAGACCAACGCGCATGGCTCCCTATAGTCCGAGGCCTAGAACTTTCCCGTCGCTGACCATACACCTTGCCTTTGTTAGGGTTAGGGTTAGGGTTAGGGTTAGGGTTAGGGTTAGGGTTAGGATTCAGGGTTAGGGTTAGGGTTAGGGTTGATGTTAGGGTTAGGGTTAGGGTTAGGGTTGGTGTTAGTTTTAGGGTTAGGGTTAGGGTTCGTGTTAGGGTTAGGGGTTAGGGGTAGGGTTAGTGTTAGGGTTAGGGTTAGGGTTGGTGTTAGGGTTAGGGTTTGGGTTAGGGTTAGGGTTAGGGTTAGGGTTGGTGTTAGGGTTAGGGTTAAGGTTAGGGTTAGGGTTGGTGTTAGGGTTAGGGTTAGGGTTGGTGTTAGGGTTAGGGTTAGTGTTAGGGTTAGGGGTTAGGGTTAGGGTTAGTGTTAGGGTTAGGGTTAGGGTTAGTGTTAGGGTTAGGGTTAGGGTTAGGGGTTAGGGTTATATTTAGTGTTAGGGTTAGGGTTAGGGTTAGGGTTAGGGTACGCCGAGCACTATTTCTTGCCCTAGGCCTATGCCTAGCACTACCTCTAGTCCTACCACTACCCCTGGCCCTACAGCTACCCCTACCCATAGGCCCACCCCCATCCCTACCCTTAGCCACAACTCCAAATCCTGTCCCAAAGCCTACTCCGAGCTTTACCTTGACACCCACCCCTTGCCCTTTGCCTACCACAGCGCTACGCCTACCACTCCCACCAGCCCTACCTCAGGCCCTAGACCAACGGCCAGTGCTCACTCTAGTCCGAGTCCTAGCACTTGCCCGTCGCCGATCAGTACACCTTGCTTTACCTTTAGCCAGAGCACTAACCCGTGTCCTACGAAAACATTCTGGACCCACCCTTAGCCACACAATAATCCAGCCCTACACCCGTTCCGAGTCCTAGGACTACCCAGAGCCCTCTCGTGACACATACCCCTAGCCCTCGGCCAACCCCTACCACTACCACTAGTCCTAGGCCTAACATGAGCCCTAAGCCTAACACTGCCCGTGGGCCTCTCCCAACCACTAGCCCTTCACCTAACCCTACCCCGAGCACTACACCTCGGACTAGGCTTACGCCTAACACTACCTCTGGTCCTACACCTACCCCTGGCCCTACAGCTCCCCCTACCTATAGGCCCACCCCCATTTCTACCCCTAGCCACAACTCCCACTCCAGGTCCTAGGCCTACTCCGAGGTTTACCTCGACACCCACCCCTTGCCCTATGCCTATTTCAGCGCTACGCCTACCGCTCCCACTAGCCCTAGCTCGGGCCCTAGAAAAACGCGCATGGCTCCCTCTAGTCCGAGGCCTAGAACTTGCCAGTCGCTGACCATACACCTTGCCATTGTTAGGGTTAGGGTTAGGGTTAGGGTTAGGGTAGGGTTAGGATTTAGGGTTAGGGTTAGGGTTAGGGTTGGTGTTAGGGTTAGGGTTAGGGTTAGGGTTAGGGTTGGTGTTAGGTTTAGGGTTAGGGTTAGGGTTAGGGTTAGGGGTTAGGGTTAGGGTTAGTGTTAGTGTTAGGGTTAGGGTTGGTGTTAGGGTTAGGGGTAGGGTTAGGGGTAGGGTTAGGGTTAGGGTTGGTGTTAGGTTCAGGGTTAGGGTTAGGGTTAGGGTTAGGGTTAGGGGTTAGGGTTAGGGTCAGGGTTAGGGTTAGGGTTAGGGGTTAGGTTTAGGGTTAATGTTAGGGTTAGGGTTAGGGTTGGTGTTAGGGTTAGGGTTAGGGTTAGGGTTAGGGTTAGGTTTGGTGTTAGGGTTAGGGTTAGGGTTAGGGTTAGGGTTGGTGTTAGGTTTAGGTTTAGGGTTAGGGTTAGGGTTAGGGTTAGGGGTTAGGGTTAGAGTTAGTGTTAGGGTTAGGGTTAGGGTTAGGGTTAGGGTTAGGGTTAGGGGTAGGGTACGCCGAACACTATTCCTCGCCCTAGGCCTACGCCTAGCACTACCTCTGGTCCTACCACTACCCCTGGCCCTATAGCTACCCCTACCCATAGGCCCACCCGCATCCCTACCCCTAGCCACAACTCCAAATACTGTCCCAAAGACTACTCCAAGGTTTACCTTGACACCCACCCCTTGCCCTTTGCCTACCCCAGCGCTACGCCTACCACTCCCACCAGCCCTACCTCATGCCCTAGACCAACGGCCTGTGCTCACTCTAGTCCGAGGCCTAGCACTTGCCCGTCGCCGACCAGTACACCTTGCTTTACCGTTAGCCAGAGCACTAACCCGTGTCCTACGAAAACATTCTGGACCAACCCTTAGCCACACCCTAATCCAGCCCTACATCCGTTCTGAGTCCTAGGACTACGCGGAGCCCTCCCGTGACACCTACCCCTAGCCCTCGGCCATCCCCTTCCACTACCACTAGTCCTAGGCCTCACATGAGCCCTAACCCTAACACTGCCCTTGGGCCTCTGCCAACCACTAGCCCTTAACCTAACCCTACACCGAGCACTACCCCTCGCCCTAGGCTTACGCCTAACACTACCTCTGGTCCTACTCCTACACTTGGCCCTACAGCTCCCCCTACCCATAGGCCCACCCCCATCCCTATCCCTAGCCACAACTCCAAATCCTGGCCCTAAGCCTACTCCGAGGTTTACCCCGACACCCACCCCTTGCCCTATGCCTACCCCAGTGCTACGCCTACCGCTCTCACTAGCCCTAGCTCGGGCCCTAGACCAACGCGCATGGCTCCCTCTAGTCCGAGGCCTAGAACTTGCCCGTCGCTGACCATAGACCTTGCCATTGTTAGGGTTAGGGTTAGGGTAAGGGTTATGGTTAGTGTTAGGGTTAGGGTTTAGGGTTAGGGTTAGGGTTTGTTTGGTGTTAGGGTTACGGTTAGGGTTAAGGTTAGGGTTGGTGTTAGGTTTAGGGTTAGGTTTAGGGTTAGGGTTAGGGTTAGGGGTTAGGGTTTGGGTTAGTTTTAGGGTTAGGTTTAGGGTTAGGTTTAGGTTTAGGGGTTAGGGTTAGTGTTAGTGTTAGGGTTAGGGTTAGGGTTAGGGTTAGGGTTAGGTTACCTTGAGCACTACCCCTCGCCCTAGGCCTACGCCTAGCACTACCTCTGGTCCTACCCGTACCCCTGGCCCTACAGCTCCCCCTACCCATAGGCCCACCCCCATCCCTACCCCTAGCCATAGGTCCAACTCCTGGCCCTAGGCCTACTTCGAGGTTTAGCCAGACACCCACCCCTTGCCCTATACCTACCCCAGCGCTACGCCTATCGCTCCCACTAGCCCTAGCTAGGGCCCTAGACCAACGCCCAGTGCTCATCTAGTTTGATGCCTAGCAATTGCCCGTCGCCGACCAGTACACCTTGCCATTGTTAGGGTTAGGGTTTTGGTTAGGGTTAGGGTTAGGGTTAGGTGTTAGGGTTAGGTTTAGGGTTAGGGTTGGTGTTAGGGTTAGGGTTAGGGTTAGGGTTAGGGTTGGTGTTAGGTTTAGTGTTAGGGTTAGGGTTAGGGTTAGGGTTAGGGGTTAGGGTTAGGGTTAGTGTTAGTGTTAGGGTTAGGGTTGGTGTTAGGGTTAGGGTTAGGGTTAGGGGTAGGTTTAGGGTTAGGGTTAGGGTTAGGGTTAGGGTTAGGGTTGGTGTTAGGTTTAGGGTTAGGGTTAGGGTTAGGGTTAGTGGTTAGGGTTAGGGTCAGGGTTAGGGTTAGGGTTAGGGGTTAGGGTTAGGGTTAGTGTTAGTGTTAGTGTTAGGGTTGGTGTTAGGGTTAGGGTTAGGGTTAGGGTTAGGGTTAGGGTTAGGGTTAGGGGTTAGGGTTAGAGTTAGTGTTAGGGTTAGGGTTAGGGTTAGGGTTAGGGTTAGGGTTAGGGGTAGGATACGCCGAGCACTATTCCTTGCCCTAGGCCTACGCCTAGCACTACCTCTGGTCCTACCACTACCCCTGGCCCTACAGCTACCCCTACCCATAGGCCCACCCCCATCCCTACCCCTAGCCACAACTCCAAATCCTGTCCCAAAGCCTACTCCGAGGTTTACCTTGACACCCACCCCTTGCCCTTTGACTACCCCAGCGCTACGCCTACCACTCCCACCAGCCCTACCTCAGGCCCTAGACCAACGGCCAGTACTCACTCTAGTCCGAGGCCTAGCACTTGCACGTCGCCGACCAGTACACCTTGCTTTACCGTTAGCCAGAGCACTAACCCGTGTCCTACGAAAACATTCTGGACCAACCATTAGCCACACCCTAATCCAGCCCTACATCCGTTCTGAGTCCTAGGACTACCCGGAGCCCTCCCGTGACACCTACCCCTAGCCCTCGGCCATCCCCTTCCACTACCACAAGTCCTAGGCCTCACATGAGCCCTAACCCTAACACTGTTCTTGGGCCTCTGCCAACCACTAGCCCTTAACCTAACCCTACACCGAGCACTACCCCTCGCCCTAGGCTTACGCCTAACACTACCTCAGGTCCTACTCCTACCCTTGGCCCTACAGCTCCCTCTACCCATAGGCCCACCCCCATCCCTATCCCTAGCCACAACTCCAAATCCTGGCCCTAAGCCTACTCCGATTTTTACCCCGACACCCACCCCTTACCCTATGCCTACCCCAGTGCTACGCCTACCGCTCCGCCTAGCCCTAGCTCGGGCACTAGACCAACGCCCAGTGCTCCCTATAGTCCGAGGCCTACCACTTGCCCGTCGCTGACCATACACCTTGCCATTGTTAGGGTTAGGGTTAGGGTAAGGGTGAGGGTTAGGGTTTAGGGTTAGGGTTAGGGTTAGGGTTGGTGTTAGGGTTAGGGTTAGGGTTTAGGGTTAGGGTTTAGGGTTAGGGTTAAGGTTAGGGTTGGTGTTAGGATTAGGGTTAGGGTTAGGGTTAGGGTTGGTGTTAGGTTTATGGTTAGGGTTAGGGTTAGAATTAGGGTTAGGGGTTAGGGTTAGGGTTAGTGTTAGGGTTAGGGTTAGGGTTGGTGTTAGGGTTAGGGTTACGTTTAGGGGTAGTTTTAGGGTTAGGGTTGGTGTTAGGTTTAGTGTTAGGGTTAAGGTTAGGGTTAGGGTTAGGGTTAGGGTTAGGGTTAGGGTTAGTGTTAAAGTTAGGGATTAGGGTTAGGGTTAGGGTTAGGGTTAGGTTACCCTGTGCACTACCCCTTGCCCTAGACCTACGCCTAGCACTACCTCTGGTCCTACCCCTACCTCTGGCCCTACAGCTCCCCCTACCCATAGGCCCACCCCCATTCCTACCCCTAGCCACAGCTCCAACTCCTGGCCCTAGGCCTACTCCGAGGTTTACCCCGACACCCACGCCTTGCCCTATACCTACCCCAGCGCTACGCCTATCGCTTTCACTAGCCCTAGCTCGGGCCCTAGACCAACGCCCAGTGCTCATCTAGTCCGATGCCTAGCAATTGCCCGTCGCCGACCAGTACACCTTGACCTACCGTTAGCCAGAGCACTAAGCCGTGTCCTACGAAATCACCCTGGACCCACCCTTAGCCACACCCTAATCCAGCCCTACACCTGTTCCAAGTACTAGGACTACCCGGAGCCCTCCCGTGACACCTACATTTAGCCCTCGGCTAACCCCTACCACTACCATTCGTCTTAGGCCTAACATGAGCCCTAACCCTAACACTGCTCGTTTGCCTCTGCCAACCACTGGCCCTTCATCTAACCCTATCCCGAGCACGACCCATCACCCTAGGCCTACGCCTAGCACTATCTCTGGTCCCACTACTACCCCTGGCCCTACAGCTCCCCCTACCCATAGGACCACACCCAACCCTACCCCTAGCCACAGCTCCCACTCCTGGCCCTAGGCCTACTCCGAGGTTTACCTCGACACCCATCCCTTGCCCTATGTCTACCCCAGCTCTACGCCTACTGCTCCCACTAGCCCTATCTCGGGCCCTAGACCAATGCGCATGGCTCCCTCTAGTCCGAGGCCTAGAACTTGCCCGTCGCTGACCATACACCTTGCCATTGTTAGGGTTAGGATTAGGGTTAGGGTTAGGGTTAGGGTTAGGATTCAGGGTTAGGGTTAGGGTTAGGGTTGGTGTTAGGGTTAGGGTTAGGGTTAGGTTTAGGGTTGGTGTTAGGTTTAGTGTTAGGGTTAGGGTTAGGGTTAGGATTAGGGGTTAGGGTTAGGGTTAGTGTTAGGGTTAGGGTTAGGGTTGGTGTTAGGGTTAGGGTTAGGGTTAGGGTTAGGGTTGGTGTTAGGGTTAGGGTTAGGGTTAGGGTTAGGGTTGGTGTTAGTTTTAGAATTAGGGTTAGGGTTAGGGTTAGGGTTAGGGGTTAGGGTTAGAGTTAGTGTTAGGGTTAGGGTTAGGGTTAGGGTTAGGGTTAGGGTTGGTGTTAGGGTTAGGGTTGGTGTTAGGGTTAGGGTTAGGGTTAGGGTTAGGGTTGGTGTTAGGGTTAGGGTTAGGGTTAGGGTTAGGGTTGGTGTTAGTTTTAGAATTAGGGTTAGGGTTAGGGTTAGGGGTTAGGGTTAGAGTTAGTGTTAGGGTTAGGGTTAGGGTTAGGGTTGGTGTTAGGGTTAGGGTTAGGGTTAGGGTTAGGGTTGGTGTTAAGTTTTGGGTTAGGGTTAGGGTTAGGGTTAGGGTTAGGGTTAGGGGTTAGGGTTAGAGTTAGTGTTAGGGTTAGGGTTAGGGTTAATATTAGGGTTAGGGTTAGGGTTAGGGTACGCCGAGCACTATTCCTTGCCCTAAACCTATGCCTAGCACTACCTCTGGTCCTACCACTATCCCTGGCCCTCCAGCTACCCCTACCCATAGGCCCACTCCTATCCCTACCCCTAGCCACAACTCCAAATCCTGTCCGAAAGCCTACTCCGAGCTTTACCTTGAAACCCACCCATTGCCCTTTGCCTACCCCAGCGCTACGCCTACCACTCCCACCAGCCCTACCTCAGGCCCTAGACCAACGGCCAGTGCTCACTCTAGTCTGAGGCCTAGCACTTGCCCGTCGCCGACCAGTACACCTTGCTTTACTGTTAGCCAGAGCACTAACCCGTGTCCTACGAAAACATTCTGGACCCACCCTTAGCCACACCCTAATCCAGCCCTACACCCGTTCCGAGTCCTAGGACTATCCGGAGCCCTCTCGTGAAACCTACCCCCAGCCCTCGGCCAACCCCTACCACTACGACTAGTCCTAGGCCTAACATGAGCCCTAAGCCTAACACTGCCCGTGGGCCTCTCCCAACCACTAGCCCTTCACCTAACCCTACACCGAGCACTACAACTCACCCTAGGCTTACGCCTAACACTACCTCTGGTCCTACCCCTACCCCTGGCCCTACAGGTCCCCCTACCCATAGGCCCACCCCCATTTCTACCCCTAGCCACAACTCCCACTCCAGGTCCTAGGCCTACTCCGAGGTTTACCTCGACACCCACCCCTTGCCCTATGCCTACCCCAGTGCTACGCCTACCGCTCTCACTAGCCCTAGCTCGGGCCCTAGACCAACGCGCATGGCTCCCTCTAGTCCGAGGCCTAGAACTTGCCCGTCGCTGACCATAGACCTTGCCATTGTTAGGGTTAGGGTTAGGGTTAGGGTTATGGTTAGTGTTAGGGTTAGGGTTTAGGGTTAGGGTTAGGGTTTGGTTGGTGTTAGGGTTAGGGTTAGGGTTAAGGTTAGGGTTGGTGTTAGGTTTAGGGTTAGGTTTAGGGTTAGGGTTAGGGTTAGGGGTTAGGGTTAGGGTTAGTTTTAGGGTTAGGGGTTAGGGTTAGGGTTAGTGTTAGGGTTAGGGTTAGGGTTGGTGTTAGGGTTAGGGTTACGTTTAGGGGTAGTTTTAGGGTTAGGGTTGGTGTTAGGTTTAGTGTTAGGGTTAAGGTTAGGGTTAGGGTTAGGGTTAGGGTTAGGGTTAGGGTTAGTGTTAAAGTTAGGGATTAGGGTTAGGGTTAGGGTTAGGGTTAGGTTACCCTGAGCACTACCCCTTGCCCTAGGCCTACGCCTAGCACTACCTCTGGTCCTACCCCTACCTCTGGCCCTACAGCTCCCCCTACCCATAGGCCCACCCCCATTCCTACCCCTAGCCACAGCTCCAACTCCTGGCCCTAGGCCTACTCCGAGGTTTACCCCGACACCCACGCCTTGCCCTATACCTACCCCAGCGCTACGCCTATCGCTTTCACTAGCCCTAGCTCGGGCCCTAGACCAACGCCCAGTGCTCATCTAGTCCGATGCCTAGCAATTGCCCGTCGCCGACCAGTACACCTTGACCTACCGTTAGCCAGAGCACTAAGCCGTGTCCTACGAAATCACCCTGGACCCACCCTTAGCCACACCCTAATCCAGCCCTACACCTGTTCCAAGTACTAGGACTACCCGGAGCCCTCCCGTGACACCTACATTTAGCCCTCGGCTAACCCCTACCACTACCATTCGTCTTAGGCCTAACATGAGCCCTAACCCTAACACTGCTCGTTTGCCTCTGCCAACCACTGGCCCTTCATCTAACCCTATCCCGAGCACGACCCATCACCCTAGGCCTACGCCTAGCACTATCTCTGGTCCCACTACTACCCCTGGCCCTACAGCTCCCCCTACCCATAGGACCACACCCAACCCTACCCCTAGCCACAGCTCCCACTCCTGGCCCTAGGCCTACTCCGAGGTTTACCTCGACACCCATCCCTTGCCCTATGTCTACCCCAGCTCTACGCCTACTGCTCCCACTAGCCCTATCTCGGGCCCTAGACCAATGCGCATGGCTCCCTCTAGTCCGAGGCCTAGAACTTGCCCGTCGCTGACCATACACCTTGCCATTGTTAGGGTTAGGATTAGGGTTAGGGTTAGGGTTAGGGTTAGGATTCAGGGTTAGGGTTAGGGTTAGGGTTGGTGTTAGGGTTAGGGTTAGGGTTAGGTTTAGGGTTGGTGTTAGGTTTAGTGTTAGGGTTAGGGTTAGGGTTAGGATTAGGGGTTAGGGTTAGGGTTAGTGTTAGGGTTAGGGTTAGGGTTGGTGTTAGGGTTAGGGTTAGGGTTAGGGTTAGGGTTGGTGTTAGGTTTAGGGTTAGGGTTAGGGTTAGGGTTGGTGTTAGTTTTAGAATTAGGGTTAGGGTTAGGGTTAGGGTTAGGGGTTAGGGTTAGAGTTAGTGTTAGGGTTAGGGTTAGGGTTAGGGTTAGGGTTAGGGTTGGTGTTAGGGTTAGGGTTGGTGTTAGGGTTAGGGTTAGGGTTAGGGTTAGGGTTGGTGTTAGGGTTAGGGTTAGGGTTAGGGTTAGGGTTGGTGTTAGTTTTAGAATTAGGGTTAGGGTTAGGGTTAGGGTTAGGGGTTAGGGTTAGAGTTAGTGTTAGGGTTAGGGTTAGGGTTAGGGTTAGGGTTAGGGTTGGTGTTAGGGTTAGGGTTAGGGTTAGGGTTAGGGTTGGTGTTAAGTTTTGGGTTAGGGTTAGGGTTAGGGTTAGGGTTAGGGTTAGGGGTTAGGGTTAGAGTTAGTGTTAGGGTTAGGGTTAGGGTTAATATTAGGGTTAGGGTTAGGGTTAGGGTACGCCGAGCACTATTCCTTGCCCTAAACCTATGCCTAGCACTACCTCTGGTCCTACCACTATCCCTGGCCCTCCAGCTACCCCTACCCATAGGCCCACTCCTATCCCTACCCCTAGCCACAACTCCAAATCCTGTCCGAAAGCCTACTCCGAGCTTTACCTTGAAACCCACCCATTGCCCTTTGCCTACCCCAGCGCTACGCCTACCACTCCCACCAGCCCTACCTCAGGCCCTAGACCAACGGCCAGTGCTCACTCTAGTCTGAGGCCTAGCACTTGCCCGTCGCCGACCAGTACACCTTGCTTTACTGTTAGCCAGAGCACTAACCCGTGTCCTACGAAAACATTCTGGACCCACCCTTAGCCACACCCTAATCCAGCCCTACACCCGTTCCGAGTCCTAGGACTATCCGGAGCCCTCTCGTGAAACCTACCCCCAGCCCTCGGCCAACCCCTACCACTACGACTAGTCCTAGGCCTAACATGAGCCCTAAGCCTAACACTGCCCGTGGGCCTCTCCCAACCACTAGCCCTTCACCTAACCCTACACCGAGCACTACAACTCACCCTAGGCTTACGCCTAACACTACCTCTGGTCCTACCCCTACCCCTGGCCCTACAGGTCCCCCTACCCATAGGCCCACCCCCATTTCTACCCCTAGCCACAACTCCCACTCCAGGTCCTAGGCCTACTCCGAGGTTTACCTCGACACCCACCCCTTGCCCTATGCCTACCCCAGTGCTACGCCTACCGCTCTCACTAGCCCTAGCTCGGGCCCTAGACCAACGCGCATGGCTCCCTCTAGTCCGAGGCCTAGAACTTGCCCGTCGCTGACCATAGACCTTGCCATTGTTAGGGTTAGGGTTAGGGTTAGGGTTATGGTTAGTGTTAGGGTTAGGGTTTAGGGTTAGGGTTAGGGTTTGGTTGGTGTTAGGGTTAGGGTTAGGGTTAAGGTTAGGGTTGGTGTTAGGTTTAGGGTTAGGTTTAGGGTTAGGGTTAGGGTTAGGGGTTTGGGTTAGGGTTAGTTTTAGGGTTAGGTTTAGGGTTAGGTTTAGGTTTAGGGGTTAGGGTTAGTGTTAGTGTTAGGGTTAGGGTTAGGGTTAGGGTTAGGTTACCTTGAGCACTACCCCTCGCCCTAGGCCTACACCTAGCACTACCTCTGGTCCTACCCGTACCCCTGGCCCTACAGCTCCCCCTACCCATAGGCCCACCCCCATCCCTACCCCTAGCCATAGGTCCAACTCCTGGCCCTAGGCCTACTCCGAGGTTTAGCCAGACACCCACCCCTTGCCCTATACCTACCCCAGCACTACGCCTATCGCTCCCACTAGCCCTAGCTAGGGCCCTAGACCAACGCCCAGTGCTCATCTAGTCCGATGCCTAGCACTTGCCCGTCGCCGACCAGTACACCTTGCCATTGTTAGGGTTAGGGTTTTGGTTAGGGTTAGGGTTAGGGTTAGGTGTTAGGGTTAGGTTTAGGGTTAGGGTTGGTGTTAGGGTTAGGGTTAGGGTTAGGGTTAGGGTTGGTGTTAGGTTTAGTGTTAGGGTTAGGGTTAGGGTTAGGGTTAGGGGTTAGGGTTAGGGTTAGTGTTAGTGTTAGGGTTAGGGTTGATGTTAGGGTTAGGGTTAGGGTTAGGGGTAGGTTTAGGGTTAGGGTTAGGGTTAGGGTTAGGGTTAGGGTTGGTGTTAGGTTTAGGGTTAGGGTTAGGGTTAGGGTTAGTGGTTAGGGTTAGGGTCAGGGTTAGGGTTAGGGTTAGGGGTTAGGGTTAGGGTTAGTGTTAGGGTTAGTGTTAGGGTTGGTGTTAGGGTTAGGGTTAGGGTTAGGGTTAGGGTTAGGGGTTAGGGTTAGAGTTAGTGTTAGGGTTAGGGTTAGGGTTAGGGTTAGGGTTAGGGGTAGGATACGCCGAGCACTATTCCTTGCCCTAGGCCTACGACTAGCACTACCTCTGGTCCTACCACTACCCCTGGCCCTACAGCTACCCCTACCCATAGGCCCACCCCCATCCCTACCCCTAGCCACAACTCCAAATCCTGTCCCAAAGCCTACTCCGACGTTTACCTTGACACCCACCCCTTGCCCTTTGCCTACCCCAGCGCTACGCCTACCACTCCCACCAGCCCTACCTCAGGCCCTAGACCAACGGCCAGTACTCACTCTAGTCCGAGGCCTAGCACTTGCACGTCGCCGACCAGTACACCTTGCTTTACCGTTAGCCAGAGCACTAACTCGTGTCCTACGAAAACATTCTGGACCAACCATTAGCCACACCCTAATCCAGCCCTACATCCGTTCTGAGTCCTAGGACTACCCGGAGCCCTCCCGTGACACCTACCCCTAGCCCTCGGCCATCCCCTTCAACTACCACAAGTCCTAGGCCTCACATGAGCCCTAACCCTAACACTGTTCTTGGGCCTCTGCCAACCACTAGCCCTTAACCTAACCCTACACCGAGCACTACCCCTCGCCCTAGGCTTACGCCTAACACTACCTCAGGTCCTACTCCTACCCTTGGCCCTACAGCTCCCCCTACCCATAGGCCCACCCCCATCCCTATCCCTAGGCACAACTCCAAATCCTGGCCCTAAGCCTACTCCGAGGTTTACCCCGACACCCACCCCTTACCCTATGCCTACCCCAGTGCTACGCCTACCGCTCCGCCTAGCCCTAGCTCGGGCCCTAGACCAACGCCCAGTGCTCCCTCTAGTCCGAGGCCTACCAACTGCCCGTCGCTGACCATACACCTTGCCATTGTTAGGGTTAGGGTTAGGGTTAGGGTGAGGGTTAGGGTTTAGGGTTAGGGTTAGGGTTAGGGTTGGTGTTAGGGTTAGGGTTAGGGTTAGGGTTAGGGTTTAGGGTTATGGTTAGGGTTAGGGTTGGTGTTAGGATTAGGGTTAGGGTTAGGGTTAGGGTTGGTGTTAGGTTTATGGTTAGGGTTAGGGTTAGAATTAGGGTTAGGGGTTAGGGTTAGGGTTAGTGTTAGGGTTAGGGTTAGGGTTGGTGTTAGGGTTAGGGTTACGTTTAGGGGTAGTTTTAGGGTTAGGGTTGGTGTTAGGTTTAGTGTTAGGGTTAAGGTTAGGGTTAGGGTTAGGGTTAGGGTTATGGTTAGTGTTAAAGTAAGGGATTAGGGTTAGGGTTAGGGTTAGGGTTAGGTTACCCTGAGCACTACCCCTTGCCCTACGCCTACGCCTAGCACTACCTCTGGTCCTATCCCTACCTCTGGCCCTATAGCTCCCCCTACCCATAGGCCCACCCCCATTCCTACCCCTAGCCACAGCTCCAACTCCTGGCCCTAGGCCTACTCCGAGGTTTACCCCGACACCCACGCCTTGCCCTATACCTACCCCAGGGCTACGCCTATCGCTCACACTAGCCCTAGCTCGGGCCCTAGACCAACGCCCAGTGCTCATCTAGTCCGATGCCTAGCAATTGCCCGTCGCCGACCAGTACACCTTGACCTACCGTTAGCCAGAGCACTAAGCCGTGTCCTAGGAAATCACCCTGGACCCACCCTTAGCCACACCCTAATCCAGCCCTACACCTGTTCCAAGTACTAGGACTACCCGGAGCCCTCCCGTGACACCTACATTTAACCCTCGGCTAACCCCTACCACTACCATTCGTCTTAGGCCTAACATGAGCCCTAACCCTAACACTGCTCGTTTGCCTCTGCCAACCACTGGCCCTTCATCTAACCCTACCCCGAGCACGACCCCTCACCCTAGGCCTACGCCTAGCACTATCTCTGGTCCCACCACTACCCCTGGCCCTACAGCTCCCCCTACCCATAGGACCACCCCCAACCCTACCCCTAGCCACAGCTCCCACTCCTGGCCCTAGGCCTACTCCGAGGTTTACCTCGACACCCACCCCTTGCCCTATTCCTAGCCCAGCGCTACGCCTACTGCTCCCACTAGCCCTATCTCGGGCCCTAGACCAATGCGCATGGCTCCCTCTAGTCCGAGGCCTAGAACTTGCCCGTCGCTGACCATACACCTTGCCATTGTTAGGGTTAGGATTAGGGTTAGGGTTAGGGTTAGGGTTAGGATTCAGGGTTAGGGTTAGGGTTAGGGTTGGTGTTAGGGTTAGGGTTAGGGTTAGGTTTAGGGTTGGTGTTAGGTTTAGTGTTAGGGTTAGGGTTAGGGTTAGGATTAGGGGTTAGGGTTAGGGTTAGTGTTAGGGTTAGGGTTAGGGTTGGTGTTAGGGTTAGGGTTAGGGTTAGGGTTAGGGTTGGTGTTAGGGTTAGGGTTAGGGTTAGGGTTAGGGTTGGTGTTAGTTTTAGAATTAGGGTTAGGGTTAGGGTTAGGGTTAGGGGTTAGGGTTAGAGTTAGTGTTAGGGTTAGGGTTAGGGTTAGGGTTAGGGTTAGGGTTAGGGGTAGGGTACGCCAAGCACTATTCCTCGCCCTAGGCCTACGCCTAGCACTACCTCTGGTCCTACCACTACCCCTGGCCCTACAGCTACCCCTACCCATAGGCCAACCCCCATCCCTACCCCTAGCCACAACTCCAAATCCTGTCCCAAAGCCTACTCCGAGGTTTACCTTGACACCCACCCCTTGCCCTTTGCCTACCCCAGCGCTACGCCTACCACTCCCACCAGCCCTACCTTAGGCCCTAGACCAACGGCCAGTGCTCACTCTAGTCCGAGGCCTAGCACTTGCCCGTCGCCGACCAGTACACCTTGCTTTACCGTTAGCCAGAGCACTAACCCGTGTCCTACGAAAACATTCTGGACAAACCCTTAGTCACATTCTAATCCAGCCCTACATCCGTTCTGAGTCCTACAACTACCCGGAGCCCTCCCGTGACACCTACCCCTAGCCCTCGGCCATCCCCTTCCACTACCACTAGTCCTAGGCCTCACATGAGCCCTAACCCTAACACTGCCCTTGGGCCTCTGCCAACCACTAGCCCTTAACCTAACCCTACTGCGAGCACTACCACTCGCCCTAGGCTTACGCCTAACACTACCTCTGGTCCTATCCGTACCCTTGGCCCTACAGCTCCCCCTACCCATAGGCCCACCCCCATCCCTATCCCTAGCCACAACTCCAAATCCTGGCCCTAAGCCTACTCCGAGGTTTACCCCGACACCCACCCCTTGCCCTATGCCTACCCCAGTGCTTCGCCTACCGCTCCCACTAGCCCTAGCTCGGGCCCTAGACCAACGCGCATGGCTCCCTCTAGTCCGAAGCCTAGAACTTGCCCGTCGCTGACCATAGACCTTGCCATTGTTAGGGTTAGGGTTAGGGTTAGGGTTATGGTTAGGGTTAGGATTAGGGTTCAGGGTTAGGGTTAGGGTTTGGTTGGTGTTAGGGTTAGGGTTAAGGTTAGGGTTGGTGTTAGGTTTAGGGTTAGGGTTAGGGTTAGGGTTAGGGTTAGGGGTTAGGGTTAGGGTTAGTATTAGGGTTAGGGTTAGGGTTCGTGTTAGGGTTAGTGTTAGGTTTAGGGGTAGGATTAGGGTTAGGGTTAGGGTTGGTGTTAGGTTTAGGGTTAGGGTTAGGGTTAGGGTTAGGGTTAGGTTACCCCGAGCACTACCCCTTGCCCTAGGCCTACGCCTAGCACTACCTCTGGTCCTACCCCTACCCCTGGCCCTACAGCTCCCCCTACCCATAGGCCCACCCCCATCCCTACCCCTAGCCATAGGTCCAACTCCTGGCCCTAGGCCTACTCCGAGGTTTACCCCGACACCCACCCCTTGCCCTATACCTACCCCAGCGCTACGCCTATCGCTCCCACTAGCCCTAGCGCGTGCCTTAGACCAACGACCAGTGCTCTTCTAGTCCGATGCCTAGCACTTGCCCGTCGCCGACCAGTACACCTTGACCTACCGTTAGGCAGAGCACTAAGCCGTGTCCTACGAAATCACCCTGGACCTACCCTTAGCCACACCCTAATCCAACCCTACACCTATTCGAAGTCCTAGGACTACCCGGAGCCCTCCCGTGACACCTACCCTTAGCCCTCGGCTAACCCCTACCTCTACCACTCGTCCTAGAGCTAACATGAGCCCTAACCCTAACACTGCTCGTTGGCCTCTGCCAACCACTAGCCCTTCACCTAACCCTACCCCGAGCACGACCCCTTGCCCTAGGCCTACGCCTAGCACTATCTCTGGTCCTACCACTACCCCTGGCCCTACAGCTCCCCCTACCCGTAGGCCTACCCCCATCCCTACCCCTAGCCACAGCTCCCACTCCTGGCTCTAGGCCTACTCCGAGGTTTACCTCGACACCCACCCCTTGCCCTATGCCTACCCCAGTGTTAGGGTTAGGGTTAGGGTTAGGTTTAGGTTTAGGGTTAGGGTTAGGGTTAGGGTTAGGGTTAGGGTTAGGGTTACGGTTTAGGGCTAGGGATAGTGTTAGGGTTGGTGTTAAGGTTAGGGTTAGGGTTAGGGTTGGTGTTTGGTTTAGGGTTAGGTTTAGTGTTAGGGTTAGGGGTTAGAGTTAGGGTTAGTGTTAGGGTTAGGGTTAGGGTTAGGGTTAGGGTTAGGGTTACGGTTAGGGTTAGGGTTAGGGTTAGGGTTGGTGTTAGGTTCAGGGTTAGGGTTAGGGTTAGGGTTAGGGTTAGGGTTTAGAGTTAGAGTTAGGTTAGGGTTAGGGTTAGGGTTAGGGTTAGAGTGAGGTTTTGGGTTAGGGTTAGGGTTAGGATTAGGTTTAGGGTTGGTGTTAGGGTTAGGGTTAGGTTTAGTGTTAGGGTTAGGTTTAGGGTTAGGGTTAGGGTTAGGGTTAGGGTTACGGTTTAGGGCTAGGGATAGTGTTAGTATTGGTGTTAAGGTTAGGGTTAGGGTTAGGGTTGGTGTTAGGTTTAGGGTTAGGTTTAGTGTTAGGGTTAGGGGTTAGAGTTAGGGTTAGTGTTAGGGTTAGGGTTAGGGTTAGGGTTAGTGTTAGGGTTAGGGTTAGGGTTAGGGTTAGGTTTTGGTTTAGGGTTAGGATTAGGTTTAGGGTTAGGGTTGGTTTTAGGGTTAGGGTTAGGGTTAGGGTTAGGGTTAGGTTACCCCGAGCACTACCCCTCGCCCTAGGGTTAGGGTTAGGGTTAGGGTTAGGGTTAGTGTTAGGGTTAGGGTTAGGGTTAGTGTTAGGGTTAGGGTTAGGGTTAGGGTTAGGGTTAGGGTTAGGGTTTAGGGTTAGGGTTAGGGTTAGGGTTGATGTTAGGGTTAGGGTTAGGGGTAAGGTTAGGGTTGGTGTTAGGTTTAGGGTTAGGGTTAGGGGTAGGGATAGGGTTAGTGTTACGGTTTAGGGTTAGGGTTAGGGTTAGTGTTAGGGTTAGGGTTAGGATTTAGGGTTAGGATTAGGGTTAGGGTTAGGGTTGGTGTTAGGGTTAGGGTTAGGGTTAGAGTTAGGGTTTAGGGTTAGGATTAGGGTTAGGGTTGGTGTTAGGGTTAGGCTTAGGGTTAGGGTTGTTGTTAGGTTTAGGGTTAGGGTTAGGGTTAGGTTTAGGGTTTGGGTTTAGAGTTAGAGTTAGGTTAGGGTTAGGGTTAGGGTTAGAGTTAGGTTTTGGGTTAGGGTTAGGGTTAGGGTTAGTTTAGGGTTGGTGTTAGGGTTAGGGTTAGGTTTAGGGTTAGGGTTAGGGGTTAGGGTTAGTGTTAGGGTTAGGGTTAGGGTTAGGGTTAGGGTTAGGTTTAGGGTTAGCTTTTGGGTTAGGGTTTGGGTTGGTGTTAGGGTTAGAGTTAGGGTTAGGGTTAGGGTTGGTGTTAGGTATAGGGTTAGGGTTAGGGTTAGGGTTAGGGTTAGGGTTACGGTTTAGGGTTAGGGATAGTGTAAGGCTTGGTGTTAAGGTTAGGGTTAGGGTTAGGGTTGGTGTTAGGTTTAGGGTTAGGTTTAGGGTTAGGGTTAAGGGTTAGAGTTAGGGTTAGTGTTAGGGTTAGGGTTAGGGTTAGGTTTAGGTTTAGGGTTAGGGTTAGGGTTAGGGTTAGGGTTACGGTTTAGGGCTAGGGATAGTGTTAGGGTTGGTGTTAAGGTTAGGGTTAGGGTTAGGGTTGGTGTTTGGTTTAGGGTTAGGTTTAGTGTTAGGGTTAGGGGTTAGAGTTAGGGTTAGTGTTAGTGTTAGGGTTAGGGTTAGGGTTAGTGTTTGGGTTAGGGTTAGGGTTAGGGTTAGGGTTGGTGTTAGGTTTAGGATTAGTGTTAGGTTTAGGGTTAGGGTTAGGGTTAGGGGTTAGGGTTAGGGTTAGAGTTAGGTTAGGGTTAGGGTTAGAGTTATGGTTAGGGTTAGGGTTTGGGTTAGGTTACCCCGAGCACTACCCCTCGCCTTAGGGTTAGGGATAGGGTTAGGGTTAGGGTTAGGGTTAGGGTTAGGGTTAGGGTTAGTGTTAGTGTTAGGGTTAGGGTTAGGGTTAGTGTTAGGGTTAGGGTTAGGGTTAGGGTTAGGCTTTCGGTTAGGTTTAGGTATAGGGTTAGGGTTAGGGTTAGGGTTTATATTTAGAGTTAGGTTAGGGTTAGGGTCAGGTTTTGGGTTAGGGTTAGGTTTAGGGTTAGGTTTTGGGTTAGGGTTAGGGTTAGGGTTAGAGTTAGGGTTAGGGTTTAGGGTTAGGGTTAGGGTTAGGGTTGGTGTTAGGGTTAGGGTTAGGGTTAGGTTAGGGTTGCTGTTAGGTTAAGGGTTAGGGTTAGGGTTAGAAATAGGGTTAGGTTTAGGGTTACGGTTAGGGTTAGGGTTAGGGTTAGGGTTGGTGTTAGGTTTAGGGTTAGGGTTAGGGTTAGGGTTAGGGTTAGGGTTTAGAGTTAGAGTTATTTTAGGGTTAGGGTTAGGGTTAGGGTTAGAGTTAGGTTTTGGGTTAGGGTTAGGGTTAGGGTTAGGTTTAGGGTTGGTGTTAGGGTTAGGGTTAGGTTTAGTGTTAGGGTTAGGGGTTAGGGTTAGTGTTAGGGTTAGGGTTAGGGTTAGGATTACGGTTAGGTTTAGGGTTAGGTTTTGGGTTAGGGTTAGGGTTTGTGTTAGGGTTAGGTTTAGGGTTAGGGTTAGGGTTGGTGTTAGGTTTAGGGTTAGGGTTAGGGTTAGGGTTAGGGTTAGAGTTAGGTTAGGGTTAGGGTTATGGTTATGGTTAGGGTTAGGGTTAGGTTACCCCGAGCACTACCCCTCGCCCTAGGGTTAGGGTTAGGGTTAGGGTTAGGGTTGTCGTTAGGGTTAGGGTTAGGGTTAGGGGTTAGGGTTAGTGTTAGAGTTAGGTTAGGGTTAGGGTTAGGGTTAGGGTTAGGTTACCCCGAGCACTACCCCTCGCCCTAGGCCTACGCCTAGCACTACCTCTGGTCCTACCCCTACCCCTGGCCCTACAGCTCCTTCTACCCATAGGCACAGCAAAATCCCTAACCCTAGCCACAGCTCCACTCCTGGCCCTAGGCCTACTCCGAGGTTACCCCAACACCCACCCCTTGCCCTATGCCTACCCCAGCGCTACGCCTATCGCTTCCACTAACCCTAGCTCGGACCATAGACCAACGCCCAGTGCTCATCTAGTCCGAGGCCTAGCACTTGCCCGTCGCCGACCTGTACACCTTGACCTACCTTAGCCAGAGCACTAAGCCGTATCCTATGAAACCACCCTGGACCCACCCTTAGCCACACCCTAATCCAGCCCTACACCTGTTCCGTGTCCTAGGACTACCCGGAGCCCTCCCGTGACACCTAACCTTAGCCCTCGGCTAACCCCTACCACTACCACTCGTTTTAGGCCTAACATGAGCCCTAACCCTAACACTGCTCGTTGGCCTCGGCCAACCACTAGCCCTTCACCTAACCCTACCCCGAGCCCGACCCCTCGCCCTAGGCCTAAGCCTAGCACTACCTCTGGTCCTACCACTACCCCTGGCCCTACAGATCCCCCTACCCATAGGCCCACCCCGATCCCTACCCCTAGTCACAGCTCCCACTCCTGGCCCTAGGACTACTCCGAGGTTCACCTCGACACCCACCTTTTGCCCTATGCCTACCCCAGCGCTACGCCTACCGCTTCCACTAGACCTAGCTCGGGCCGTAGACCAACGCCCATGGCTCCCTCTAGTCCGAGGCCTAGAAATTGCCCGTCGC
>NC_138070.1:39774674-39784674 GCF_964194185.1 Rhinolophus hipposideros
GTTTAGGGTTAGGTTTAGGGTTAGGTTTTGGGTTAGGGTTAGGGTTGGTGTTAGGGTTAGGGTTAGGGTTAGGGTTAGGGTTGGTGTTAGGTTTAGGATTAATGTTAGGGTTAGGGTTAGGGTTAGGGTTAGGGTTACGGTTTAGGGCTAGGGATAGTGTTAGTATTGGTGTTAAGGTTAGGGTTAGGGTTAGGGTTGGTGTTAGGTTTAGGGTTTGGTTTAGTGTTAGGGTTAGGGGTTAGAGTTAGGGTTAGTGTTAGGGTTAGGGTTAGGTTTCGGGTTAGTGTTAGGGTTAGGGGTAGGATTAGGGTTAGGTTTTGGGTTAGGGTTAGGGTTAGGGTTAGGGTTGGTTTTAGGGTTAGGGTTAGGGTTAGGTTTAGGGTTAGGTTACCTTGAGCACTACCCCTCGCCCTAGGGTTAGGGTTAGGGTTAGGGTTATGGTTAGTGTTAGGGTTAGCGTTAGGGTTAGTGTTAGGGTTACGGTTAGGGTTAGGGTTAGGGTTAGGGTTAGGGTTTAGGGTTAGGGTTAGGTTTAGGGTTGGTGTTAGGGTTAGGGTTAGGGTTAAGTTTAGGGTTGGTGTTAGGTTTAGGGTTAGGGTTAGGGGTAGGGATAGGGTTAGTGTTACGGTTTAGGGTTAGGGTTAGGGTTAGGGTTAGGGTTAGGGTTAGGGTTAGGGTAGGTGTTAGGGTTAGGGTTAGGGTTAAGGTTAGGGTTGGTGTTAGGTTTAGTGTTAGGGTTAGGGATAGGGTTAGGGTTAGGGTTACGGTTAGGGTTAGAGTTAGGGTTTGGGTTGGTGTTAGGTTCAGGGTTAGGTTAGGGCTAGGGTTAGGGTTAGGGTTTAGAGTTAGAGTTAGGTTAGGGTTAGGGTTAGGGTTAGGGTTAGAGTGAGGTTTTGGGTTAGGGTTAGGGTTAGGGTTAGGTTTAGGGTTGGTGTTAGGGTTAGGGTTAGGTTTAGTGTTAGGGTTAGGGGTTAGGGTTAGTGTTAGGGTTAGGGTTAGGGTTAGGGTTAGGGTTAGGGTTAGGTTTAGGATTAGGTTTTGGGCTAGGGTTAGGGTTGGTGTTAGGGTTAGGTTTAGGGTTAGGGTTAGGGTTGGTGTTAGGTTTAGGGTTAGGGTTAGGGTTAGGGTTAGGGTTAGGGTTAAGGTTACGGTTTAGGGCTAGGGATAGTGTTAGTATTGGTGTTAAGGTTAGGGTTAGGGTTAGGGTTGGTGTTAGGTTTAGGGTTAGGTTTAGTGTTAGGGTTAGGGGTTAGAGTTAGGGTTAGTGTTAGGGTTAAGGTTAGGGTTAGGGTTAGTGTTAGGGTTAGGGTTAGGGTTAGGGTTAGGTTTTGGGTTAGGGTTAGGGTTAGGGTTAGGGTTAGGGTTGGTTATAGGGTTAGAGTTAGGGTTAGGGTTAGGGTTAGGTTACCCCGAGCACTACCCCTCGCCCTAGGGTTAGGGTTAGGGTTAGGGTTAGGGTTAGGGTTAGTGTTAGGGTTAGGGTTAGGTTTAGGGTTAGTGTTAGGGTTAGGGTTAGGTTTAGGGTTAGGGATAGGGTTAGGGTTAGGGTTTAGGGTTAGGGTTAGGGTTACGGTTGGTGTTAGGGTTAGGGTTAGGGTTAAGGTTAGGGTTGGTGTTAGATTTAGGGTTAGGGTTAGGGGTAGGGATTGGGTTAGTGTTACGGTTTAGGGTTAGGGTTAGAGTTAGGGTTAGGGTTAGGGTTAGGGTTTAGGGTTAGGATTAGGGTTAGGGTTAGGGTTGGTGTTAGGGTTAGGGTTAGGGTTAGGGTTAGGGTTTAGGGTTAGGATTAGGGTTAGTGTTGGTGTTAGGGTTAGGGTTAGTGTTAGGGTTGTTGTTAGGTTTAGGGTTAGGGTTAGGGTTAGGTTTAGGGTTAGGGTTTAGAGTTAGAGTTAGGTTAGGGTTAGGGTTAGGGTTAGAGTTAGGTTTTGGGTTAGGGTTAGGGTTGGGGTTAGGTTTAGGGTTGGTGTTAGGGTTAGGGTTAGGTTTAGGGTTAGGGTTAGGGGTTAGGGTTAGTGTTAGGGTTAGGGTTAGGGTTAGGCTTAGGTTTAGGGTTAGGTTTTGGGTTAGGTTTAGGGTTGGTGTTAGGGTTAGTATTAGGGTTAGGGTTAGGGTTGGTGTTAGGTATAGGGTTAGGGTTAGGGTTAGGGTTAGGGTTAGGGTTACGGTTTAGGGTTAGGGATAGTGTAAGGGTTGGTGTTAAGGTTAGGGTTAGGGTTAGGGTTGGTGTTAGGTTTAGGGTTAGGTTTAGGGTTAGGGTTAAGGGTTAGAGTTAGGGTTAGTGTTAGGGTTAGGGTTAGGGTTGGTGTTAGGGTTAGGGTTAGGGTTAGGGTTAGGGTTAGTGTTAGGGTTAGGGTTAGTGTTAGGGTTAGGGTTAGGGTTAGGGTTAGGGTTAGGTTTTGGGTTAGGGTTAGGGTTAGGGTTATGGTTTAGGTTTAGAGTTAGGTTAGCGTTAGGGTTAGGTTTTGGGTTAGGGTTAGGGTAAGGGTTAGGGTTGGTGTTAGGGTTAGGGTTAGGGTTAGGGTTATTGTTGGTGTTAGGGTTAGGGTTAGGGTTAGGGTTAGAGTTAGGGTTAGGTTTAGGGTTAGGGGTCAGGGTTAGGGTTAGAGTTAGGTTAGGGTTAGGGTTAGGATTAGGGTTAGGGTTAGGGTTAGGGTTAGGGTTAGGGTTAGGTTACCCCGAGCACTACCCCTCGCCCTAGGGTTAGGGTTAGGGTTAGGGTTAGGGTTAGGGTTAGTGTTAGGTTTAGGGTTAGGGTTAGGGTTAGTGTTAGTGTTAGGGTTAGGGTTAGGGTTAGGGTTAGGGTTAGGGTTAGGCTTTGGTTTAGGGTTAGGTATAGGGTTAGAGTTAGGGTTAGGGTTAGGGTTTAGAGTTAGAGTTAGGTTAGGGTTAGGGTTAGGTTTTGGGTTAGGGTTAGGGTTAGGGTTAGGTTTTGGGTTAGAGTTAGGGTTAGGGTTAGGGTTAGGGTTAGGGTTAGGGTTAGGGTTAGGGTTTAGGGTTAGGGTTAGGGTTAGGGTTGGTGTTAGGGTTAGGGTTAGGGTTAAGGTTAGGGTTGGTGTTAGGTTTAGGGTTAGGGTTAGGGTTAGGGTTAGGGTTAGGGTTAAGGTTGGTGTTAGGTTTAGGGTTAGGGTTAGGGTTAGGGTTAGGGTTAGGGTTAGGGTTAGGGGTTAGGGTTAGTGTTAGGGTTAGGGTTAGCGTTAGGGTTAGGGTTGGTGTTAGGGTTAGGGTTAGGGTTGGTGTTAGGTTTAGGGTTAGGGTTAGGGTTAGGTTTAGGTTTAGGGTTTAGAGTTAGAGTTAGGTTAGGGTTAGGGTTAGGGTTAGAGTTAGGTTTTGGGTTAGGGTTAGGGTTAGGTTTAGGGTTGGTGTTAGGGTTAGGGTTAGGTTTAGGGTTAGGGTTAGGGGTTAGGGTTAGTGTTAGTGTTAGGGTTAGGGTTAGGTTTAGGGTTAGGTTTTGGGTTAGGGTTAGGGTTGGTGTTAGGGTTAGCCTTAGGGTTAGGGTTAGGGTTACGGTTTAGGGTTAGGGATAGTGTTAGGGTTGGTGTTAAGGTTAGGGTTAGGGTTAGGGTTGTTGTTAGGTTTAGGGTTAGGTTTAGGGTTAGGGTTAGGGGTTAGAGTTAGGGTTAGTGTAAGGGTTAGGGTTAGGGTTAGGTTTAGTGTTAGGGTTAGGGTTAGGGTTAGGGTTAGGGTTAGGGTTGGGGTATAGGGTTAGAGTTAGGTTAGCGTTAGAGTTTGGTTTTGGGTTAGGGTTAGGGTTAGGGCTAGAGTTAGTGTTAGGGTTAGGGTTAGGTTTAGGGTTAAGGTTAGGGTTGGTGTTAGGTTTAGGGTTAGGGTTAGGGTTAGGGATAGGGTTAGGGTTACGGTTACGGTTAGGGTTAGGGTTAGGGTTAGAAGTAGGGTTAGGGTTAGGGTTAGGGTTAGGGTTTAGAGTTAGAGTTAGGTTAGGGTTAGGGTTAGGATTAGGGTTAAAGTTAGGTTTTGGGTTAGGTTAAGGGTTAGGGTTAGGATAAGGGTTAGGGTCAGGGGTTAGGGTTAGGGTTAGGGTTAGGGTTAGGGTTAGGGTTAGGGTTAGGGTTAGGGTTAGTGTTGGGTTGGGTTAGGGTTAGGGTTAGGGTTAGGGTTAGGTTTTGGGTTAGGTTTTGGGTTAGGGTTAGGGTTTGTGTTAGGGTTAGAGTTAGGGATAGGGTTAGGGTTGGTGTTAGGTTTAGGGTTAGGGTAAGGGTTAGGGTTAGGGTTAAGGTTTAGGGTTAGGGATAGTGTTAGGGTTGGTGTTAAGGTTAGGGTTAGGGTTAGGTTGGTGTTAGGTTTAGGTTTAGGTTTAGGGTTAGGGTTAGGGGTTAGAGTTAGGATTAGTGTTAGGGTTAGGGTGAGGGTTAGGTTTAGTGTTAGGGTTAGGGTTAGGGTTAGGGTTAGGGTTACGGTTAGGGTTAGGGTTAGGGTTAGGGTTGGTGTTAGGTTCAGGGTTAGAGTTAGGGTTAGGGTTAGGGTTTAGAGTTAGAGTTAGGTTAGGGTTAGGGTTAGGCTTAGGGTTAGAGTTAGGTTTTAGGTTAGGGTTAGGGTTAGGGTTAGGTTTAGTGTTAGGGTTAGGGTTTAGGGTTAGTGTTAGGGTTAGGGTTAGGGTTAGGGTTAGGGTTAGGTTTAGGGTTAGGTTTTGGGTTAGGGTTAGGGTTGGTGTTAGGGTTAGTGTTAGGGTTAGGGTTAGGGTTGGTGTTAGTTTTAGGGTTAGGGTTAGGGTTAGGGTTAGGGTTAGGGTTACGGTTTAGGGCTAGGGATAGTGTTAGGGTTGGTGTTAAGGTTAGGGTTAGGGTTAGGGTTGGTGTTAGGGTTAGAGTTAGGGTTATGGTTAGGGTTGGTGTTACGTTTAGCCTTAGGGTTAGGGTTAGGGTTAGGGTTAGGGTTACGGTTTAGGGTTAGGGATAGTGTTAGGGTTGGTGTTAAGGTTAGGGTTAGGGTTAGGGTTGGTGTTAGGTTTAGGGTTAGGTTTAGGGTTAGGGTTAGGGGTTAGAGTTAGGGTAAGTGTTAGGGTTAGGGTTAGGTTTAGTGTTAGGGTTAGGGTTAGGGTTAGGGTTAGGGTTAGGTTTTGGGTTAGGGTTAGGGTTAGGGTTAGAGTTAGGGTTAGGGTTGGGGTTTAGGGTTAGAGTTAGGTTAGCGTTAGAGTTAGGTTTTGGGTTAGGGTTAGGGTTAGGGTTAGGGTTGGTGTTAGGGTTAGGGTTAGGGTTAGGGTTAGGGTTAGGGGTTAGGGTTAGGGTTAGAGTTAGGTTAGGGTTAGGGTTAGGGTTAGGGTTATGGTTAGGGTTAGGGTTAGAGTTAGGTTACCCCGAGCACTACCCCTCCCCCTAGGGTTAGGGTTAGGGTTAGGGTTAGGGTTAGTGTTAGTGTTAGGGTTAGCGTTA
The DNA here is from genome assembly GCF_964194185.1 of Rhinolophus hipposideros. Taxonomy (NCBI): domain Eukaryota; kingdom Metazoa; phylum Chordata; class Mammalia; order Chiroptera; family Rhinolophidae; genus Rhinolophus; species Rhinolophus hipposideros. The sequence continues at coordinate 39,780,062 of NC_138070.1, forward strand.
GGGTTAGTGTTAGAGTTAGGGTTAGGGTTAGGGTTAGGGTTAGGCTTTGGGTTAGGGTTAGGTATAGGGTTAGGTTTAGGGTTAGGGTTAGGGTTTAGATTTAGAGTTAGGTTAGGGTTAGGGTTAGGTTTTGGGTTAGGATTAGGGTTAGGGTTAGGGTTAGGGTTAAGGGTTAGAGTTAGGGTTAGTGTTAGGGTTAGGGTTAGGGTTAGGTTTAGGTTTAGGGTTAGGGTTAGGGTTAGGGTTAGGGTTAGGGTTACGGTTTAGGGCTAGGGACAGTGTTAGGGTTGGTGTTAAGGTTAGGGTTAGGGTTAGGGTTGGTGTTTGGTTTAGGGTTAGGTTTAGTGTTAGGGTTAGGGGTTAGAGTTAGGGTTAGTGTTAGGTTTAGGGTTAGAGTTAGGGTTAGTGTTAGGATTAGGGTTAGGGTTAGGGTTAGGGTTAGGGTTAGGTAAGGGTTAGGGTTAGGGTTAGGGTTAGGGTTGGTGTTAGGTTTAGGATTAGTGTTAGGTTTAGGGTTAGGGTTAGGGTTAGGGGTTAGTGTTAGGGTTAGAGTTAGGTTAGGGTTAGGGTTAGAGTTATGGTTAGGGTTAGGGTTAGGGTTAGGTTACCCCGAGCACTACCCCTCGCCCTAGGGTTAGGGTTAGGGTTAGGGTTAGGGTTAGGGTTAGGGTTAGTGTTAGTGTTAGGGTTAGGGTTAGGGTTAGTGTTAGGGTTAGGGTTAGGGTTAGGGTTAGGCTTTCGGTTAGGGTTAGGTATAGGGTTAGGGTTAGGGTTAGGGTTAGGGTTTAGATTTAGAGTTAGGTTAGGGTTAGGGTTAGGTTTTGGGTTAGGGTTAGTGTTAGGGTTAGGTTTTGAGTTAGGGTTAGTGTTAGGGTTAGGGTTAGGGTTAGGGTTTAGGGTTAGGTTTAGTGTTAGGGTTGGTGTTAGGGTTAGGGTTAGGGTTAGGTTAGGGTTGGTGTTAGGTTTAGGGTTAGGGTTAGGGTTAGAAATAGGGTTAGGTTTAGGGTTACGGTTAGGGTTAGGGTTAGGGTTAGGGTTGGTGTTAGGTTTAGGGTTAGGGTTAGGGTTAGGGTTAGGGTTAGGGTTTAGAGTTAGAGTTAGGTTAGGGTTAGTGTTAGGGTTAGGGTTAGAGTTAGGTTTTGGGTTAGGGTTATGGTTAGTGTTAGGGTTAGGGTTAGGGTTAGTGTTAGGGTTACGGTTAGGGTTAGGGTTAGGGTTAGGGTTAGGGTTTAGGGTTAGGGTTAGGTTTAGGGTTGGTGTTAGGGTTAGGGTTAGGGTTAAGTTTAGGGTTGGTGTTTGGTTTAGGTTTAGGGTTAGGGGTAGGGATAGGGTTAGTGTTACGGTTTAGGGTTAGGGTTAGGGTTAGGGTTAGGGTTAGGGTTGGTGTTAGGGTTAGGGTTAGGGTTAAGGTTAGGGTTGGTGTTAGGTTTAGAGTTAGGGTTAGGGATAGGGTTAGAGTTAGGGTTACGGTTAGGGTTAGAGTTAGGGTTTGGGTTGGTGTTAGGTTCAGGGTTAGGTTAGGGTTAGGGTTAGGGTTAGGGTTTAGAGTTAGAGTTAGGTTAGGTTTAGGGTTAGGGTTAGGGTTAGAGTGAGGTTTTGGGTTAGGGTTAGGGTTAGGGTTAGGTTTAGGGTTGGTGTTAGGGTTAGGGTTAGGTTTAGTGTTAGGGTTAGGGGTTAGGGTTAGTGTTAGGGTTAGGGTTAGGGTTAGGGTTAGGGTTAGGGTTAGGTTTAGGATTAGGTTTTGGGTTAGGGTTAGGGTTGGTGTTAGGGTTAGGTTTAGGGTTAGGGTTAGGGTTGGTGTTAGGTTTAGGGTTAGGTTTAGGGTTAGGGTTAGGGTTAGGGTTAAGGTTACGGTTTAGGGCTAGGGATAGTGTTAGTATTGGTGTTAAGGTTAGGGTTAGGGTTAGGGTTGGTGTTAGGTTTAGGGTTAGGTTTAGTGTTAGGGTTAGGGGTTAGAGTTAGGGTTAGTGTTAGGGTTAAGGTTAGGGTTAGGGTTAGTGTTAGGGTTAGGGTTAGGGTTAGGTTTTGGGTTAGGGTTAGGGTTAGGGTTAGGGTTAGGGTTGGTTATAGGGTTAGAGTTAGGGTTAGGGTTAGGGTTAGGTTACCCCGAGCACTACCCCTCGCCCTAGGGTTAGGGTTAGGGTTAGGGTTAGGGTTAGGGTTAGTGTTAGGGTTAGGGTTAGGTTTAGGGTTAGTGTTAGGGTTAGGGTTAGGGTTAGGGTTAGGGTTAGGGTTAGGGTTAGGGTTTAGGGTTAGGGTTAGGGTTACGGTTGGTGTTAGGGTTAGGGTTAGGGTTAAGGTTAGGGTTGGTGTTAGGTTTAGGGTTAGGGTTAGGGGTAGGGATTGGGTTAGTGTTACGGTTTAGGGTTAGGGTTAGGGTTAGGGTTAGGGTTAGGGTTTAGGGTTAGGATTAGGGTTAGGGTTAGGGTTGGTGTTAGGGTTAGGGTTAGGGTTAGGGTTAGGGTTTAGGGTTAGGATTAGGGTTAGTGTTGGTGTGAGGGTTAGGGTTAGGGTTAGGGTTGTTGTTAGGTTTAGGGTTAGGGTTAGGGTTAGGTTTAGGTTTAGGGTTTAGAGTTAGAGTTAGGTTAGGGTTAGGGTTAGGGTTAGAGTTAGGTTTTGGGTTAGGGTTAGGGTTAGGGTTAGGTTTAGGGTTGGTGTTAGGGTTAGGGTTAGGTTTAGGGTTAGGGTTAGGGGTTAGGGTTAGTGTTAGGGTTAGGGTTAGGGTTAGGCTTAGGTTTAGGGTTAGGTTTTGGGTTAGGTTTAGGGTTGGTGTTAGGGTTAGAGTTAGAATTAGGGTTAGGGTTGGTGTTATGTATAGGGTTAGGGTTAGGGTTAGGGTTAGGGTTAGGGTTAGGGTTACGGTTTAGGGTTAGGGATAGTGTAAGGGTTGGTGTTAAGGTTAGGGTTAGGGTTAGGGTTGGTGTTAGGTTTAGGGTTAGGTTTAGGGTTAGGGTTAAGGGTTTGATTTAGGGTTAGTGTTAGGGTTAGGGTTAGGGTTAGGTTTAGGTTTAGGGTTAGGGTTAGGGTTAGGGTTAGGGTTAGGGTTACGGTTTAGGGCTAGGGATAGTGTTAGGGTTGGTGTTAAGGTTAGGGTTAGGGTTAGGGTTGGTGTTTGGTTTAGGGTTAGGTTTAGTGTTAGGGTTAGTGGTTAGAGTTAGGGTTAGTGTTAGGTTTAGGGTTACGGTTAGGGTTAGTGTTAGGGTTAGGGTTAGGGTTAGGGTTAGGGTTAGGTTAGGGTTAGGGTTAGGGTTAGGGTTAGGGTTGGTGTTAGGTTTAGGATTAGTGTTAGGTTTAGGGTTAGGGTTAGGGTTAGGGGTTAGTGTTAGGGTTAGAGTTAGGTTAGTGTTAGGGTTAGAGTTATGGTTAGGGTTAGGGTTAGGGTTAGGTTTCCCTGAGCACTACCCCTCGCCCTAGGGTTAGGGTTAGAGTTAGGGTTAGGGTTAGGGTTAGTGTTAGTGTTAGGGTTAGGGTTAGTGTTAGGGTTAGGGTTAGGGTTAGGGTTAGGCTTTCGGTTAGGGTTAGGTATAGGGTTAGGGTTAGGGTTAGGGTTATGGTTTAGATTTAGAGTTAGGTTAGGGTTAGGGTTAGGTTTTGGGTTAGGGTTAGGTTTAGGGTTAGGTTTTGGGTTAGGGTTAGGGTTAGGGTTAGGGTTAGGGTTAGGGTTAGGGTTTAGGGTTAGGTTTAGGGTTAGGGTTGGTGTTAGGGTTAGGGTTAGGGTTAGGTTAGGGTTGGTGTTAGGTTTAGGGTTAGGGTTAGGGTTAGAAATAGGGTTAGGTTTAGGGTTACGGTTAGGGTTAGGGTTAGGGTTAGGGTTGGTGTTAGGTTTAGGGTTAGGGTTAGGGTTAGGTTTAGGGTTAGGGTTTAGAGTTAGAGTTAGGTTAGGGTTAGTGTTAGGGTTAGGGTTAGAGTTAGGTTTTGGGTTAGGGTTAGGGTTAGGGTTAGGTTTAGGGTTGGTGTTAGGGTTAGGGTTAGGTTTAGTGTTAGGGTTAGGGGTTAGGGTTAGTGTTAGGGTTAGGGTTAGGGTTATGGTTAGGGTTAGGGTTAGGGTTAGGTTACCCCGAGCACTACCCCTCGCCCTAGGGTTAGGGTTAGGGTTAGGGTTAGGGTAAGGGTTAGGGTTAGGGTTAGGCTTTAGGGTTAGGGTTAGGGTTATGGTTAGTGTTAGGGTTAGGGTTAGGGTTAGGGTTAAGGTTAGGGTTGGTGTTAGGTTTAGGGTTACGGTTAGGGTTAGGGATAGGGTGAGGCTTATGATTTAGGGTTAGGGATAGTGTTAGGGTTGGTGTTAGGTTTAGAATTACGTTTAGGGTTAATGTTAGGTTTAGGGTTAGGTTTAGGGTTAGGGTTAGGGGTTAAAGTTAGGGTTAGTGTTAGGGTTAGGGTTAGGGTTGTCGTTAGGGTTAGGGTTAGGGTTAGGGGTTAGGGTTAGTGTTAGATTTAGGTTAGGGTTAGGGTTAGGGTTAGGGTTAGGTTACCCCGAGCACTACCCCTCGCCCTAGGCCTACGCCTAGCACTACCTCTGGTCCTACCCCTACCCCTGGCCCTACAGCTCCTTCTACCCATAGGCACAGCAAAATCCCTAACCCTAGCCACAGCTCCAACTCTTGTCCCTAGGC
>NC_138070.1:39807174-39809674 GCF_964194185.1 Rhinolophus hipposideros
AGAGTTAGGGTTAGGCTTTCGGTTAGGGTTAGGTATAGGGTTAGGGTTAGGGTTAGGGTTAGGGTTTAGATTTAGAGTTAGGTTAGGGTTAGGGTTAGGTTTTGGGTTAGGGTTAGGGTTAGGGTTAGGTTTTGGGTTAGGGTTAGGGTTAGGGTTAGGGTTTAGGGTTAGGGTTAGGGTTAGGGTTGGTGTTAGGGTTAGGGTTAGGGTTAGGTTAGGGTTAGAAATAGGTTTAGGTTTAGGGTTACGGTTAGGGTTAGGGTTAGGGTTAGGGTTGGTGTTAGGTTTAGGGTTAGGGTTAGGGTTAGGGTTAGGGTTTAGAGTTAGAGTTAGGTTAGGGTTAGGGTTAGGATTAGGGTTAGAGTTAGGTTTTGGGTTAGGGTTAGGGTTAGGGTTAGGTTTAGGGTTGGTGTTAGGGTTAGGGTTAGGTTTAGTGTTAGGGTTAGGGTTAGAGTTATGGTTAGGGTTAGGGTTAGGGTTAGGTTACCCCGAGCACTACCCCTCGCCCTAGGGTTAGGGTTAGGGTTAGGGTTAGGGTAAGGGTTAGGGTTAGGGTTAGGCTTTAGGGTTAGTGTTAGGGTTATGGTTAGTGTTAGGGTTAGGGTTAGGTTTAAGGTTAGGGTTGGTGTTAGGTTTAGGGTTACGGTTAGGGTTAGGGATAGGGTGAGGGTTACGGTTTAGGGTTAGGGATAGTGTTAGGGTTGGTGTTAGGGTTAGGATTACGTTTAGGGTTAATGTTAGGTTTAGGGTTAGGTTTAGAGTTAGAGTTAGGGGTTAAAGTTAGGGTTAGTGTTAGGGTTAGGGTTAGGGTTGTCGTTAGGGTTAGGGTTAGGGTTAGGGTTAGGGTTAGTGTTAGAGTTAGGTTAGGGTTAGGGTTAGGGTTAGGGTTAGGGTTAGGTTACCCCGAGCACTACCCCTCGCCCTAGGCCTACGCCTAGCACTACCTCTGGTCCTACCCCTACCCCTGGCCCTACAGCTCCTTCTACCCATAGGCACAGCAAAATCCCTAACCCTAGCCACAGCTCCAACTCCTGTCCCTAGGCCTACTCCGAGGTTACCCCAACACCCACCCCTTGCCCTATGCCTACCCCAGCGCTACGCCTATCGCTTCCACTAGCCCTAGGTCGGACTCTAGACCAACGCCCAGTGCTCATCTAGTCCGAGGCCTAGCACTTGCCCGTCGCCGACCTGTACACCTTGACCTACCTTAGCCAGAGCACTAAGCCGTATCCCATGAAATCACCCTGGACCCACCCTTAGCCACACCCTAATCCAGCCCTACACCTGTTCCGAGTCCTAGGACTACCCGGAGCCCTCCCGTGACACCTAACCTTAGCCCTCGGCTAACCCCTACCACTACCACTCGTTTTAGGCCTAACATGAGCCCTAACCCTAACACTGCTCGTTGGCCTCGGCCAACCACTAGCCCTTCACCTAACCCTACCCCGAGCACGACCCCTCGCCCTAGGCCTACGCCTAGCACTACCTCTGGTCCTACCACTACCCCTGGCCCTACAGATCCCCCTACCCATAGGCCCACCCCCATCCATACCCCTAGTCACAGCTCCCACTCCTGGCCCTAAAACTACTCCGAGGTTCACCTCGACACCCACCCCTTGCCCTATGCCTACCCCAGCGCTACGCCTACCGCTTCCACTAGACCTAGCTCGGGCCCTAGACCAACGCCCATGGCTCCCTCTAGTCCGAGGCCTAGAAATTGCCCGTCGCTGACCAGTACACCTTGCCCTTGTTAGGTTTAGGGTTAGGGTTAGGGTTAGGTTTAGGGTTAGGGTTAGGGTTTAGGGTTAGGGTTACGGTTAGGGTTAGGGTTGGTGTTAGGTTTAGGGTTAGGGTTAGGGTTGGTGTTAGGTTTAGGGTTAGGGTTAGGGTTAGGGTTAAAGTTAGGGTTAGGGTTTAGAGTTAGAGTTAGGTTAGGGTTAGTTTTAGGGTTAGGGTTAGAGTTAGGTTTTGGGTTAGGGTTAGGGTTAGGGTTAGGTTACCCCGAGCACTACCCCTCGCCCTAGGGTTAGGGTTAGGGTTAGGGTTAGGGTAAGGGTTAGGGTTAGGGTTAGGCTTTAGGGTTAGGGTTAGGGTTATGGTTAGTGTTAGGGTTAGGGTTAGGTTTAAGGTTAGGGTTGGTGTTAGGTTTAGGGTTACGGTTAGGGTTAGGGATACGGTGAGGGTTACGGTTTAGGGTTAGGGATAGTGTTAGGGTTGGTGTTAGGGTTAGGATTACGTTTAGGGTTAATGTTAGGTTTAGGGTTAGGTTTAGGGTTAGAGTTAGGGGTTAAAGTTAGGGTTAGTGTTAGGGTTAGGGTTAGGGTTGTCGTTAGGGTTAGGGTTAGGGTTAGGGGTTAGGGTTAGTGTTAGAGTTAGGTTAGGGTTAGGGTTAGGGTTAGGGTTAGGGTTAGGTTACCCCGAGCACTACCCCTCGCCCTAGGCCTACACCTAGCACTACCTCTGGTCCTACCCCTACCCCTGGCCCTACAGCTCCTTCTAC
>NC_138070.1:39819674-39827174 GCF_964194185.1 Rhinolophus hipposideros
GAAGTAGGGTTAGGGTTAGGGTTAGGGTTAGGGTTAGGGTTTAGAGTTAGAGTTAGGTTAGGGTTACGGTTAGTATTAGGGTTAAAGTTAGGTTTTGGGTTAGGTTTAGATTTAGGGTTAGGATAAGGGTTGGTGTTAGGGTTAGGGTTAGGTTTAGGGTTAGGGTCAGGGGTTAGGGTTAGTGTTAGGGTTAGGGTTAGGGTTAGGGTTAGGGTTAGGGTTAGTGTTAGGGTTGGGTTAGGGTTAGGGTTAGGGTTAGGTTTTGGGTTAGGTTTTGGGTTAGGGTTAGGGTTTGTGTTAGGGTTAGAGTTAGGGTTCGGGTTAGGGTTGGTGTTAGGTTTAGGGTTAGGGTAAGGGTTAGGGTTAGGGTTAAGGTTTAGGGTTAGGGATAGTGTTAGGGTTGGTGTTAAGGTTAGGGTTAGGGTTAGGTTGGTGTTAGGTTTAGGTTTAGGTTTAGGGTTAGGGTTAGGGGTTAGAGTTAGGGTTAGTGTTAGGGTTAGGGTGAGGGTTAGGTTTAGTGTTAGGGTTAGGGTTAGGGTTAGGGTTAGGGTTAAGGTTAGGGTTGGTGTTAGGTTTAGCGTTAAGGTTAGGGTTAGGGATAGGGTTAGGGTTAGGGTTACGGTTAGGGTTAGGGTTAGGGTTAGGGTTGGTGTTAGGTTCAGGGTTAGGGTTAGGGTTAGGGTTAGGGTTTAGAGTTAGAGTTAGGTTAGGGTTAGGATTAGGCTTAGGGTTAGAGTTAGGTTTTAGGTTAGGGTTAGGGTTAGGGTTAGGTTTAGTGTTAGGGTTAGGGTTTAGGGTTAGTGTTAGGGTTAGGGTTAGGGTTAGGGTTAGGGTTAGGTTTAGGGTTAGGTTTTGGGTTAGGGTTAGGGTTGGTGTTAGGGTTACTGTTAGGGTTAGGGTTAGGGTTGGTGTTAGGTTTAGGGTTAGGGTTAGGGTTAGGGTTAGGGTTAGGGTTAGGGTTACGGTTTAGGGCTAGGGATAGTGTTAGGGTTGGTGTTAAGGTTAGGGTTAGGGTTAGGGTTGGTGTTAGGGTTAGAGTTAGGGTTATGGTTAGGGTTGGTGTTAGGTTTAGCCTTAGGGTTAGGGTTAGGGTTAGGGTTAGGGTTACGGTTTAAGGTTAGGGATAGTGTTAGGGTTGGTGTTAAGGTTAGGGTTAGGGTTAGGGTTGGTGTTAGGTTTAGGGTTAGGTTTAGGGTTAGGGTTAGGGGTTAGAGTTAGGGTAAGTGTTAGGGTTAGGGTTAGGGTTAGGTTTAGTGTTAGTGTTAGGGTTAGGGTTAGGGTTAGGGTTAGGGTTAGGTTTTGAGTTAGGGTTAGGGTTAGGGTTAGAGTTAGGGTTAGGGTTGGGGTTTAGGGTTAGAGTTAGGTCAGCGTTAGAGTTAGGTTTTGGGTTAGGGTTAGGGTTAGGGTTAGGGTTGGTGTTAGGGTTAGGGTTAGGTTTAGGGTTAGGGTTAGGGGTTAGGGTTAGGGTTAGAGTTAGGTTAGGGTTAGGGTTAGGGTTAGGGTTATGGTTAGGGTTAGGGTTAGAGTTAGGTTACCCCGAGCACTACCCCTCCTTCTAGGGTTAGGGTTAGGGTTAGGGTTAGGGTTAGGGTTAGTGTTAGTGTTAGGGTTAGCGTTAGGGTTAGTGTTAGAGTTAGGGTTAGGGTTAGGGTTAGGGTTAGGCTTTGGGTTAGGGTTAGGTATAGGGTTAGGTTTAGGGTTAGGGTTAGGGTTTAGATTTAGAGTTAGGTTAGGGTTAGGGTTAGGTTTTGGGTTAGGATTAGGGTTAGGGTTAGGGTTAGGGTTAAGGGTTAGAGTTAGGGTTAGTGTTAGGGTTAGGGTTAGGGTTAGGTTTAGGTTTAGGGTTAGGGTTAGGGTTAGGGTTAGGGTTAGGGTTAGGGTTACGGTTTAGGGCTAGGGATAGTGTTAGGGTTGGTGTTAAGGTTAGGGTTAGGGTTAGGGTTGGTGTTTGGTTTAGGGTTAGGTTTAGTGTTAGGGTTAGGGGTTAGAGTTAGGGTTAGTGTTAGGTTTAGGGTTAGGGTTAGGGTTAGTGTTAGGGTTAGGGTTAGGGTTAGGGTTAGGGTTAGGGTTAGGTTAGGGTTAGGGTTAGGGTTAGGGTTAGGGTTGGTGTTAGGTTTAGGATTAGTGTTAGGTTTAGGGTTAGGGTTAGGGTTAGGGGTTAGTGTTAGGGTTAGAGTTAGGTTAGGGTTAGGGTTAGAGTTATGGTTAGGGTTAGTGTTAGGGTTAGGTTACCCCGAGCCCTACCCCTCGCCCTAGGGTTAGGGTTAGGGTTAGGGTTAGGGTTAGGGTTAGGGTGAGTGTTAGTGTTAGGGTTAGGGTTAGGGTTAGGGTTAGGGTTAGGCTTTCGGTTAGGGTTAGGTATAGGGTTAGGGTTAGGGTTAGGGTTAGGGTTTAGATTTAGAGTTAGGTTAGGGTTAGGGTTAGGTTTTGGGTTAGGGTTAGTGTTAGGGTTAGGTTTTGGGTTAGGGTTAGGGTTAGGGTTAGGGTTTAGGGTTAGGTTTAGTGTTAAGGTTGGTGTTAGGGTTAGGGTTAGGGTTAGGTTAGGGTTGGTGTTAGGTTTAGGGTTAGGGTTAGGGTTAGAAATAGGGTTAGGTTTAGGGTTACGGTTAGGGTTAGGGTTAGGGTTAGGGTTGGTGTTAGGTTTAGGGTTAGGGTTAGGGTTAGGGTTAGGGTTAGGGTTTAGAGTTAGAGTTAGGTTAGGGTTAGTGTTAGGGTTAGGGTTAGAGTTAGGTTTTGGGTTAGGGTTAGGGTTAGGGTTAGGTTTAGGGTTGGTGTTAGGGTTAGGGTTAGGGTTAGGTTTAGGGTTAGGTTTAGGGTTAGGTTTTGGGTTAGGGTTAGGTTTGGTGTTAGGGTTAGGGTTAGGGTTAGGGTTAGGGTTGGTGTTAGGTTTAGGATTAGGGTTAAGGTTAGGGTTAGGGTTAGGGTTAGGGTTACGGTTTAGGGCTAGGGATAGTGTTAGTATTGGTGTTAAGGTTAGGGTTAGGGTTAGGGTTGGTGTTAGGTTTAGGGTTTGGTTTAGTGTTAGGGTCAGGGGTTAGAGTTAGTGTTAGTGTTAGGGTTAGGGTTAGGTTTAGGGTTAGTGTTAGGGTTAGGGTTAGGATTAGGGTTAGGTTTTGGGTTAGGGTTAGGGTTAGGGTTAGGGTTGGTTTTAGGGTTAGGGTTAGGGTTAGGTTTAGGGTTAGGTTACCTTGAGCACTACCCCTCGCCCTAGGGTTAGGGTTAGGGTTAGGGTTATGGTTAGTGTTAGGGTTAGGGTTAGGGTTAGTGTTAGGGTTACGGTTAGGGTTAGGGTTAGGGTTAGGGTTAGGGTTTAGGGTTAGGGTTAGGTTTAGGGTTGGTGTTAGGGTTAGGGTTAGGGTTAAGTTTAGGGTTGGTGTTAGGTTTAGGGTTAGGGTTAGGGGTAGGGATAGGGTTAGTGTTACGGTTTAGGGTTAGGGTTAGGGTTAGGGTTAGGGTTAGGGTTAGGGTTAGGGTTGGTGTTAGGGTTAGGGTTAAGGTTATGGTTGGTGTTAGGTTTAGTGTTAGGGTTAGGGATAGGGTTAGGGTTAGGGTTACGGTTAGGGTTAGAGTTAGGGTTTGGGTTGGTGTTAGGTTCAGGGTTAGGTTAGGGTTAGGGTTAGGGTTAGGGTTTAGAGTTAGAGTTAGGTTAGGGTTAGGGTTAGGGTTAGGGTTAGAGTGAGGTTTTGGGTTAGGGTTAGGGTTAGGGTTAGGTTTAGGGTTGGTGTTAGGGTTAGGGTTAGGTTTAGTGTTAGGGTTAGGGGTTAGGGTTAGTGTTAGGGTTAGGGTTAGGGTTAGGGTTAGGGTTAGGGTTAGGTTTAGGATTAGGTTTTGGGTTAGGGTTAGGGTTGGTGTTAGGGTTAGGTTTAGGGTTAGGGTTAGGGTTGGTGTTAGGTTTAGGGTTAGGGTTAGGGTTAGGGTTAGGGTTAGGGTTAAGGTTACGGTTTAGGGCTAGGGATAGTGTTAGTATTGGTGTTAAGGTTAGGGTTAGGGTTAGGGTTGGTGTTAGGTTTAGGGTTAGGTTTAGTGTTAGGGTTAGGGGTTAGAGTTAGGGTTAGTGTTAGGGTTAAGGTTAGGGTTAGGGTTAGTGTTAGGGTTAGGGTTAGGGTTAGGGTTAGGTTTTGGGTTAGGGTTAGGTTTAGGGTTAGGGTTAGGGTTAGGGTTGGTTATAGGGTTAGAGTTAGGGTTAGGGTTAGGGTTAGGTTACCCCGAGCACTACCCCTCGCCCTAGGGTTAGGGTTAGGGTTAGGGTTAGGGTTAGGGTTAGTGTTAGGGTTAGGGTTAGGTTTAGGGTTAGTGTTAGGGTTAGGGTTAGGGTTAGGGTTAGGGTTAGGGTTAGTGTTAGGGTTAGGGTTAGGTTTAGGGTTAGTGTTAGGTTTAGGGTTAGTGTTAGGGTTAGGGTTAGGGTTAGGGTTAGGGTTAGGGTTAGGGTTAGGGTTTAGGGTTAGGGTTAGGGTTACGGTTGGTGTTAGGGTTAGGGTTAGGGTTAAGGTTAGGGTTGGTGTTAGGTTTACGGTTAGGGTTAGGGGTAGGGATTGGGTTAGTGTTACGGTTTAGGGTTAGTGTTAGGGTTAGGGTTAGGGTTAGGGTTAGGGTTAGGGTTTAGGGTTAGGATTAGGGTTAGGGTTAGGGTTGGTGTTAGGGTTTGGGTTAGGGTTAGGGTTAGGGTTTAGGGTTAGGATTAGGGTTAGTGTTGGTGTTAGGGTTAGGGTTAGGGTTAGGGTTGTTGTTAGGTTTAGGGTTAGGGTTAGGGTTTGGTTTAGGGTTAGGGTTTAGAGTTAGAGTTAGGTTAGGGTTAGGGTTAGGGTTAGAGTTAGGTTTTGGGTTAGGGTTAGGGTTAGGGTTAGGTTTAGGGTTGGTGTTAGGGTTAGGGTTAGGTTTAGGGTTAGGGTTAGGGGTTAGGGTTAGTGTTAGGGTTAGGGTTAGGGTTAGGCTTAGGTTTAGGGTTAGGTTTTGGGTTAGGTTTAGGGTTGGTGTTAGGGTTAGAGTTAGGGTTAGTGTTAGGGTTGGTGTTAGGTATAGGGTTAGGGTTAGGGTTAGGGTTAGGGTTAGGGTTAGGGTTACGGTTTAGGGTTAGGGATAGTGTAAGGGTTGGTGTTAAGGTTAGGGTTAGGGTTAGGGTTGGTGTTAGGTTTAGGGTTAGGTTTAGGGTTAGGGTTAAGGGTTAGTGTTAGGGTTAGTGTTAGTGTTAGGGTTAGGGTTAGGTTTAGGTTTAGGGTTAGGGTTAGGGTTAGGGTTAGGGTTAGGGTTAGGGTTACGGTTTAGGGCTAGGGATAGTGTTAGGGTTGGTGTAAAGGTTAGGGTTAGGGTTACGGTTGGTGTTTGGTTTAGGGTTAGGTTTAGTGTTAGGGTTAGGAGTTAGAGTTAGGGTTAGTGTTAGGTTTAGGGTTAGGGTTAGGGTTAGTGTTAGGGTTAGGGTTAGGGTTAGGGTTAGGGTTAGGTTAGGGTTAGGGTTAGGGTTAGGGTTAGGGTTGGTGTTAGGTTTAGGATTAGTGTTAGGTTTAGGGTTAGGGTTAGGGTTAGGGGTTAGTGTTAGGGTTAGAGTTAGGTTAGGGTTAGGGTTAGAGTTATGGTTATGGTTAGGGTTAGGGTTAGGTTACCCTGAGCACTACCCCTCGCCCTAGGGTTAGGGTTAGGGTTAGGGTTAGGGTTAGGGTTAGTGTTAGTGTTAGGGTTAGGGTTAGGGTTAGTGTTAGGGTTAGGGTTAGGGTTAGGGTTAGGCTTTCGGTTAGGGTTAGGTATAGGGTTAGGGTTAGGGTTAGGGTTATGGTTTAGATTTAGAGTTAGGTTAGGGTTAGGGTTAGGTTTTCGGTTAGGGTTAGGGTTAGGGTTAGGTTTTGGGTTAGGGTTAGGGTTAGGGTTAGGGTTAGGGTTGGGGTTTAGGGTTAGGTTTAGGGTTAGGGTTGGTGTTAGGGTTAGGGTTAGGGTTAGGTTAGGGTTGGTGTTAGGTTTAGGGTTAGGGTTAGGGTTAGAAATAGGGTTAGGTTTAGGGTTACGGTTAGGGTTAGGGTTAGGGTTAGGGTTAGGGTTAGGGTTTAGAGTTAGAGTTAGGTTAGGGTTAGTGTTAGGGTTAGGGTTAGAGTTAGGTTTTGGGTTAGGGTTAGGGTTAGGGTTAGGTTTAGGGTTGGTGTTAGGGTTAGGGTTAGGTTTAGTGTTAGGGTTAGGTGTTAGGGTTAGTGTTAGGGTTACGGTTAGGGTTAGGATTACGGTTAGGTTTAGGGTTAGGTTTTGGGTTAGGGTTAGGGTTTGTGTTAGGGTTAGGTTTAGGGTTAGGGTTAGGGTTGGTGTTAGGTTTAGGGTTAGGGTTAGGGTTAGGGTTAGAGTTAGGTTAGGGTTAGGGTTATGGTTAGGGTTAGGGTTAGGGTTAGGTTACCCCGAGCACTACCCCTCGCCCTAGGGTTAGGGTTAGGGTTAGGGTTAGGGTAAGGGTTAGGGTTAGGGTTAGGCTTTAGGGTTAGGGTTAGGGTTATGGTTAGTGTTAGGGTTAGGGTTAGGGTTAGGGTTAAGGTTAGGGTTGGTGTTAGGTTTAGGGTTACGGTTAGGGTTAGGGATAGGGTGAGGCTTATGATTTAGGGTTAGGGATAGTGTTAGGGTTGGTGTTAGGTTTAGAATTACGTTTAGGGTTAATGTTAGGTTTAGGGTTAGGTTTAGGGTTAGGGTTAGGGGTTAAAGTTAGGGTTAGTGTTAGGGTTAGGGTTAGGGTTGTCGTTAGGGTTAGGGTTAGGGTTAGGGGTTAGGGTTAGTGTTAGATTTAGGTTAGGGTTAGGGTTAGGGTTAGGGTTAGGGTTAGGTTACCCCGAGCACTACCCCTCGCCCTAGGCCTATGCCTAGCACTACCTCTGGTCCTACCCCTACCCCTGGAACTACAGCTCCTTCTACCCATAGGCACAGCAAAATCCCTAACCCTAGCCACAGCTCCAACTCCTGTCCCTAGGCCTACTCCGAGGTTACCCCAACACCCACCCCTTGCCCTATGCCTACCCCAGCGCTACGCCTATCGCTTCCACTAGACATAGCTCGGACCCTAGACCAACGCCCAGTGCTCATCTAGTCCGAGGCCTAGCACTTGCCCGTCGCCGACCTGTACACCTTGACCTACCTTAGCCAGAGCACTAATCCGTATCCTATGAAATCACCCTGGACCCACCCTTAGCCACACCCTAATCCAGCCCTACACCTGTTCCGAGTCCTAGGACTACCCGGAGCCCTCCCGTGACACCTAACCTTAGCCCTCGGCTAAACCCTACCACTACCACTCGTTTTAGGCCTAACATGAGCCCTAACCCTAACACTGCTCGTTGGCCTCGGCCAACCACTAGCCCTTCACCTAACCCTACCCCGAGCACGACCCCTCGCCCTAGGCCTACGCCTAGCACTACCTCTGGTCCTACCACTACCCCTGGCCCTACAGATCCCCCTACCCATAGGCCCACCCCCATCCCAACCTCTAGTCACAGCTCCCACTCCTGGCCCTAGGACTACTCCGAGGTTCACCTCGACACC
>NC_138070.1:39844674-39864674 GCF_964194185.1 Rhinolophus hipposideros
GTTAGGGTTAGGGTAAGGGTTAGGGTTAGGGTTAGGCTTTAGAGTTAGTGTTAGGGTTAGTGTTAGTGTTAGGGTTAGGGTTAGGGTTAGTGTTAGGGTTAGGGTTAGGGTTAGGGTTAGGCTTTCGGTTACGGTTAGGTATAGGGTTAAGGTTAGGGTTAGGGTTAGGGTTTAGATTTAGAGTTAGGTTAAGGTTAGGGTTAGGTTTTGGGTTAGGGTTAGGGTTAGGTTTAAGTTTTGGGTTAGGGTTAGGGTTAGGGTTAGGGTTAGGGTTTAGGGTTAGGGTTAGGGTTAGGGTTGGTGTTAGGGTTAGGGTTAGGGTTAGGTTAGGGTTGGTGTTAGGTTTAGGGTTAGGGTTAGGGTTAGAAATAGGGTTAGGTTTAGGGTTACGGTTAGGGTTAGGGTTAGGGTTAGGGTTGGTGTTAGGTTTAGGGTTAGGGTTAGGGTTAGGGTTAGGTTTAGGGTTTAGAGTTAGAGTTAGGTTAGGGTTAGGGTTAGGGTTAGGGTTAGAGTTAGGTTTTGGGTTAGGGTTAGGGTTAGGGTTAGGTTTAGGGTTGGTGTTAGGGTTAGGGTTAGGTTTAGTGTTAGGGTTAGGGGTTAGGGTTATTGTTAGGGTTAGGGTTAGGTTTAGGATTACGGTTAGGTTTAGGGTTAGGTTTTGGGTTAGGGTTAGGGTTTGTGTTAGGGTTAGGTTTAGGGTTAGGGTTAGGGTTGGTGTTAGGTTTAGGGTTAGGGTTAGGGTTAGGGTTAGGGTTAGAGTTAGGTTAGGGTTAGGGTTATGGTTAGGGTTAGGGTTAGGGTTAGGTTACCCCGAGCACTACCCCTCGCCCTAGGGTTAGGGTTAGGGTTAGGGTTAGGGTAAGGGTTAGGGTTAGGGTTAGGCTTTAGGGTTAGTGTTAGGGTTATGGTTAGTGTTAGGGTTAGGGTTAGGTTTAAGGTTAGGGTTGGTGTTAGGTTTAGGGTTACGGTTAGGGTTAGGGATAGGGTGAGGGTTACGGTTTAGGGTTAGGGATAGTGTTAGGGTTGGTGTTAGGGTTAGGATTACGTTTAGGGTTAATGTTAGGTTTAGGGTTAGGTTTAGGGTTAGAGTTAGGGGTTAAAGTTAGGGTTAGTGTTAGGGTTAGGGTTAGGGTTGTCGTTAGGGTTAGGGTTAGGGTTAGGGGTTAGGGTTAGTGTTAGAGTTAGGTTAGGGTTAGGGTTAGGGTTAGGGTTAGGGTTAGGTTACCCCGAGCACTACCCCTCGCCCTAGGCCTACGCCTAGCACTACCTCTGGTCCTACCCCTACCCCTGGCCGTACAGCTCCTTCTACCCATAGGCACAGCAAAATCCCTAACCCTAGCCACAGCTCCAACTCCTGTCCCTAGGCCTACTCCGAGGTTACCCCAACACCCACCCCTTGCCCTATGCCTACCCCAGCGCTACGCCTATCGCTTCCACTAGCCCTAGCTCGGACTCTAGACCAACGCCCAGTGCTCATCTAGTCCGAGGCCTAGCACTTGCCCGTCGCCGACCTGTACACCTTGACCTACCTTAGCCAGAGAACTAAGCCGTATCCTATGAAATCACCCTGGACCCACCCTTAGCCACACCCTAATCCAAACCCTACACCTGTTCCGAGTCCTAGGACTACCCGGAGCCCTCCCGTGACACCTAACCTTAGCCCTCGGCTAACCCCTACCACTACCACTCGTTTTAGGCCTAACATGAGCCCTAACCCTAACACTGCTCGTTGGCCTCGGCCAACCACTAGCCCTTCACCTAACCCTACCCCGAGCACGACCCCTCGCCCTAGGCCTACGCCTAGCACTACCTCTGGTCCTACCACTACCCCTGGCCCTACAGATCCCCCTACCCATAGGCCCACCCCCATCCATACCCCTAGTCACAGCTCCCACTCCTGGCCCTAAAACTACTCTGAGGTTCACCTCGACACCCACCCCTTGCCCTATGCCTACCCCAGCGCTACGCCTACCGCTTCCACTAGACCTAGCTCGGGCCCTAGACCAACGCCCATGGCTCCCTCTAGTCCGAGGCCTAGAAATTGCCCGTCGCTGACCAGTACACCTTGCCCTTGTTAGGTTTAGGGTTAGGGTTAGGGTTAGGTTTAGGGTTAGGGTTAGGGTTTAGGGTTAGGGTTAGGGTTAGGGTTGGTGTTAGGTTTAGGGTTAGGGTTAGGGTTGGTGTTAGGTTTAGGGTTAGGGTTAGGGTTAGGGTTAAAGTTAGGGTTAGGGTTTAGAGTTAGAGTTAGGTTAGGGTTAGGGTTAGGGTTAGGGTTAGAGTTAGGTTTTGGGTTAGGGTTAGGGTTAGGGTTAGGTTACCCCGAGCACTACCCCTCGCCCTAGGGTTAGGGTTAGGGTTAGGGTTAGGGTAAGGGTTAGGGTTAGGGTTAGGCTTTAGGGTTAGGGTTAGGGTTATGGTTAGTGTTAGGGTTAGGGTTAGGTTTAAGGTTAGGGTTGGTGTTAGGTTTAGGGTTACGGTTAGTGTTAGGGATAGGGTGAGGGTTACGGTTTAGGGTTAGGGATAGTGTTAGGGTTGGTGTTAGGGTTAGGATTACGTTTAGGGTTAATGTTAGGTTTAGGGTTAGGTTTAGGGTTAGAGTTAGGGGTTAAAGTTAGGGTTAGTGTTAGGGTTAGGGTTAGGGTTGTCGTTAGGGTTAGGGTTAGGGTTAGGGGTTAGGGTTAGTGTTAGAGTTAGGTTAGGGTTAGGGTTAGGGTTAGGGTTAGGGTTAGGGTTAGGTTACCCCGAGCACTACCCCTCGCCCTAGGCCTACGCCTAGCACTACCTCTGGTCCTACCCCTACCCCTGGCCCTACAGCTCCTTCTACCCATAGGCACAGCAAAATCCCTAACCCTAGCCACAGCTCCAACTCCTGTCCCTAGGCCTACTCCGAGGTTACCCCAACACCCACCCCTTGCCCTATGCCTACCCCAGCGCTACGCCTATCGCTTCCACTAGCCCTAGCTCGGACTCTAGACCAACGCCCAGTGCTCATCTAGTCCGAGGCCTAGCACTTGCCCGTCGCCGACCTGTACACCTTGACCTACCTTAGCCAGAGCACTAAGCCGTATCCTATGAAATCACCCTGGACCCACCCTTAGCCACACCCTAATCCAGCCCTACACCTGTTCCGAGTCCTAGGACTACCCGGAGCCCTCCCGTGACACCTAACCTTAGCCCTCGGCTAACCCCTACCACTACCACTCGTTTTAGGCCTAACATGAGCCCTAACCGTAACACTGCTCGTTGGCCTCGGCCAACCACTAGCCCTTCACCTAACCCTACCCCGAGCACGACCCCTCGCCCTAGGCCTACGCCTAGCACTACCTCTGGTCCTACCACTACCCCTGGCCCTACAGATCCCCCTACCCATAGGCCCACCCCCATCCCTACCCCTAGTCACAGCTCCCACTCCTGGCCCTAAAACTACTCCGAGGTTCACCTCGACACCCACCCCTTGCCCTATGCCTACCCCAGCGCTACGCCTACCGCTTCCACTAGACCTAGCTCGGGCCCTAGACCAACGCCCATGGCTCCCTCTAGTCCGAGGCCTAGAAATTGCCCGTCGCTGACCAGTACACCTTGCCCTTGTTAGGTTTAGGGTTAGGGTTAGGGTTAGGTTTAGGGTTAGGGTTAGGGTTTAGGGTTAGGGTTAGGGTTAGGGTTAGGGTTGGTGTTAGGTTTAGGGTTAGGGTTAGGGTTGGTGTTAGGTTTAGGGTTAGGGTTAGGGTTAAAGTTAGGGTTAGGGTTTAGAGTTAGAGTTAGGTTAGGGTTAGGGTTAGGGTTAGGGTTAGAGTTAGGTTTTGGGTTAGGGTTAGGGTTAGGGTTAGGATAAGGGTTGGTGTTAGGTTTAGGGTTAGGGTTAGGGTTGGTGTTAGGTTTAGGGTTAGGGTTAGGGTTAAAGTTAGGGTTAGGGTTTAGAGTTGAAGTTAGGTTAGGGTTAGGGTTAGTGTTAGAGTTAGGTTTTGGGTTAGGGTTAGGGTTAGGGTTAGGGTTGGTGTTAGGTTTAGGGTTAGGGTTAGGGTTGGTGTTAGGTTTAGGGTTAGGGTTAGGGTTAAAGTTAGGGTTAGGGTTTAGAGTTAGAGTTAGGTTAGGGTTAGGGTTAGGGTTAGGGTTAGGTTTAGGGTTAGGTTTTGGGTTAGGGTTAGGGTTGGTGTTAGGGTTAGGGTTAGGCTTAGGGTTAGGGTTGGTGTTAGGTTTAGGGTTAGGGTTAGGGTTAGGGTTAGGGTTAGGGTTTGTGTTAGGGTTAGGTTTAGGGTTAGGGTTAGGGTTGGTGTTAGGTTTAGGGTTAGGGTTAGGGTTAGGGTTAGGGTTAGAGTTAGGTTAGGGTTAGGGTTATGGTTAGGGTTAGGGTTAGGGTTAGGTTACCCCGAGCACTACCCCTCGCCCTAGGGTTAGGGTTAGGGTTAGGGTTAGGGTAAGGGTTAGGGTTAGGGTTAGGCTTTAGGGTTAGTGTTAGGGTTATGGTTAGTGTTAGGGTTAGGGTTAGGTTTAAGGTTAGGGTTGGTGTTAGGTTTAGGGTTACGGTTAGGGTTAGGGATAGGGTGAGGGTTACGGTTTAGGGTTAGGGATAGTGTTAGGGTTGGTGTTAGGGTTAGGATTACGTTTAGGGTTAATGTTAGGTTTAGGGTTAGGTTTAGGGTTAGAGTTAGGGGTTAAAGTTAGGGTTAGTGTTAGGGTTAGGGTTAGGGTTGTCGTTAGGGTTAGGGTTAGGGTTAGGGGTTAGGGTTAGTGTTAGAGTTAGGTTAGGGTTAGGGTTAGGGTTAGGGTTAGGGTTAGGGTTAGGGTTAGGTTACCCCGA
Organism: Rhinolophus hipposideros; assembly: GCF_964194185.1. NCBI lineage: Eukaryota > Metazoa > Chordata > Mammalia > Chiroptera > Rhinolophidae > Rhinolophus > Rhinolophus hipposideros. The sequence continues at coordinate 39,849,473 of NC_138070.1, forward strand.
GCACTACCCCTCGCCCTAGGCCTACGCCTAGCACTACCTCTGGTCCTACCCCTACCCCTGGCCGTACAGCTCCTTCTACCCATAGGCACAGCAAAATCCCTAACCCTAGCCACAGCTCCAACTCCTGTCCCTAGGCCTACTCCGAGGTTACCCCAACACCCACCCCTTGCCCTATGCCTACCCCAGCGCTACGCCTATCGCTTCCACTAGCCCTAGCTCGGACTCTAGACCAACGCCCAGTGCTCATCTAGTCCGAGGCCTAGCACTTGCCCGTCGCCGACCTGTACACCTTGACCTACCTTAGCCAGAGCACTAAGCCGTATCCTATGAAATCACCCTGGACCCACCCTTAGCCACACCCTAATCCAAACCCTACACCTGTTCCGAGTCCTAGGACTACCCGGAGCCCTCCCGTGACACCTAACCTTAGCCCTCGGCTAACCCCTACCACTACCACTCGTTTTAGGCCTAACATGAGCCCTAACCCTAACACTGCTCGTTGGCCTCGGCCAACCACTAGCCCTTCACCTAACCCTACCCCGAGCACGACCCCTCGCCCTAGGCCTACGCCTAGCACTACCTCTGGTCCTACCACTACCCCTGGCCCTACAGATCCCCCTACCCATAGGCCCACCCCCATCCATACCCCTAGTCACAGCTCCCACTCCTGGCCCTAAAACTACTCTGAGGTTCACCTCGACACCCACCCCTTGCCCTATGCCTACCCCAGCGCTACGCCTACCGCTTCCACTAGACCTAGCTCGGGCCCTAGACCAACGCCCATGGCTCCCTCTAGTCCGCGGCCTAGAAATTGCCCGTCGCTGACCAGTACACCTTGCCCTTGTTAGGTTTAGGGTTAGGGTTAGGGTTAGGTTTAGGGTTAGGGTTAGGGTTTAGGGTTAGGGTTAGGGTTAGGGTTGGTGTTAGGTTTAGGGTTAGGGTTAGGGTTGGTGTTAGGTTTAGGGTTAGGGTTAGGGTTAGGGTTAAAGTTAGGGTTAGGGTTTAGAGTTAGAGTTAGGTTAGGGTTAGGGTTAGGGTTAGGGTTAGAGTTAGGTTTTGGGTTAGGGTTAGGGTTAGGGTTAGGTTACCCCGAGCACTACCCCTCGCCCTAGGGTTAGGGTTAGGGTTAGGGTTAGGGTAAGGGTTAGGGTTAGGGTTAGGCTTTAGGGTTAGGGTTAGGGTTATGGTTAGTGTTAGGGTTAGGGTTAGGTTTAAGGTTAGGGTTGGTGTTAGGTTTAGGGTTACGGTTAGGGTTAGGGATAGGGTGAGGGTTACGGTTTAGGGTTAGGGATAGTGTTAGGGTTGGTGTTAGGGTTAGGATTACGTTTAGGGTTAATGTTAGGTTTAGGGTTAGGTTTAGGGTTAGAGTTAGGGGTTAAAGTTAGGGTTAGTGTTAGGGTTAGGGTTAGGGTTGTCGTTAGGGTTAGGGTTAGGGTTAGGGGTTAGGGTTAGTGTTAGAGTTAGGTTAGGGTTAGGGTTAGGGTTAGGGTTAGGGTTAGGTAACCCCGAGCACTACCCCTCGCCCTAGGCCTACGCCTAGCACTACCTCTGGTCCTACCCCTACCCCTGGCCCTACAGCTCCTTCTACCCATAGGCACAGCAAAATCCCTAACCCTAGCCACAGCTCCAACTCCTGTCCCTAGGCCTACTCCGAGGTTACCCCAACACCCACCCCTTGCCCTATGCCTACCCCAGCGCTACGCCTATCGCTTCCACTAGCCCTAGCTCGGACTCTAGACCAACGCCCAGCGCTCATCTAGTCCGAGGCCTAGCACTTGCCCGTCGCCGACCTGTACACCTTGACCTACCTTAGCCAGAGCACTAAGCCGTATCCTATGAAATCACCCTGGACCCACCCTTAGCCACACGCTAATCCAGCCCTACACCTGTTCCGAGTCCTAGGACTACCCGGAGCCCTCCCGTGACACCTAACCTTAGCCCTCGGCTAACCCCTACCACTACCACTCGTTTTAGGCCTAACATGAGCCCTAACCGTAACACTGCTCGTTGGCCTCGGCCAACCACTAGCCCTTCACCTAACCCTACCCCGAGCACGACCCCTCGCCCTAGGCCTACGCCTAGCACTACCTCTGGTCCTACCACTACCCCTGGCCGTACAGATCCCCCTACCCATAGGCCCACCCCCATCCCTACCCCTAGTCACAGCTCCCACTCCTGGCCCTAAAACTACTCCGAGGTTCACCTCGACACCCACCCCTTGCCCTATGCCTACCCCAGCGCTACGCCTACCGCTTCCACTAGACCTAGCTCGAGCCCTAGACCAACGCCCATGGCTCCCTCTAGTCCGAGGCCTAGAAATTGCCCATCGCTGACCAGTACACCTTGCCCTTGTTAGGTTTAGGGTTAGGGTTAGGGTTAGGTTTAGGGTTAGGGTTAGGGTTTAGGGTTAGGGTTAGGGTTAGGGTTAGGGTTGGTGTTAGGTTTAGGGTTAGGGTTAGGGTTGGTGTTAGGTTTAGGGTTAGGGTTAGGGTTAAAGTTAGGGTTAGGGTTTAGAGTTAGAGTTAGGTTAGGGTTAGGGTTAGGGTTAGGGTTAGAGTTAGGTTTTGGGTTAGGGTTAGGGTTAGGGTTAGGATAAGGGTTGGTGTTAGGTTTAGGGTTAGGGTTAGGGTTGGTGTTAGGTTTAGGGTTAGGGTTAGGGTTAAAGTTAGGGTTAGGGTTTAGAGTTGAAGTTAGGTTAGGGTTAGGGTTAGTGTTAGTGTTAGAGTTAGGTTTTGGGTTAGGGTTAGGGTTAGGGTTAGGGTTAGGGTTGGTGTTAGGTTTAGGGTTAGGGTTAGGGTTGGTGTTAGGTTTAGGGTTAGGGTTAGGGTTAAAGTTAGGGTTAGGGTTTAGAGTTAGAGTTAGGTTAGGGTTAGGGTTAGGGTTAGGGTTAGGTTTAGGGTTAGGTTTTGGGTTAGGGTTAGGGTTGGTGTTAGGGTTAGGGTTAGGGTTAGGGTTAGGGTTGGTGTTAGGTTTAGGGTTAGGGTTAGGGTTAGGGTTAGGGTTAGGGTTAGGGTTACGGTTTAGGGCTAGAAATAGTGTTAGGGTTGGTGTTAAGGTTAGGGTTAGGGTTAGGTTTGGTGTTAGGTTTAGGGTTAGGTTTAGTGTTAGGGTTAGGGGTTAGAGTTAGGGTTAGTGTTAGGGTTAGTGTTAGGGTTAGGGTTAGTGTTAGGGTTAGGGTTAGGGTTAGGGTTAGGGTTAGGTTTTGGGTTAGGGTTAGGGTTAGGGTTAGGGTTATGGTTTAGGGTTAGAGTTAGGTTAGCGTTAGGGTTAGATTTTGTGTTAGGGTTAGGGTTAGGGTTAGGGTTGGTGTTAGGGTTAGGGTTAGGGTTAGGGTTAGGGTTGGTGTTAGGTTTAGGGTTAGGGTTAGTGTTAGAGTTAGGGTTAGGGTTAGGGTTAGGGGTTAGGGTTAGGGTTAGAGTTAGGTTAGGGTTAGGGTTAGGATTAGGGTTAGGATTAGGGTTAGGGTTAGGGTTAGGTTACCCCGAGCACTACCCCTCGCCCTAGGGTTAGGGTTAGGGTTAGGGTTAGGGTTAGTGTTAGGGTTAATGTTAGGGTTAGGGTTAGTGTTAGGGTTAGGGTTAGGGTTAGTGTTAGGGTTAGGCTTTGGTTTAGGGTTAGGTATAGGGTTAGAGTTAGGATTAGGGTTAGGGTTTAGAGTTAGAGTTAGGTTAGGGTTAGGGTTAGGTTTTGGGTTAGGGTTAGGGTTAGGGTTAGGTTTTGGGTTAGAGTTAGGGTTAGGGTTAGGGTTAGGGTTAGGGTTAGGGTTTAGGGTTAGGGTTAGGGTTAGGGTTGGTGTTAGGGTTAGGGTTAGGGTTAAGTTTAGGGTTTGTTTTAGGTTAGGGTTAGGGTTAGGTTTAAGGTTGGTGTTAGGTTTAGGGTTAGGGTTAGGGTTAGGGTTAGGGTTAGGGTTAGGGGTTAGAGTTAGTGTTAGGGTTAGGGTTAGCGTTAGTGTTAGGGTTGGTGTTAGGGTTAGGGTTAGGGTTGGTGTTAGGTTTAGGGTTAGGGTTAGGGTTAGTTTTAGGTTTAGGGTTTAGAGTTAGAATTAGGTTAGGGTTAGGGTTAGGGTTAGAGTTAGGTTTTGGGTTAGGGTTAGGGTTAGGTTTAGGGTTGGTGTTAGGTTTAGGGTTAGGTTTAGGGTTAGGGTTAGGGGTTAGGGTTAGTGTTAGGGTTAGGGTTAGGGTTAGGTTTAGGGTTAGGTTTTGGTTTAGGGTTACGGTTGGTGTTAGGGTTAGAGTTAGGGTTATGGTTAGGGTTGGTGTTAGGTTTAGCCTTAGGTTTAGGGTTAGGGTTAGTTTTAGGGTTAGGGTTAGGGTTAGGTTTAGGGTTAGGTTTTGGGTTAGGGTTAGGGTTGGTGTTAGGGTTAGAGTTAGGGTTATGGTTAGGGTTGGTGTTAGGTTTAGCCTTAGGGTTAGGGTTAGGGTTAGGGTTAGGGTTACGGTTTAGGGTTAGGGATAGTGCTAGGGTTGGTGTTAAGGTTAGGGTTAGGGTTAGGGTTGGTGTTACGTTTAGGGTTAGGTTTAGGGTTAGGGTTAGGGGTTAGAGTTAGGGTTAGTATTAGGGTTAGGGTTAGGGTTAGGTTTAGTGTTAGGGTTAGGGTTAGGGTTAGGGTTAGGGTTAGGGTTAGGGTTAGGTTTTGGGTTAGGGTTAGGGTTAGGGTTAGGGTTAGGTTTAGGGTTGGGGTTTAGGGTTAGAGTTAGGTTAGCGTTAGAGTTAGGTTTTGGGTTAGGGTTAGGGTTAGGGTTAGGTTTGGTGTTAGGGTTAGGGTTAGGGTTAGGGTTAGGGTTAGGGGTTAGGTTTAGGGTTAGAGTTAGGTTAGGGTTAGAGTTAGGGTTATGGTTAGGGTTAGGGTTAGAGTTAGTTAGCCCGAGCACTACCCCTCCCCCTAGGGTTAGGGTTAGGGTTAGGGTTAGGGTTAGTGTTAGTGTTAGGGTTAGGGTTAGGGTTAGTGTTAGAGTTAGGGTTAGGGTTAGGGTTAGGGTTAGGCTTTGGGTTAGGGTTAGGTATGGGGTTAGGTTTAGGGTTAGGGTTAGGGTTTAGATTTAGAGTTAGGTTAGGGTTAGGGTTAGGTTTTGGGTTAGGATTAGGGTTAGGGTTAGGTTTTGGGTTAGGGTTAGGGTTAGGTTTAGGGTTACGGTTAGGGTTAGGGTTAGGGTTAGGGTTGGTGTTAGGTTTAGGGTTAGGGTTAGGGTTAGGGTTAGGGTTAGGGTTTAGAGTTAGAGTTAGGTTAGGGTTAGGGTTAGGGTTAGGGTTAGAGTTAGGTTTTTGGTTAGGGTTAGGGTTAGGGATTGGTTTAGGGTTGGTGTTAGGGTTAGGATTAGGTTTAGTGTTAGGGTTAGGGGTTAGGGTTATTGTTAGGGTTAGGGTTAGGGTTAGGATTACGGTTAGGTTTAGGGTTAGGTTTTGGGTTACGGTTAGTGTTTGTGTTAGGGTTAGCTTTAGGGTTAGGGTTAGGGTTGGTGTTAGGGTTAGGGTTAGGGTTAGGGTTAGAGTTAGGTTAGGGTTAGGGTTATGGTTAGGGTTAGGGTTAGGTTTAGGTTACCCCGAGCACTACCCCTCGCCCTAGGGTTAGGGTTAGGGTTAGGGTTAGGGTAAGGGTTAGGGTTAGGGTTAGGCTTTAGGGTTAGGGTTAGGGTTATGGTTAGTGTTAGGGTTAGGGTTAGGGTTAAGGTTAGGGTTGGTGTTAGGTTTAGGGTTACGGTTAGGTTTAGGGATAGGGTGAGGGTTACGGTTTAGGGTTAGGGATAGTGTTAGGGTTGGTGTTAGGGTTAGGATTACGTTTAGGATTAATGTTAGGTTTAGGGTTAGGTTTAGGGTTAGAGTTAGGGGTTAAAGTTAGGGTTAGTGTTAGGGTTAGGGTTAGGGTTAGGGGTTAGGGTTAGGGTTAGAGTTAGGTTAGGGTTAGAGTTAGGGTTATGGTTAGGGTTAGGGTTAGAGTTAGTTAGCCCGAGCACTACCCCTCCCCCTAGGGTTAGGGTTAGGGTTAGGGTTAGGGTTAGTGTTAGTGTTAGGGTTAGGGTTAGGGTTAGTGTTAGAGTTAGGGTTAGGGTTAGGGTTAGGGTTAGGCTTTGGGTTAGGGTTAGGTATAGGGTTAGGTTTAGGGTTAGGGTTAGGGTTTAGATTTAGAGTTAGGTTAGGGTTAGGGTTAGGTTTTGGGTTAGGATTAGGGTTAGGGTTAGGTTTTGGGTTAGGGTTAGGGTTAGGTTTAGGGTTACGGTTAGGGTTAGGGTTAGGGTTAGGGTTGGTGTTAGGTTTAGGGTTAGGGTTAGGGTTAGGGTTAGGGTTAGGGTTTAGAGTTAGAGTTAGGTTAGGGTTAGGGTTAAGGTTAGGGTTATAGTTAGGTTTTTGGTTAGGGTTAGGGTTAGGGATTGGTTTAGGGTTGGTGTTAGGGTTAGGGTTAGGTTTAGTGTTAGGGTTAGGGGTTAGGGTTATTGTTAGGGTTAGGGTTAGGGTTAGGTTTTGGGTTACGGTTAGTGTTTGTGTTAGGGTTAGCTTTAGGGTTAGGGTTAGGGTTGGTGTTAGGGTTAGGGTTAGGGTTAGGATTAGAGTTAGGTTAGGGTTAGGGTTATGGTTAGGGTTAGGGTTAGGTTTAGGTTACCCCGAGCACTACCCCTCGCCCTAGGGTTAGGGTTAGGGTTAGGGTTAGGGTAAGGGTTAGGGTTAGGGTTAGGCTTTAGGGTTAGGGTTAGGGTTATGGTTAGTGTTAGGGTTAGGGTTAGGGTTAAGGTTAGGGTTGGTGTTAGGTTTAGGGTTACGGTTAGGTTTAGGGATAGGGTGAGGGTTACGGTTTAGGGTTAGGGATAGTGTTAGGGTTGGTGTTAGGGTTAGGATTACGTTTAGGGTTAATGTTAGGTTTAGGTTTAGGTTTAGGGTTAGAGTTAGGGGTTAAAGTTAAGGTTAGTGTTAGGGTTAGGGTTAGGGTTGTCGTTAGGGTTAGGGTTAGGGTTAGGTGTTAGGGTTAGTGTTAGAGTTAGGTTAGGGTTAGGGTTAGGGTTAGGGTTAGGGTTAGGTTACCCCGAGCACTACCCCTCGCCCTAGGCCTACGCCTAGCACTACCTCTGGTCCTACCCCTTCCCCTGGCCCTACAGCTCCTTCTACCCATAGGCACAGCAAAATCCCTAACCCTAGCCACAGCTCCAACTCCTGTCCCTAGGCCTACTCCGAGGTTACCCCAACACCCACCCCTTGCCCTATGCCTACCCCAGCGCTACGCCTATCGCTTCCACTAGCCCTAGCTCGGACTCTAGACCAACGCCCAGTGCTCATCTAGTCCGAGGCCTAGCACTTGCCCGTCGCCGACCTGTACACCTTGACCTACCTTAGCCAGAGCACTAAGCCGTATCCTATGAAATCACCCTGGACCCACCCTTAGCCACACCCTAATCCAGCCCTACACCTGCTCCGAGTCCTAGGACTACCCGGAGCCCTCCCGTGACACCTAACCTTAGCCCTCGGCTAACCCCTACCACTACCACTCGTTTTAGGCCTAACATGAGCCCTAACCCTAACACTGCTCGTTGGCCTCGGCCAACCACTAGCCCTTCACCTAACCCTACCCCGAGCACGACCCCTCGCCCTAGGCCTACGCCTAGCACTACCTCTGGTCCTACCACTATTCCTGGCCCTACAGATCCCCCTACCCATAGGCCCACCCCCATCCCTACCCCTAGTCACAGCTCCCACTCCTGGCCCTAAAACTACTCCGAGGTTCACCTCGACACCCACCCCTTGCCCTATGCCTACCCCAGCGCTACGCCTACCGCTTCCACTAGACCTAGCTCGGGCCCTAGACCAACGCCCATGGCTCCCTCTAGTCCGCGGCCTAGAAATTGCCCGTCGCTGACCAGTACACCTTGCCCTTGTTAGGTTTAGGGTTAGGGTTAGCGTTAGGTTTAGGGTTAGGGTTAGGGTTTAGGGTTAGGGTTAGGGTTAGGGTTAGGGTTGGTGTTAGGTTTAGGGTTAGGGTTAGGGTTGGTGTTAGGTTTAGGGTTAGGGTTAGGGTTAAAGTTAGGGTTAGGATTTAGAGTTAGAGTTAGGTTAGGGTTAGGGTTAGGGTTAGGGTTAGAGTTAGGTTTTGGGTTAGGGTTAGGGTTAGGTTTAGGATAAGGGTTGGTGTTAGGTTTAGGGTTAGGGTTAGGGTTGGTGTTAGGTTTAGGGTTAGGGTTAGGGTTAAAGTTAGGGCTAGGGTTTAGAGTTAGAGTTAGGTTAGGGTTAGGTTTAGGGTTAGGGTTAGAGTTAGGTTTTGGGTTAGGGTTAGGGTTAGGGTTAGGGTTAGGGTTGGTGTTAGGTTTAGGGTTAGGGTTAGGGTTGGTGTTAGGTTTAGGGTTAGGGTTAGGGTTAAAGTTAGGGTTAGGGTTTAGAGTTAGAGTTAGGTTAGGGTTAGGGTTAGGGTTAGGGTTAGGGTTAGGTTTTGGGTTAGGGTTAGGGTTGGTGTTAGGGTTAGGGTTAGGGTTAGGGTTAGGGTTGGTGTTAGGTTTAGGGTTAGGGTTAGGGTTAGGGTTAGGGTTAGGGTTAGGGTTAGGGTTAGGGTTACGGTTTAGGGCTAGAAATAGTGTTAGGGTTGGTGTTAAGGTTAGGGTTAGGGTTAGGTTTGGTGTTAGGTTTAGGGTTAGGTTTAGTGTTAGGGTTAGGGGTTAGAGTTAGGGTTAGTGTTAGGGTTAGTGTTAGGGTTAGGGTTAGTGTTAGGGTTAGGGTTAGGGTTAGGGTTAGGGTTAGGTTTTGGGTTAGGGTTAGGGTTAGGGTTAGGGTTATGGTTTAGGGTTAGAGTTAGGTTAGCGTTAGGGTTAGGTTATGTGTTAGGGTTAGGGTTAGGGTTAGGGTTGGTGTTAGGGTTAGGGTTAGGGTTAGGGTTAGGGTTGGTGTTAGGTTTAGGGTTAGGGTTAGGGTTAGAGATAGGGTTAGGGTTAGGGTTAGGGGTTAGGGTTAGGGTTAGAGTTAGGTTAGGGTTAGGGTTAGGGTTAGGATTAGGGTTAGGATTAGGGTTAGGGTTAGAGTTAGGTTACCCCGAGCACTACCCCTCGCCCTAGGGTTAGGGTTAGGGTTAGGGTTAGGGTTAGGGTTAGGGTTAGTGTTAGGGTTAATGTTAGGGTTAGGGTTAGTGTTAGGGTTAGGGTTAGGGTTAGGGTTAGGGTTAGGGTTAGTGTTAGGGTTAGGCTTTGGTTTAGGGTTAGGTATAGGGTTAGAGTTAGGATTAGGGTTAGGGTTTAGAGTTAGAGTTAGGTTAGGGTTAGGGTTAGGTTTTGGGTTAGGGTTAGGGTTAGGGTTAGGTTTTGGGTTAGAGTTAGGGTTAGGGTTAGGGTTAGGGTTAGGGTTAGGGTTAGGGTTTAGGGTTAGGGTTAGGGTTAGGGTTGGTGTTAGGGTTAGGGTTAGTGTTAAGTTTAGGGTTGGTGTTAGGTTTAGGGTTAGGGTTAGGTTTAAGGTTGTTGTTAGGTTTAGGGTTAGGGTTAGGGTTAGGGTTAGGGTTAGGGTTAGGGGTTAGGGTTAGTGTTAGGGTTAGGGTTAGCGTTAGTGTTAGGGTTGGTGTTAGGGTTAGGGTTAGGGTTGGTGTTAGGTTTAGGGTTAGGGTTATGGTTAGGTTTAGGTTTAGGGTTTAGAGTTAGAATTAGGTTAGGGTTAGGGTTAGGGTTAGAGTTAGGTTTTGGGTTAGGGTTAGGGTTAGGTTTAGGGTTGGTGTTAGGGTTAGGGTTAGGTTTAGGGTTAGGGTTAGGGGTTAGGGTTAGTGTTAGGGTTAGGGTTAGGGTTAGGTTTAGGGTTAGGTTTTGGGTTAGGGTTACGGTTGGTGTTAGGGTTAGAGTTAGGGATATGGTTAGGGTTGGTGTTAGGTTTAGCCTTAGGTTTAGGGTTAGGGTTTGTTTTAGGGTTAGGGTTAGGGTTAGGTTTAGGGTTAGGTTTTGGGTTAGGGTTAGGGTTGGTGTTAGGGTTAGAGTTAGGGTTATGGTTAGGGTTGGTGTTAGGTTTAGCCTTAGGGTTAGGGTTAGGGTTAGGGTTAGGGTTACGGTTTAGGGTTAGGGATAGTGCTAGGGTTGGTGTTAAGGTTAGGGTTAGGGTTAGGGTTGGTGTTACGTTTAGGGTTAGGTTTAGGGTTAGGGTTAGGGGTTAGAGTTAGGGTTAGTGTTAGGGTTAGGGTTAGGGTTAGGTTTAGTGTTAGGGTTAGGGTTAGGGTTAGGGTTAGGGTTAGGGTTAGGTTTTGGGTTAGGGTTAGGGTTAGGGTTAGGGTTAGGGTTAGGGTTGGGGTTTAGGGTTAGAATTAGGTTAGCGTTAGAGTTAGGTTTTGGGATAGGGTTAGGGTTAGGGTTAGGTTTGGTGTTAGGGTTAGGGTTAGGGTTAGGGTTAGGGTTAGGGGTTAGGGTTAGGGTTAGAGTTAGGTTAGGGTTAGAGTTAGGGTTATGGTTAGGGTTAGGGTTAGAGTTAGTTAGCCCGAGCACTACCCCTCGCCCTAGGCCTACGCCTAGCACTACCTCTGGTCCTACCCCTACCCCTGGCCCTACAGCTCCTTCTACCCATAGGCACAGCAAAATCCCTAACCCTAGCCACAGCTCCAACTCCTGTCCCTAGGCCTACTCCGAGGTTACCCCAACACCCACCCCTTGCCCTATGCCTATCCCAGCGCTACGCCTATCGCTTCCACTAGCCCTAGCTCGGACTCTAGACCAACGCCCAGTGCTCATCTAGTCCGAGGCCTAGCACTTGCCCGTCGCCGACCTGTACACCTTGACCTACCTTAGCCAGAGCACTAAGCCGTATCCTATGAAATCACCCTGGACCCACCCTTAGCCACACCCTAATCCAGCCCTACACCTGCTCCGAGTCCTAGGACTACCCGGAGCCCTCCCGTGACACCTAACCTTAGCCCTCGGCTAACCCCTACCACTACCACTCGTTTTAGGCCTAACATGAGCCCTAACCCTAACACTGCTCGTTGGCCTCGGCCAACCACTAGCCCTTCACCTAACCCTACCCCGAGCACGACCCCTCGCCCTAGGCCTACGCCTAGCACTACCTCTGGTCCTACCACTATTCCTGGCCCTACAGATCCCCCTACCCATAGGCCCACCCCCATCCCTACCCCTAGTCACAGCTCCCACTCCTGGCCCTAAAACTACTCCGAGGTTCACCTCGACACCCACCCCTTGCCCTATGCCTACCCCACCGCTACGCCTACCGCTTCCACTAGACCTAGCTCGGGCCCTAGACCAACGCCCATGGCTCCCTCTAGTCCGCGGCCTAGAAATTGCCCGTCGCTGACCAGTACACCTTGCCCTTGTTAGGTTTAGGGTTAGGGTTAGCGTTAGGTTTAGGGTTAGGGTTAGGGTTTAGGGTTAGGGTTAGGGTTAGGGTTAGGGTTGGTGTTAGGTTTAGGGTTAGGGTTAGGGTTGGTGTTAGGTTTAGGGTTAGGGTTAGGGTTAAAGTTAGGGTTAGGATTTAGAGTTAGAGTTAGGTTAGGGTTAGGGTTAGGGTTAGGGTTAGAGTTAGGTTTTGGGTTAGGGTTAGGGTTAGGTTTAGGATAAGGGTTGGTGTTAGGTTTAGGGTTAGGGTTAGGGTTGGTGTTAGGTTTAGGGTTAGGGTTAGGGTTAAAGTTAGGGCTAGGGTTTAGAGTTAGAGTTAGGTTAGGGTTAGGTTTAGGGTTAGGGTTAGAGTTAGGTTTTGGGTTAGGGTTAGGGTTAGGGTTAGGGTTAGGGTTGGTGTTAGGTTTAGGGTTAGGGTTAGGGTTGGTGTTAGGTTTAGGGTTAGGGTTAGGGTTAAAGTTAGGGTTAGGGTTTAGAGTTAGAGTTAGGTTAGGGTTAGGGTTAGGGTTAGGGTTAGGGTTAGGTTTTGGGTTAGGGTTAGGGTTGGTGTTAGGGTTAGGGTTAGGGTTAGGGTTAGGGTTGGTGTTAGGTTTAGGGTTAGGGTTAGGGTTAGGGTTAGGGTTAGGGTTAGGGTTAGGGTTAGGGTTACGGTTTAGGGCTAGAAATAGTGTTAGGGTTGGTGTTAAGGTTAGGGTTAGGGTTAGGTTTGGTGTTAGGTTTAGGGTTAGGTTTAGTGTTAGGGTTAGGGGTTAGAGTTAGGGTTAGTGTTAGGGTTAGTGTTAGGGTTAGGGTTAGTGTTAGGGTTAGGGTTAGGGTTAGGGTTAGGGTTAGGTTTTGGGTTAGGGTTAGGGTTAGGGTTAGGGTTATGGTTTAGGGTTAGAGTTAGGTTAGCGTTAGGGTTAGGTTATGTGTTAGGGTTAGGGTTAGGGTTAGGGTTGGTGTTAGGGTTAGGGTTAGGGTTAGGGTTAGGGTTGGTGTTAGGTTTAGGGTTAGGGTTAGGGTTAGAGATAGGGTTAGGGTTAGGGTTAGGGGTTAGGGTTAGGGTTAGAGTTAGGTTAGGGTTAGGGTTAGGGTTAGGATTAGGGTTAGGATTAGGGTTAGGGTTAGAGTTAGGTTATCCCGAGCACTACCCCTCGCCCTAGGGTTAGGGTTAGGGTTAGGGTTAGGGTTAGGGTTAGGGTTAGTGTTAGGGTTAATGTTAGGGTTAGGGTTAGTGTTAGGGTTAGGGTTAGGGTTAGGGTTAGGGTTAGGGTTAGTGTTAGGGTTAGGCTTTGGTTTAGGGTTAGGTATAGGGTTAGAGTTAGGATTAGGGTTAGGGTTTAGAGTTAGAGTTAGGTTAGGGTTAGGGTTAGGTTTTGGGTTAGGGTTAGGGTTAGGGTTAGGTTTTGGGTTAGAGTTAGGGTTAGGGTTAGGGTTAGGGTTAGGGTTAGGGTTAGGGTTTAGGGTTAGGGTTAGGGTTAGGGTTGGTGTTAGGGTTAGGGTTAGTGTTAAGTTTAGGGTTGGTGTTAGGTTTAGGGTTAGGGTTAGGTTTAAGGTTGGTGTTAGGTTTAGGGTTAGGGTTAGGGTTAGGGTTAGGGTTAGGGTTAGGGGTTAGGGTTAGTGTTAGGGTTAGGGTTAGCGTTAGTGTTAGGGTTGGTGTTAGGGTTAGGGTTAGGGTTGGTGTTAGGTTTAGGGTTAGGGTTATGGTTAGGTTTAGGTTTAGGGTTTAGAGTTAGAATTAGGTTAGGGTTAGGGTTAGGGTTAGAGTTAGGTTTTGGGTTAGGGTTAGGGTTAGGTTTAGGGTTGGTGTTAGGGTTAGGGTTAGGTTTAGGGTTAGGGTTAGGGGTTAGGGTTAGTGTTAGGGTTAGGGTTAGGGTTAGGTTTAGGGTTAGGTTTTGGGTTAGGGTTACGGTTGGTGTTAGGGTTAGAGTTAGGGATATGGTTAGGGTTGGTGTTAGGTTTAGCCTTAGGTTTAGGGTTAGGGTTTGTTTTAGGGTTAGGGTTAGGGTTAGGTTTAGGGTTAGGTTTTGGGTTAGGGTTAGGGTTGGTGTTAGGGTTAGAGTTAGGGTTATGGTTAGGGTTGGTGTTAGGTTTAGCCTTAGGGTTAGGGTTAGGGTTAGGGTTAGGGTTACGGTTTAGGGTTAGGGATAGTGCTAGGGTTGGTGTTAAGGTTAGGGTTAGGGTTAGGGTTGGTGTTACGTTTACGGTTAGGTTTAGGGTTAGGGTTAGGGGTTAGAGTTAGGGTTAGTGTTAGGGTTAGGGTTAGGGTTAGGTTTAGTGTTAGGGTTAGGGTTAGGGTTAGGGTTAGGGTTAGGGTTAGGTTTTGGGTTAGGGTTAGGGTTAGGGTTAGGGTTAGGGTTAGGGTTGGGGTTTAGGGTTAGAATTAGGTTAGCGTTAGAGTTAGGTTTTGGGATAGGGTTAGGGTTAGGGTTAGGTTTGGTGTTAGGGTTAGGGTTAGGGTTAGGGTTAGGGTTAGGGGTTAGGGTTAGGGTTAGAGTTAGGTTAGGGTTAGAGTTAGGGTTATGGTTAGGGTTAGGGTTAGAGTTAGTTAGCCCGAGCACTACCCCTCCCCCTAGGGTTAGGGTTAGGGTTAGGGTTAGGGTTAGTGTTAGTGTTAGGGTTAGTGTTAGGGTTAGTGTTAGAGTTAGGGTTAGGGTTAGGGTTAGGGTTAGGCTTTGGGTTAGGGTTAGGTATAGGGTTAGGTTTAGGGTTAGGGTTAGGGTTTAGATTTAGAGTTAGGTTAGGGTTAGGGTTAGGTTTTGGGTTAGGATTAGGGTTAGGGTTAGGTTTTGGGTTAGGGTTAGGGTTAGGTTTAGGGTTACGGTTAGGGTTAGGGTTAGGGTTAGGGTTGGTGTTAGGTTTAGGGTTAGGGTTAGGGTTAGGGTTAGAGTTAGGTTTTTGGTTAGGGTTAGGGTTAGGGATTGGTTTAGGGTTGGTGTTAGGGTTAGGGTTAGGTTTAGTGTTAGGGTTAGGGGTTAGGGTTATTGTTAGGGTTAGGGTTAGGGTTAGGATTACGGTTAGGTTTAGGGTTAGGTTTTGGGTTACGGTTAATGTTTGTGTTAGGGTTAGGTTTAGGGTTAGGGTTAGGGTTGGTGTTAGGGTTAGGGTTAGGGTTAGGGTTAGGGTTAGGGTTAGAGTTAGGTTAGGGTTAGGGTTATGGTTAGGGTTAGGGTTAGGGTTAGGTTACCCGGAGCACTACCCCTCGCCCTAGGGTTAGGGTTAGGGTTAGGGTTAGGGTAAGGGTTAGGGTTAGGGTTAGGCTTTAGGGTTAGGGTTAGGGTTATGGTTAGTGTTAGGGTTAGGGTTAGGTTTAAGGTTAGGGTTGGTGTTAGGTTTAGGGTTACGGTTAGGGTTAGGTATAGGGTGAGGGTTACGGTTTAGGGTTAGGGATAGTGTTAGGGTTGGTGTTAGGGTTAGGATTACGTTTAGGGTTAATGTTAGGTTTAGGGTTAGGTTTAGGGTTAGAGTTAGGGGTTAAAGTTAGGGTTAGTGTTAGGGTTAGGGTTAGGGTTGTCGTTAGGGTTAGGGTTAGGGTTAGGGGTTAGGGTTAGTGTTAGAGTTAGGTTAGGGTTAGGGTTAGGGTTAGGGTTAGGATAAGGGTTGGTGTTAGGGTTAGGGTTAGTTTTAGGGTTAGGGTCAGGGGTTAGGGTTAGTGTTAGGGTTAGGGTTAGGGTTAGGGTTAGGGTTAGGGTTAGGGTTAGTGTTAGGGCTGGGTTAGGGTTAGGGTTAGGGTTAGGGTTAGGTTTTGGGTTAGGTTTTGGGTTAGGGTTAGGGTTTGTGTTAGGGTTAGAGTTAGGGTTAGGGTTAGGGTTGGTGTTAGGTTTAGGGTTAGGGTAAGGGTTAGGGTTAGGGTTAAGGTTTAGGGTTAGGGATAGTGTTAGGGTTGGTGTTAAGGTTAGGGTTAGGGTTAGGGTTATGGTTATGGGTTAGAGTTAGGGTTA
>NC_138070.1:39874674-39877259 GCF_964194185.1 Rhinolophus hipposideros
CCCTCGCCCTAGGGTTAGGGTTAGGGTTAGGGTTAGGGTTAGTGTTAGGGTTAGGGTTAGGGTTAGGGTTAGTGTTAGGGTTAGGGTTAGGGTTAGGGTTAGGGTTAGGGTTTAGGGTTAGGGTTAGGGTTAGGGTTGGTTTTAGGGTTAGGGTTAGGGTTAAGGTTAGGGTTGGTGTTAGGTTTAGGGTTAGGGTTAGGGGTAGGGATGGGGTTAGTGTTACGGTTTAGCGTTATGGTTAGGGTTAGGGTTAGGGTTAGGGTTGGTGTTAGGGTTAGGGTTAGGGTTAAGGTTAGGGTTGGTGTTAGGTTTAGTGTTAGGGTTAGGGTTAGGGTTAGGGATAGGGTTAGGGTTAGGGTTACGGTTAGGGTTAGGGTTAGGGTTGGTGTTAGGTTCAGGGTTAGGGTTAGGGTTAGGGTTATGGTTAGGGTTTAGAGTTAGAGTTAAATTAGGGTTAGGGTTAGGCTTAGGGTTAGAGTGAGGTTTTGGGTTAGGGTTAGGGTTAGGGTTAGGTTTAGGGTTGGTGTTAGGGTTAGGGTTAGGTTTAGTGTTAGGGTTAGGGGTTAGGGTTAGTGTTAGGGTTAGGGTTAGGGTTAGGGTTAGGTTTAGGGTTAGGTTTTGGGTTAGGGTTAGGGTTGGTGTTAGGGTTAGGGTTAGGGTTAGGGTTAGGGTTGGTGTTAGGTTTAGGGTTAGGGTTAGGGTTACGGTTAGGGTTAGGGTTACGGTTTAGGGCTAGGGATAGTGTTAGTATTGGTGTTAAGGTTAGGGTTAGGGTTAGGATTGTTGTTAGGTTTAGGGTTAGGTTTAGTGTTAGGGTTAGGGGTTAGAGTTAGGGTTAGTGTTAGGGTTAGGGTTAGGGTTAGGGTTAGTGTTAGGGTTAGGGTTAGGGTTAGGGTTAGGTTTTGGGTTAGGGGTAGGGTTAGGGTTATGGTTAGGGTTACGGTTTAGGGCTAGGGATAGTGTTAGGGTTGGTGTTAAGGTTAGGGTTTGGGTTAGGGTTGGTGTTTGTTTTAGGGTTAGGTTTAGTGTTAGGGTTAGGGGTTAGAGTTAGGGTTAGTGTTAGGGTTAGGGTTAGGGTTAGGGTTAGGGTTAGGGTTACGGTTAGGGTTAGGGTTAGGGTTAGGGTTGGTGTTAGGTTCAGGTTTAGGGTTAGGGTTAGGGTTAGGGTTAGGGTTTAGAGTTAGAGTTAGGTTAGGGTTAGGGTTAGGGTTAGGGTTAGAGTGAGGTTTTGGGTTAGGGTTAGGGTTAGGATTAGGTTTAGGGTTGGTGTTAGGGTTAGGGTTAGGTTTAGTGTTAGGGTTAGGGGTTAGGGTTAGTGTTAGGGTTAGGGTTAGGGTTAGGGTTAGGTTTAGGGTTAGGTTTTGGGTTAGGGTTAGGGTTGGTGTTAGGGTTAGGGTTAGGGTTAGGGTTAGGGTTGGTGTTAGGTTTAGGGTTAGGTTTAGGGTTAGGTTTAGGGTTAGGGTTAGGGTTACGGTTTAGGGCTAGGGATAGTGTTAGTATTGGTGTTAAGGTTAGGGTTAGGGTTAGGGTTGGTGTTAGGTTTAGGGTTAGGTTTAGTGTTAGGGTTAGGGGTTAGAGTTAGGGTTAGTGTTAGGGTTAGGGTTAGGGTTAGGGTTAGTGTTAGGGTTAGGGTTAGGGTTAGGGTTAGGTTTTGGGTTAGGGTTAGGGTTAGGGTTAGGGTTAGGTTTGGTTTTAGGGTTAGGGTTAGGGTTAGGGTTAGGGTTAGGTTACCCCGAGCACTACCCCTCGCCCTAGGGTTAGGGTTAGGGTTAGGGTTAGGGTTAGGGTTAGGGTTAGTGTTAGGGTTAGGGTTAGGGTTAGGGTTAGTGTTAGGGTTAGGGTTAGGGTTAGGGTTAGGGTTAGGGTTAGGGTTAGGGTTAGGGTTTAGGGTTAGGGTTAGGGTTAGGTTTACGGTTTTGGGCTAGGGATAGTGTTAGTATTGGTGTTAAGGTTAGGGTTAGGGTTAGGGTTGGTGTTAGGTTTAGGGTTAGGTTTAGTGTTAGGGTTAGGGGTTAGAGTTAGGGTTAGTGTTAGGGTTAGGGTTAGGGTTAGGGTTAGGTTTTGGGTTAGGGTTAGGGTTAGGGTTAGGGTTAGGGTTGGTTTTAGGGTTAGGGTTAGGGTTAGGGTTAGGGTTACGGTTTAGGGTTAGGGATAGTGTAAGGGTTGGTGTTAAGGTTAGTGTTAGGGTTAGGGTTGGTGTTAGGTTTAGGGTTAGGTTTAGGGTTAGGTTTAAGGGTTAGAGTTAGCGTTAGTGTTAGGGTTAGGGTTAGGGTTACGTTTAGGGTTAGGGTTAGGGTTAGGGTTAGGGTTAGGGTTAGGGTTACGGTTTAGTGCTAGGGATAGTGTTAGGGTTGGTGTTAAGGTTAGGGTTAGGGTTAGGGTTGGTGTTTGGTTTAGGGTTAGGTTTAGTGTTAGGGTTAGGGGTTAGAGTTAGGGTTAGTGTTAGGGTTAGGGTTAGGGTTAGGGTTAGTGTTAGGGTTAGGGTTAGGGTTAGGTTAGGGTTAGGGTTAGGGTTAGGGTTAGGGTTGGTGTTAGGTTTAGGATTAGTGTTAGGTTTAGGGTTAGGGTTAGGGTTAGGGGTTAGG
>NC_138071.1:1827500-2090000 GCF_964194185.1 Rhinolophus hipposideros
TCTGGAGATATTTACTGTACTGAGGTTGTATTTATATTCTTCCACTTGTTTTTGTGATTTTAAAATTTATGCAAGTGGCAGAATATGAAATCTATCCTTCTGAAATTTTTTTCTTTCAAAATTATGTTTAGTGGATTTATCCATGTTGATATACACAGGTCTGAATTTCTTAGATGTTTAAAAAGTAAGCTTTTATTGAAGTAAGCTTTTATATTGTGTATTTATGATTTTTGCAGTTGCATTTAGAAAACTTGATGAACTTTCACAAAATGAACATATATGTGTAATCAGTATCCAGCTCAAGGTGTGGCTTCCTATCCTTTTTCTACCTTTCACTTACTGTCTCTTCCCAACCCCCAACCGGGGAAACCATATTCTAACATCCAATAGCATAGATTAGTTTTGTCTGTTTTTGAACTTTATATAAATGAAATCATTCAGTATACGAGGTATGATTAAATAATACGGCGAATGTTTAAATAAAAGAAATTTATTACAGTAAAGAACACATTGCCATTAATTCCCCTCAAAATACTCCTCCTCACTTTGAACATACTTATACTATTGTTCTTGCCACTTTCTGAAGCAGTTCTGGAAGTCCTCTTTCGTGAATGTCTTTAGTTGTGTTCACGTGGCTGCCTCAATGTCCTGAATCATTTGGCTTTCGGGAACAGCCAGAAGTGTCATGGTGCCAGATCTGGTGAATAAGGTGAATGTAGACACACCATAATGTTTTTATTGGACAGAAATTGCTATACCAGAAGCGGTGGTGTCAGCACATAGTTTCCCAAGGGGAGTACTTAGAAGGTGACTGTAGTGATACTCAGCAATGAGGTATGTAGCAGTTTTTCTAGGATGAGTTTCCAAACTTAGTGACAGAGTCTCTCCATTGTGATCACAAATTACGGTGAATGCTGCTGCCAAGTGCCATCCAACAGAAAAGCAGGCATCTTCAATACAGGAAGCAGCGCAGCGAATGTTAGTGTGTGACAAGTTTCAACCAGTTCTGTGCAGTCAGTCAGGTGTGAGCTACAGAGAAGGTGTGTTTTAAAGTGTGCTGTAAATCATCCTCCATCATGACAACGCTCGGTGTCACACATCACTTCTGGTATATGGCAATTTCTGTCAAATAAAAACATTACAGTGTGTCCTCATTCATGGTATTCACCGGATCTGGCACAGTGTGACTTCCGGCTCTTCCTCAAATTCAAAATGGTGCAGGACACTGAGGCAGCCACGACAGTGCACTTAAAGACACTCACGAAAGAGGACTTCCAGAACTGCTTCAGAAAGTGGAAAGAATGATGGGATGAGTGTGTTCAAAGAAAGGGGCAGAATTTTGAGGGGAATTAATGGCAATGTGTCTTTTACTGTAATAAATTTTTAAAATTTAAATATGCACTGTAGTTTTTGATCACACCCTGTATAGTCTTTTGTTTATGGATTCTGTTCCTTAAAATTAGGTTCATGAGCTTTCTCCATGTTATTGTGTATAGTTAAGTGTCTATCCTGAGTGCTATCTAGTATCTCATTACATGAATATACCACCGTTTCTCTATTTCCATTTTATTTTGAGGCATTTGAGCTGTTTTGATGTTTTTGGCTATTAGGAATAATACCACTCTGAAGATTCTCGTACATATCCTTCACATATCATGCTTATCTGTGTAGCTAAGAGTAGAATTCTTGTACTGTGGATAGCTATGCCATCCTGTCAGCTTAATGTCTGTATTTTAGTGTCAACATTAGTGGACACTGCCATGCAGTCTTCTAACGTGGTCATCCCAATTTACCCTCCGACCTTCAGTGTATGAGAGTTCATGTTGCTCCACAACTTGCCAACACTGAGATTGTCTTTTTCATGTTTGCCATATTGGTGGGTAATTATTATTTTTAACTTCTCTGTAGTCCACAGTTTGAATAAAACATGGTTATTTTTAAATCCCTTTCTCAATAGATGAACAATTTGGTAGTTTTCCATTATTTTACTATTCCCAAGAGTACTACATGGACATACCTCTATTTATCTTTTCTTTTTGAAGATTTTTAAAAATTAAATTTATTGGAGTGACATTAGTTAATAAAACTATATAGGCTTCAATGGTACATTTATATAAAAGATCATCTACAAAGCTCTGACAATTAAGTTTGTGAACTAGTTGCAGCGATGTTGATAACCTTTTTTGATATCAGAGGGATTATTTATTATGAATTTGTTACAGTTAACCAAGTTTACTCTTTGGAAATGGTGAAAAGGCTGCAGGAAAAGTTAGACGATCTGAACTTTTCGCCACCAATTCATGGCTCTTGCATCACGACAATGCACCAGCTCACATGTCTGTGAGGGAGTTTTTAGCCAGTAAACACATAACTGTATTGGAACACCCTCCCTACTCACCTGATCTGGCTCCCAATGACTTCTTCTTTACCCGAAGATAAAGGAAATATTGAAAAGAAGATATTTTGATGACATTCAGGACATCAAGGGTAATATGATGACAGCTCTGATGGCCATTCCAGAAAGAGTTCCAAAATTGCTTTGAAGGGTGAACTAGGCGGTGGTGTCAGCACATAGTTTCACAAGGGGAGTACTTCGAAGGTGTCTGTAGTGATATTCAGCAATGAGGTATGTAGCAGTTTGTCTAGGATGAGTTTCCAAACTTAGTTGTCCGACCTCGTATATAATGCATTGTATGTTCACCACCCAGAGTCAGTTTTCCTTCCATCACCATATATTTGATCCCCTTTTCCCACTTTTACCACCCCCATTCCCCCTCATCTTCTGGTAACCACTAAACTGATGTCTGTGTCTGTAAGTTTTTGTTTCTTTGTTCGTGTCTTGTTCCTGTGTTGCTTTCAGTTTTATATCCCACATATGAGTGAAGTCATATGGTTCTTGACTTTCTCTGTCTGACTTATTTTGCTTAGCATGATAATCTCAAGATCCATCCATGTTATCGAAAATGGCAGTATTTTATCTTTTCTTGTGGCTGAGTACTATTCTATTCTGTATATGTACCATATCTTCTTTATCCAACCATCTATCAAAGGACATTTTGGTTGTTTCCATGTCTTGGCCACCATCAATAATGATGCTATGAATATTGGGCACATATATCTTTCCAGATAAATGTTTTCAGATTATTGGGGTAGTTACACAGGAGACGGATTCCTGGGTTTTATTGTAATCCTATTCTTTATTTTTTGAGAAACCTCCATACTGTTTCCCATAGTGGCTGCACCAATCTGCATTCCCACCAGCAGTGTATGAGGGTTCCTTTTTCTCCACAGCCTTTCCAACAGTTGTTATTATTTGTTTTGTTGATGATAGCCATTCTAACAGGTATGTGGTGATACCTCATTGTAGTTTTGATTTGCATTTCCCTAATAGTTAGTGAAGTTGAGTGTTTCTTCATGTATCTGTTGGCTATTTGTATGTCTTCTTGGGAAAAGTGTCTGTTTAGGTCCTCTGCCTATTTTTTCAATTGGATTGTTTGTTTGTTTTTTTGTTAAGTTGTATGACTTTTTTATATATTTTGGCTATTAGTCCCTTATTGGAAGTGCTGTTTGCAAATATCTTCTCCCATTTGGCTGGTTGCCTCTTTATCTTATTCATGGTTTCTTTTGCTGTGCAGAAGCTTTTTTAGTTTGATATAGTCCCGTTCATTTCTTACTGTTTTTACTTCCCTTCCCTTTGTGGTCAAAATCATAAAATCCTTTCTGAACCCAAAGTCCATAAGTTTAGTACCTATACTTTCATCCATGCATTTTATTGTTTCAGGTCTTATATTTAGGTCTTTGATCTATTTTAAGTTAATTTTGGTATATGGTGACAGATAGCCATCTAGTTTTATTCTCTTGCACGTGGCTTTCCAATTTACCCAGCACCGTTTATTGAAGAGCATCTCTTTTCTCCATTGTATGTTTTTGACTCCTTTGTCAAAAATTATATACCTATATATATGTGGGTTTATTTCTGGGTTTTCAATTCTATTCTGTTGGTCTGTGTTTCTGTTTTTCTGCCAATACCATGCCGTTTTGATTATTGTCTCTTTTGTAGCATAAATTGAAGTCAGAGAGTCTGATAACTCCAACTTTGTTCCTCTTTTGTAGTGTTGCTTTGTGTATTCAGGGCCTGTGGTTATTTTATGCCAATCAGGTGGTTTTTTTGTTCTATTTCTTCAAAAAGTGCCTTTGGAATTTTGATGGGGATTGCATTAAATGTATATATTGCTTTGGATAATATGGCCATTTTAACTGTTGATTCTTCCAATCCATGAACAAGGAATATCTTTCCATTTCACTGTGTCTTCTTCAATTTCTTTTAATAATGTTTTATTGTTTTCAATATATAGGTCCTTCACATCCTTTGTTAAGTTTATTCCTAGGTATTTTACTCTTTTGTTGCAAGTGCAGAAGGAATTGTTTTTTTTTCATTTCTTTTTCTGAAATTTCATTATTAGCATATAGGGAACACAATGGATTTTTGTACATTGATTTTGTATCCAGCAACTTTACCTTGTTTGCTTATTGTTTCCAATAGTTTTTTTTGGTGGAGTCTTTAGGATTTTCTATATAAAGAATAATGTAATCTGCAAAATGTGACAATTTAACTTCTTCATTCCCAATTTGGAAGACTTTTATTTCTTTTTCTTGCCTGATTGCTCTGGCTATGACTTCCAACACTATGTTGAATAACAGTGGTGAGGGGGGCATCCTAGTCTTGTTCCTAATTTAGAGAAAAATCTTTCAGATTTTCATCATTAAATATGATATTAGCTGGGGGTTTGTCATAATGGCCTTTATTATACTGATATACTTTCTTTCTATACCTATTTTATTAAGTGTTATAACCATAAATGGTTGTACTATTTTGTCAAAAATGTTTTGCATATATTGATATAATCATACCTTTTTTAGATTTATTTTTGTTTTATGTGGTGTATCACCTTCATCAGTTTGCATATGTTGAACCATCATTGTGTCCCTGGAATGAACTCCACTTGCTCTTGATGTATAATCTTTTTAATGTATTGTTGTATTTGATTTACTAGTAGTTTGTTTAGGAATCTCGTGTGTATTCAATAGAGGTATTTGTCTATAGTTTTCTGTGTGTGTGTGTTATCCTTACCAGGTTTTGTTATCAGGGTAATGTTGGCCTCATAAAATGAGTTAGGTAGTATTGCCTCTTCCTCATTTTTTGGGAAGATTTTGAGGAGGACAGGTATTAAATCATCTTTGAATGTTTGGTAGAATTCATTAATGAAGTCATCTGATCCTGGACTTTGGTTTTTGGGGATTTTATATGATTGTTTTAATTTCCTTATGGTTGACTGGCCTATTTAGATTTTCCTATTCTTTGTTAGTCAGTCTGGGAACGTTATAGATTTCAAAGAACTTGTCCATTTCTTCTAGTTTATTGAATTTAGTGTCATATGGTCCTTCATAGCATTCTCATATGATCTGTGGTATCCGTCATAACTTCTCCTCTTTCATTTCTAAACTTATTTAGAATATTTTTGTTTCTAAAAATATTTGTATTTATTTGTATATTTTCTCTTTTTTCCTTAATGAGTCTAGTCAAGGGTTTGTCAATTTTATTAAACTTTTCAAAGAACCAGCTCTTTGTTGCATTAATTTTTTTTCTATTATCTTTTTGTTTTCTATTCATTTAATTCTGCTCTAATTTTTATTGCTTCCTTCCTTCTCTGACTTTTGATTTCATTTGTTCTTCTTTTCCTAGTTCTTTAAGATGTAATGTTGGGTTTTTTAGTTGTTTCTTTTCTTGTTTCTTGAGGTAGACCTGTAATGATATAAATTTCCCTCTTAATACTGTTTGACCAGCATCCCAATAATTTTGATATGATGTATTTTCACTTTCATTTGTTTCTAAGTATCTTTTAAACTCACATTTTATTTCTTTTTTGACCCATTCATTCCTTAGTAGCATGTTGTTTAATCTCCACATATGTGTGGTTTTTTCCTCATTCTTTTTGCAGTTAATCTCCAATTGCAAAGCCTTGTGATCAGAGAATATACTTGGTATGATTTAAATCTTAATACTAAAGCTAGTTTTGTGTCCCAAGATATGGTCTATTTTTGAGAAATTTCCATGTGCACTAAAGAAGAATGTATAGTCTAATATTCTAGGATGAAGTGCTCTGTAAATGTTAGTTATGTTCATTTGGTCTAATGTGTCACTTAAGGCTGATATTTCCTTATTGAATTTCTATGTGGATGATCTATCCATAGCTGTCAATGGTATATTTAGGTCCCCTACTATGATTGTGTTTTTGTCAGTTTCTCCCTTTTGTTCTGTTGGTAGTTGCTTTGTATATTTCGGTGCTCCCTGATTGGGAGCATAGATAGAGAGATAGAGAGATAGAGAGATAGAGAGATAGAGATAGAGAGATAGAGAGATAGAGATAGAGATAGATGAGTGTTATGTCTTTTTGTTATATAGTTCCCTTTATCATGAAATGTCCATCTTTGTCCCTTGTTACATTTTTTATCTTGAAGTCTGTTTTTTTCAGATATAAGTAGGGTACACCCACTTTTCCCTGCATGTCATTTGCTTTGAGTATCATTTTCCACACTTTCACTTTGAGACTGTGTCTGTCCTTGTAACTGAGATGTGTCTCTTGAAGACAGCATACGGTTTTGTTTTCTTTTTTTGATCCAGTCTGCTACTCTGTGCTTTTTTATTGGTGAGTTTAGTCCATTTACAATTAGGGTTATTACTGATATATGAGGATTCCCTATAGCCATTTTATTTTATCTTTTATATTTGGTAGCTTAGTCTCTCCATTGCTTCTTTGAGTTTTTGTTTCTATTTGTTATTTTAGTTTGGTGGTATTCTATGATTTTTTTTTTTCTCTTTCTTTGCTGTTTTTTAATATCATTTGTCTCAGTTCTGGATTTTTTGTTGTTGAGTGTTTACCATTAAGTTTCTGTAAAAGAAAGTTTCATATATATAGTAATCTTTTTTCTTCAGCATGCTTCTTATATCCATTCCCCTTTACTCCCCCCATCTTTTAAGTTCTTTGTTGTCAGAAGTTATCCCTATTTATGCTGTGAGTTTATATATGAGTTGATATCTAGTAAATTGCCTTCTGCTCTTTTTCTTTTTTATGTTTATTTTTTACTTATATATATATATTTAAAAAAAACCCTTTTATTTAAGTGTGTTTTTCCAGTATGTATCAGCTCCAAGTCAAGCAGTTGTTTCACCCTAGTTGTGGAGGGCGCAGCTCACAGTTGCCCATGTGGGGATCGAACTGGCGACCTTGTTAAGAGCACCGCGCTCTAACCAACTGAGCTAAGCGGCTGCCCCAAATATATTTTTCTGATGTGTGGAGGTCAGCAAATGATTTCCAGGGAATTTATTTTTTTTAAAGTCTACTTTATTCCTATTATTTTTATTTTTTTATTTTTTATTTTTTAAGGAGGGTGCAGCTCACAATGACCCATGTGGGGATTGAACCGGAAAACTTGGTACTGCCATGTTTCCCCAAAAATAAGACCTAGCTGTACAACCAGCTCCAATGCGTCCCCCAGAGCAAAAATTAATATAAAACCTGGTCCCATACAATACAAGACCGGGTTCTACACAATGTCATGTCATACCACATCACATCACATCACATCACGTCACATCAATCACATCACAGGACCTGGTCTTATATTAATTCTGCTCTGAAAGATGCACCAGAGCTGACATTCCAGTTAGGTCCCACCCCTGGGGAAATAGGGTGCCAGCACCATGCTCTAACCAACTGAGATAACCAGCCACCACCCTTTTTTATTTTTTATTATTTTTATATATTTTTAAATTAGTTTCAGGTGCACAAAACAAAGTAATACTTAGACATTTATCATTTATATCCCTCACACTGTGTCAACCTCCCTCCCCCCATCCACTATCCCTCTGACATCGTACACAGCCATTACATTTCCACTGTCTCTATTCCTAATGCTGTACTCCACTTCTTGTAAGTGTATATATATATAAACTTGTAGTTGACATTCATTATTGTTCAGCTTCAGGTGTACAGTGCAGTGATCAGGCATCTACATCTTCCCTGAGGTGGTCTCCCTAATGAGACAAGTGTCCATCGGATACCCTACAAAATCTTTACATTATTGATTACATCCCCCAAATTAAGTTTTGTAACCCCGTGGCAATCTTGTGGTTACTGACTGCTTTCTAATCCCCTCACCTTCCCCTTTATCCCCACCCCCCCATCTAGCAATCCTCAGTTTTTCCTCTATGTCTCCAAAAACTATTTCTGATTAGTTCATTCACTTATTCTTTTCTTTAGATTCCATGCATAAGTGAGATCACATTGTATTCATCTTTCTCTGTCTGACTTATTTCACTTAACATAATGTTCTCGAGATCCATCCATGTTGTTGCAAATGGTAAGATTTCATTCTTCTTTATGGCTGCGTAATATTCCATTGTATAAATGTACCACAGTTTCTTAATTCAGTCGTCTACCGATGGGCATTTCGGTCGTTTCCATGTCTTGGCTATTGTGTATAGTGCTGCAATAAACATAGGGGTGCATAAATTTTTTTGAATTAGAGTTTTGTATTTCTCCGGATAAATACCTAGGAGTGGAATTGCTGGATCATAAGGTAGTTACATTTTCAGAGTTTTGAGATACCTCCATATTGTTTTCCATAGTGGCTGCACCAATCTGCAACCCCACCAACAGTGCACAAGTGTTCCCTTTTCTCCACATCCGCGCCAGCACTTGTTTGTTGATTTATTGATGATAGCCATTTTGACTGGGGAGAGGTAGTATCTGATTGTGGTTTTTACTTGTATTTCTCTGATAGTTAGTGAGGTTGAGCATTTCTTCATATGTCTGTTTGCCATCTGTATGTCCTTTTTAGAAAAATGTCACTTCAAGTCCTCTGCCCATTTTTTAATTGGATTGCTTGTTTTTTTGGAGTTGAGTGAGTTTTTTATAGATTTGTGATATTAACCCCTTATCAGACATATCATTGTCAAATATCTTCTCCCATTCAGTAGGATCCCTTTTTGTTTTATTGACGATTTCCTTTGCTGTGAAAAAACATTTTAGTTTGATGCTATCCCATATATTTATTTTTTCTCTTACTTCCCTTGTAGGAGGGGATATATCAGTAAAAATCTTACTCTGGGTAATGTCTGTGAAGTTTCTTCCTATATTTTCTTCTAGGAATTTTATGGTTTCAGATCTTACATTTAAGTCTTTAAGCCATTTTGAATTTATTTTTGTATATGGTGTCAGGAGGTGGTCCAGCTTCATTTTTTTGCATGTGTCTGTCCAGGTTTCCCAGCATCATTTATTGAATAGACTGCCTTTACCCCACCAAAGATTAAATGGCCATATAGGCATGGATTTATTTCTGGACGCTCTATTCTGTTCCATTGATCTATTTGTCTGTTTTCATGCCAGTACCATGTTATTTTGATTACTGTAGCCTTGTAGGATAATTTGATGTCAGGTGTCGTTATACCTCCCACTTTGTTCTTTTTTCTCAAGATTGCTGAGGCTATCCAGGGTCTTTCATGGTTCCATATAAATTATAGGATTACATTTTCTATTTCTGTGAAAAACGTCGTTGGTAGTTTGATAGTAATTGCCTTTAATATGTATATTGCCTTAGGCAGTATGGACATTTTAACTATAGTAATTCTTCCTATCCATGAACATGGTATGTGTTTCCATCTATTTGTATCTTCTCTCATTTCAGTGTCTTATAATTTTCTGAATGCAGATCTTTTACTTCTTTGGTTAAATTTATTCCCAGGTATTTTATAGTCTTTGGAGCAATTGTGAATGGGATTGCTTTTTTAAATTTCTCCTTCTGATGTTTTATTATTTGTATATACAAATGCAACTGATTTCTGAATATTAATTTTGTATCCTGCTACTTTACTAAATTCATCTATCAGCTCTAATAGTTTCTTGGTGGAGGCTTTAGGGTTCTCTCTATATAGTATCATGTCATCTGCATGTAATGACAGTTTTACTTCCTTCTTACCGATTTGGATGCCTTTTATTTCTTTTTCTTGCTTGATTTCTGTGGCTAGAAATTCTGGCACTATATTGAATAAAAGTGGAGAAAGTGGGCAACCTTGCCTTGTTCCTGATCTTAAGGGGAATGGTTTTAACTTTTCCCTATTGAGTATGATGTTTGCTGTGGATTTATCATATATGGCCTTTATTCTGTTGAGATATGATCTCTCTATTTCCACTTTCTTAAGGGTTTTTATCATAAATGGCTGCTGGATTTTGTCAAATGCTTTTCTGCATCTATTGATATGATCATGTGATTTTTATTCTTCATTTTGTTAGTGTGGTGTATCACATTAATTGATTTGTGGATGTTGAACCACCCTTGCATACCAGGGATGAATCCCACTTGAGCATGGTGTGTGATCTTTTTAATGTATTGCTGAATTCTGTTCGCTAATATTTTGTTGAGGATTTTTGCATCTATGTTCATTAGAGATATTGGCCTGTAGTTTTCTTTTTGTGTGGAGTTTTTGTCTGATTTTGGGATCAGAGTGATAGTGTCCTCGTGAAAAGTGTTTGGGAGCCTTCACTCCTTCTGGATTTTTTGGAAGAGCTTGAGGAGAATAGGTGATAATTGTTTTTTGACTGTTTTGTAAAATTCACCTATAATGCCATCTGGTCCAGGTCTTTTGTTTGTTGGGAGATTGTTGATTACTGATTCAATTTCCCTGGTGGTAATCAGTCTATTCAGATTTTCTGTTTCTTTTTGAGTTAGCCTTGGAAGGTTGTATGCTTCTAGAAAATTGTCCATTTCTTCCAGATTGTCAAATTTGTTGGCATATACTTGCTCATAGTAATTTCTTAATTTTTTTTTTTTTTTTTGTATTTTGTGGTATATGTTGTCACTACTCTTTCATTTCTGATTTTATTAATTTGGGTCCTCTCTCTCTCTTTTTAAATGAGTCTGGATAAAGGTTTCTGAATTTTGTTTATCTTCTCTAAATACCAACTCTTGGATTCATTGATCTTTTGTATTGTTGTTCTGGTTTCTATTTCATTTATTTTGCTCTGATCTTTATTATCTCCTTCCTTGTACTCCCTTTTGGCTTATTTTGCTGTTCTTTTTCCGGATCCCTCCAGTGTGAAGATAAACTGTTGATTAATGATTTTTCTTGTTTCTTTAGGTAGGCCTGCAATGCTATGAATTTTCCTCGTAGTACTGCTTTTGCTGCATCATGGAATTTTGGGGTCTTTAGCTTATTCTTTTAATTCGTCTCAAGATATCTTTTGATTTCTTCCTTGATCTCCTGCCTGACCCATTCATTGTTTAGTAACATGTTATTCAGCTGCCATGAATTGGTGTGTCTTTCAGTTTTTTTCCTGTAGTTCATTTCTAATTTCATAGCACTGTAGTCAGCGATGACAATTGGCATGATTTCAATTTTCTTAAATTTATCAAGAATGTTTTTGTGGCCTAACATGTGGTCTATTTTGGAAAATGTTCCATGTGCGCTGGAGAAGAATGTGTATTCTGCAGCTTTGGGGTGAAATGCTTTGAAAATATTGATTAAATCCAAATGGTCTAATGTGTCATTTAAGGCCGTTGTTTCCCTATTGATTTTCTGTCTGGAAGATCTGTCCCTTGTTGTCAAAGGTGTGTTGAAGTCCCCTATGAAGATTGTGTTGCTGTAGATCTCTGTCTTTATGTCAGTCAATATCCATTTTATATATTTAGGTGCTCCTATATTGGGTGTGTAGATGTTTCTTAGAGTTATGTCCTCTTGTCAGATCGATCCCTTTATTATTATTTAGTGCCCATCTTTGTCTTTTAATATATTCTTCATTTTAAAGTCTATTTTGTCAGATATAAGTATTGCAACTCCAGCTTTTTTCTCATTTCCTTTGGCATGAAATATCTTACTCCAACCCTTCACTTTCAGCCTGTTTGTGTCTTTTGATCTGAGATGAGTGTCTTGTGTACAGCATATACAAGGGTCTTGCTTTCTTATCCACTCAGCCATCCTATGCCTCTTGTTTGGAGCTTTTATTCTGTTTACATTTAAAGTGATTATTGATAGGTACATAGTTATTGCCGTTTTTTAAATTTGTAGTTAGATTGTTTTCATCTTTTTTCTGTTTACAGAAGTCCTTTTAATATTTCCTGCAGTGCTGACTTGTTTGTAATAAATTCCTTTGGCTTATTCTTTTCTGGGAAGCTCTTTATTTCTTTTTCATTTTAAATGGTAGCCTTGCTGGATAAAACAATCTAGGTTGTAGGCCTTTGTTTTCAATTACTTTGAGTATGTCCTGCCACTCCGTCCTTGCCTACAATGTTTCTGTAGAACAGTCATTTGATAGTCTTATGTGAGTTCCCTTTTATGTAACCCTCTGTCTTTCTCTTGCTGCTTTTAGGTTTCTCTCTTTGTCTTTAACCTTTGCCATTTTAACTATAATGTGTCTTGGTGTGGACCTGTTTGGGTTTATCCTGGTTGGAACTCTCTGCACTTCCTGGGCTTTTATGTTGGTTTCCTTCACCAGGTTAGGGAAGTTTTCAGAAATTATTATTTCAAATATGTTCTCAATCCCTTGCTTCCTCTCTTCACCTTCTGGTATTCCTATGATGCACATGTTGTTGCACTTTATGTTATCCCAGAGGTCTCTTAAACCATCTTCATTGTTTTTTTTTTTTTTTTTTTCTTTTTGTTGTTCTGTTGGGTGATCTCTGCTAACTTGTCTTCTAAGTCGCTGATTCGATCCTCTGCTTCATCTAACCTGCTGGTAATTACTTCAAGTGAGCTCTTTATTTCAGTAATTGTATTCTTTAGTTCTAACTGGTTGTTATTATGATTTCTCTATCCTTCTTTTTGTCTTCTCTAAGCTCCATAAACATTCTTATCATCAGTGTTCTGAACTCTGTCTCTGATAGGTTGGTTACCTCTATTTCATTTGGTTCCAGTTCTGGAGTTTTCTTCTGTTCTTTTATTTGGGACATGTTTCTTTGTTTCTCCATTCTGGCTGACTTTCTGTGTTTGCTTTGATGTGTTAGGTAGATACCCTAGAGTTCTTAGTTCTTGATGGGTTATCTTATGTAGTATGTGTCCTTTATATTTGACTTGCACTACTTCGTTCTTCTCCTCTGCGTGTGCTCTAACTGTGACTCTTGTGTTGTGTATATTGTCCTGTTAAAGTTGATCTTTAATTGCTTCTAGCTTGTGAGGAGGTGGTGTTGACTCCTAGGCTGACTAGTTGTGAGACTTGGCTCTGCCCACTGCAGGGTGTTCTGCTGCGTGAAGATTGACCGCTTAAATGTGGTTTCGCCTCTGTGGGCTCTTGTGCCTGTAGAGAATTTCCTCTGGGTGTGTCACTTTTAGGTCAAACCCGGTAGAATTCTGGTTTGGTCTGGAGTTGGCCCCTGGGTGTGTTGAATCTTGTGCCTCTTAAATTGGGCCCTGGTGTAGGGAAATTTCAGAACAAAGCAAATCACCAAGAACAACAACAACAACAACAAAGAAAAAAACCAAATACATTCACATGTAAAAACAACCAATAACCCACACTCAACACAGGCACAGATATCAAAGATATGAAAACAAAACAAAACAAAAAAATCAGTGCCAGTCTTGGCTTAAGCCCACGAAGTAATCTCCAGGTTGTCCTCTGCTGTGCCAAAGAGTCCTATGTGTATTGTGCAGGGAGAGTTGGTCACCTGGTGCCCAGCGTGACTTTGGGACTGCAGATTTAGATGCATGGGGCTGAGGGGTCTAAATGGTAGTTTTTACAAAGTCAGTGCAGTTTCTGCCCTTGCCTGTAAATATGCACACCGAGTGTAGCACTGCCAGCCCTGTGTCCAGTTCTCCTGAGTCTTAGGGCACTTCTTCCGTGTGTGCGCGCGCGCGCTGGGCGGGAGATTTCTGAGCTGCTGAAAGCCGGGAGCTGCATCTGCCACTTACTGCTGATCCCTGGGAGTGCCTTCGCAGTTGTACATGATCTGCCCTAGGCAGGCCAGAAAGGGGGGGCTGGGGATGGAGGGGTCTTCTCTGTCTCTCAGCCCAGCCATGTCACACTTTTCCCGCAGGCCAGAAATGGTGGGGGTTGGGGGTGGAGCAGTTTCTTCGCTCCCAGCCCAGCAGAAATCACACTCTTACCAGCCTCTTTCCTGAGTCAGAGCTGCCTGCCAGTCTTCCCAGAGCCTGAGCACTAAGGCTCCTCTGTAATCTGACTCTACTCCTCAGTTCAGGGGCAAGTTTAAGTCTCTGGAAGGGTGTGGGTAGCATTGGAAGATTGGGGGAGGGGCCCAGTATGGAGTTTGTGTCCTTTGTCTGACCTAGGGCCCAGCTGGAGGTCTCAGCTTAGGTTACTGCCTCAAATGCTGGATATGCTGCTTCCTCGGTGGGAGAGATCAGCTGTGGGATGCAGGGAATGAGCCCACCTCCTTGCTTTTGTGTTCTCTTCCTTTTTGGGATCCCCTGCGTCTCCACAGCCTCGGATGCGGCTGTGTCTCCACTCCGCTCCCTTCTCTCTTCCCCTGTTCGCCCTATTTGCCCACCTTCAAGTAATCTTTGCAGGGGTCTCTTAGGTGTTCTGCGTGATGAGTAGAATCATTTGATAGGTTGTAGATGTCCCATTTGTGATAAGATCCAGAGGAGAACTCAAAATGTTGCCTCGCTGCCTCCATTCCTATGACGTCACTGACCTCTTTTTTATGTTTTTGTCATCTTTACCCTTTATGTTATGTTTAAGTATATAGTGCTCTATTCTGTGTAGGGGTTACCATTTCCTGCTTGTGTCTGTCTGTTAGTAATCTTGCTCATGTTTTTTTTCTTTTCGACTTTTTGTTTCAGGTAGAATAACCTCCTTCAGTATTTCCTATAAGGCAGGGTTCATGGTAGAAAATTCCCTCAGCTTCTGTATGTCTGGAAAGGTCTTCATTCCTCCAACATATCTAAAGGATAATTTCACTGGATATATTATGCTTGTCTTGGTAATTTCTCTCTTTCAATAGTTTGAACATTTGATTCCATCTCTCCTTGCTTGTAGAGTTTCTGCTGAAAAATCTGATGATACTCTAATGGGCTTTTCTTTATGAGTTCTTCCCTTAAGGTTGAGCTGCAGATAGAGCCTGGTGAAGTACACAAGTTGTATTATGCAGAGTCTCAGGGAGTCACTAGAGTAGGAAGAATTGTGGTCATTGGTTTAATGTAGACTCTGGTTTGGTGCCAGTGCTGAATCTAGAATGACTCAACAAAAGTCTCAGAGCACACTGAGGCCGTTCACTACCTGCTGGGTGTCTGCTGGCCTCTAACAGTTTTTCAAGAAGGAGTGCAATATAGGTGTGGTTGGCTGCTCGCCAGAAAGTGTCCCCTGCATTGGGTGAGTTTGGTGGGGTGGATCTCAGAGAGTCTGCAGGGTGGAGTGAGCAGAGCTCATCAGGCCAGTCAGATTCAGATTTGTCTATGAGGATGAGGGCTCAAAACAGGAAAGATGTGCTCACCTGTGACCTATATTGGACATCTTACAGGGAAAATAGTGAGTGTCCTCCAGCCCTCACTTAGAAGCCACACACTTTTCTGCTCTGGCACCGACCCCCCCTATACCTCTGATGCCCCCCGAGTCACCATCCCTCTGCCACAGCCCAGGGTGAGTGCCTGTAACTGAGTCTGTTGTGGGCTGTTTATGAGGACGTCTTGGTTTCATGCAGCCTTCTGTCTCACCTAGATGGGTCAGATTCCCTACTGCTTCACAGCCAGATGTTGTGGGGGCTCTTTTCCCAATACCAGTACTTTGGGC
Source organism: Rhinolophus hipposideros (assembly GCF_964194185.1). Classification (NCBI taxonomy): domain Eukaryota; kingdom Metazoa; phylum Chordata; class Mammalia; order Chiroptera; family Rhinolophidae; genus Rhinolophus; species Rhinolophus hipposideros. Next base: position 1,843,301 of record NC_138071.1, read on the forward strand.
TGGGGAAGCCAGTTTGGGGCTGGGGTCCCTCACTCCTCTGGGGGATCCTCCGCTGTTCAGATATTCCTCCTGAGTCTTAACCGTCACATGGAGGTTTGGGGCCTGGTCTGTGTCTCCGCCCCTCCTACCATTCTTGATTTTGCTTCTTCTTTATATTTTTAGTTATAGGACTTCCTTTCAGCTAGACTTCTGATGTTTCTCCAGGTTTACTGTTGTATAATTTAGTTGTAATTTTTAATGTGTTCATGGAAGGATGCAGGCACAATGTTTATCTACTCTGTCGTCTTGGATGTGTCCAGCTTAATTTTTCATAATCCTTTGTACTTATCTTGTTATTAGCATGATTGTGCAAAAGGAAGTTTTGATTTTGTTGTGTAGTTTTAAAATATTTCTGTGGCATTCTAGTATTTATTAATTTTTCCTCATAGTTAAAGTGATCTGAGATTGAATTTGTCAGTTTTGATTATTTTAAATCTAGTTATGTTTTAATTTAAATCTATATAGATCACGAATGAGATGGTTTAAGAAATGTAATTTCTGAATAGTTTCATTATAGTGATGAATGCAGATGTATATGATGTTTATATGCAAACACTTGAAAACAATTTTTGTTTTCTACTAGCTTTTAAGAATCAGTGTCATAAGGTACCATCGTATTTCTCTTGCATAATTTCCATGAAGTATTACATAAACTTCTGTATGCCTTATTCAATCCTGTGTCCCCAGTGCTTAGAGTGATATTGGTACACAGTCCACATTTAATAAGTATTTGGTGAATGAATTGATTTTGATGTTCTCTCTCAGAAAAAGATATTGTCTATTTACACTTTAGTAAAAGATGAATGTTAGTCTTTTGCCTTGAGGTGCAATTCTTTGGAAGACTACGTTGGAATGAATATTAAGACTTTGTATTGATTAAGCAGTTAACATCCTTTAAGGTTGTGCTTGAACAAAATGATTTATGTTCATTAAGCCAAAAATTGTTCCTTTGAGTTAAAAAAGAAAAAAAATGAAAAAACTATGGCTGTGTTAGAGTTTGTAAGGTTCTTATCTACCTTTTAAGAGTCTAGAAGTACAAATACTACCAGTTTAAGTGCACTCTGAGGGAGGTAGGAACATTGTCATTCATTTTGATGATTTTTTCTGGGGTGGAACTCCTGTTTAATTTCTCCTCTGCCTTTTTTTTTTTTTTTTAAATTCCTGGGCCAGTTTCTTTTTCTACAAGATGGGTATTGAATGATTGAATGAAGTACTGATTGATTCGTTGAACAACCTTCATTGAGGATCTATGCTACATACTACATATAAGAGTGTGTTGTCATGTCTTAGTGGATGTCACCGCTTCTGCTATGATCTTTGTCATGAGTTCATAACTTTTTATTCTTATATTGCCACTGTATTAGTATTTAGGGAAAGAGCAGATATAATTGCATGTGTTTAGACTCTCTTAACTACAAGTCCCTCAGTGATGTTGTTGCTATTAAATCTAAAAAACAGTTTCAATCACTTGTCTTCCCTGAAATAGTAAACACTGCCTACTGCTTCTGCCTTCTATCATCTCACATTCTCATGCCATGTCCTCTCACTTAGTCCTTTCCAGAAGTCTCCTTTGCCCACCTCATAAATTTAGGTCTTTTCCCAGTTCAGTCTTTATCTTCTCACTCTGTATGTACATTATTCCAGATGGTCTCACTTATTCCCAAAGCTTTAACTGCTAGTTGCGTGTTGGGACTCCCACTTTGGGGTCCCTACCTCCTATTTCTCCTGAGTTTGAGATCTGCATTTACACTTGCCACCTTGATGTCTATATTTAAATGTCACACAGCAATCCATCTAAATACATACACAAAATTAAGCTCATTTCCAATTCTTGTCTCACCTATCAAAACTATGCTTTTTATTACATTTTCTGTCTTAGTAAACATTATCTGTGAACAGTATATGCCAGTATACACTCAGTTATCTATGTCAGGAATATTGGGACATCCTGGACATCTCTCTTCTTCTCATCGGCCCTTTCCTAGTCCTATTAATTCAACATTCAAATCTGATTGCAAATATGTTTCTCTGTCCCTATTCTGCTGACACTACCCTAGTCTAAAAGTTTTACTAGGACTTCTGCAATGGCTGCCTGTGTTCCTCAATTCTTTATACCCTTTATCCCTTCTAAGTCACTAGGTATAAGACTTCCCTTCAAAAATAAAGATCGGATGATTTTTGTCTTCTTAAAATTTTACATTTGTTTTCCCTTGAACTTAGTGTAGAATCCAAACTATCTCCTGAGTGGTCTGCAAGTCCCTGCAAGAATTGGAGCATGCTTACCCCTCTAGCGTCCTCTGTATCTATTCAACATGTTTCTGACTTCTTTCTTCCTCAATCTGTGCTAGCCTAACTACATTAATCGATGGCTTTGAGTTCTTCTGTGCCTTCTGTGTCTTTTGTGCATGTTCTTTCTCTAGGACTTGGTAATGGACACATGGGATAAAAGGTCAGGATGATCCTAAAATTTCTAACTTGGTAATTCTGTTTCTTTTTCAAAACTTTATCCTAGTTAATTAATATATACAAGATTAAGCATTGAAGCACAACATGCATATAAGTCTTCTTTAGACTAATCTTCTACGACCTAAAATATTTCCAAACTTCTCTTTGTATAGTGATTCCCCAAAGACATCTTGCTCTCCACATCTCTTTGTATGTTCTGTTCTCTTTGTTTGGAAAGTGCTCCTCTGCTCATATGATGAACCCCCGCTGTCCTTCAAGATCAGTTCAAGCAAAGCAACTCTGGGAGGCTCGGTGCTTCCCATATGTCAGAAGATGTACCAGACTTAGAAAAGCTGAGTGCTTGTCCAGTTCCTAAGTGACAAAGCCAGAATTTGAACCTTCCCATGTTTGATTTTAGCATACGAGTCTTTAACTGTCCTTTGTTGACACAGTCATTATTTAATAAGTATGAATGTAATAACTACACACATCAATGAAAGATAAAGTACTTATGACCTAGTTAATAAAAGAAGCTTTTATAGCATCAATGAGAAGTGACTTGACTAACATAGAAGATAAAGATTTGATAGAAAGAAAAAAGATACACATACCTGTAGGATGGTTCAACTTGTAAGTCAGTTAGGTTTAGCCTTGATTTGTAACACCCTGAGATGCCTCTGGTTCTCAAAAAAGATATGAGGCTGAACTTTGGTTAAATAGGCTATGAAATGAACAAATTTCTTTTAATTAAAAAATTATATGTGTATTAATATATCATATATCATATATATATATATATATGTTTTATGTATTTGTGTCTTGCTCCCTTTAGCTTGATTAGTAGCTTCTTTTGAACAACAAAACATATGGCCCATCTTTTCATAGCATCTCCTGTAATGTCTTGTTCTACTGAGTAATCATTTTTTTGCATGTAGAATAAAGGATGGTGTATTATCTCCTTATAACCTAATTTTAGAGATAGAACTTAAAAGTATTTTCAATGGAGTTATACATACCAACCATTGGAAGAGTTAATGCACATGAAAAGTAAAAGTAACTCTTCAGTACTGGGTTTAATATTATCTTTTTAAGGAAGAAAATACTCAGATATGCATAATGTTAAGGACATACTCAGTGAAGAAAAGCAGTGTATATTGGATCTAGGCTTAAAGAACGCTCTATTCTAACATTTAACTAGTAGGTGAGTTTAACTATCTGTGCAGCTCTAACATAGGACTTATTTTGTATTTTACTTTTTATTTTCTTTAGGATATCAAGAGATACTCCCATTTGGAAGTATATATTCTAGTTAACTTTAATGAGGCTTTTGGTAAATGCATTGAATATAAACATCCATTGTATTTGTCTTTTTTTTGTAAGAAAGATTTCAAGCTGAAGATCCTAGTCATATAATTAAAAGGACTAATTCCATTCAGTTTTTGAATTTGTCTCTAGAAATGGAACTCTTAAAACATATACGCAAAAGGGAATTTAGTGCCTGTTAAATTTCATATTTTTTTCAGTTGAACTATTATACTTCTAAAACAAACTAATTTTAGTTAGGAAGAATGATTCTTCTTTTTTTTTAATTTATTTTTTATTCTTTTGGTGCTTTTGTAAATGTAGACTTGGGCCATCTCTGGCACTAGGGAAGTTCCGGAGTGGGGAGAAATAACACTGGTATTATGTTGAATCAGAGAAATCAGTGCACTTGGCAGGTTTGTTTGCAGCGTGCAGGAAAGGCTGCCGGCTTTTGTACAGTTCAAAGGGCACATTCCACACGGCAGCAGTTGTTGGTCGCCTGCAGGGGTTGGCAGAATTGGGGGTGGTGGAGGTCTGCGTCACAGAATGCCAGGCTTGCTGGGCTGTGTGTTTGTAAAAAAAACACTTGCACCTTTTTGAAAAGTGTTTGGAATTAGCCTCATATCATTTCAGTATATTTTAAATATAGTACCTTTGTGTCAATGTTGAATCTTTACAATAATCAGATGACATTCTTGTTTAGCCTTTGTTGCCTCATGTTTTTAATCATTTGTTTTCAGTTTAAGGTTAAGTGTTTAAATGTGGAGGCACAGATGCTGACAAACTGTCAGTTAAACTTTGCAGAAAAATACAAATAAATTTTGTAGAAAAACAACCATATATTCAACTATCATTTATACAATTATCATATTAAGCAATTTCAACAAGTTAACACAAGACTCTGAAGAGAGCCTTCTTTAACTGAAATTGTGTCAAAGGCTAGCTAGCTTTTTCAGCTGGCCTGTCATGACTTGTGCTGAATTAACACTTGTCTAATTTCCCTACAGAATATGCACGTTTTAGCTTCTAGTGCTATAAGTGAAATAATGTAGCGGAAAGTTCTCTGAAAACTGTGCATTGTAGGACAGATAAATTAACATTGTTAAGTTTCTTGAAATGTCTAGATTTTATATGTGTATGCTCTATGTTTTTATATTAAGTTTTGACGGAATATATCAACACAGTTTTATTGGCTATATCCTTAGAAGAAAAAATAGCTAATTAGTGATGCTCTGTTATAATTTTTTGGTTTTAGGGAAAGTCCCCAAACCTTCATTTTGACCTAGTCTTGAATTCACATAAACTTGGGATATAGTGTTTTCTTGTATCCAGATGTGTTTTACCCAACCTGTCATACTCAATTGCCAGAACATTAGTTAGTGTGCTACAAAACAAGAGAAACATTAAAATTGAAGTTAGCTGCTGTACATACTTCTGTATCCATTCTAATAAGAACTTCTTTATTTTCACTTTTTAAGATTTGTTTCTTTCAAGTTAAGAAATGCTTAAAAATACAAAAAAAGGACAGAAACGAATTTAGGAGAATCCGTGTACCCACCATTCAGATTTAATCACTGTTGCTATTTTGCTATTTTTATTTTAGGTCTCCTTATTAAGAAATATTAAAAGATCAAAGTCTTTTATTTTTTAATCTTGAAATGCCCATTTCTAAATTGGTTGATAGCAACATCCTAAGCCTCTTAACTGATATTTGTTTCCAGTTTTAATATCAAACTGATTGATGTAGTTTCCGCAAAAAGGCTTCAACTTCTTGGCAGTGTAGTTTAAAGAAGACCCAAAGACCCAGAATTTTAGCTTTCCTCCTCATTATTTCCATAACACCTGAAATTATTTTATTTTCCAATTTATAGCTATCGGACATCGGGGGGCTATTATTAAGCATAAATGCTTTATGGAGGGAATAACACATTAAGCCGTTATGAGCCATTATTATCATCACTCAGAAGCTGACATGATAGAAATGGATTCCAAGCAGAGGGTGACTGAAAGGAGAGGAGTGCAGAGGGTTAGGCTCGGCTTGGCGCTTCAGAGATGTGTAAAAATGAGACATTCCAAATGCCACATGCAGCAAATTATATCACAGAATTCTTCCCTGGGGCTATATGGGAAAAGAGACAAATAAAAGCCACATTGTATTAGCTTCCACAAAGTACAAATCAGCTGTTCCCATGCTCCTTAATGTATATATACCGGGGGTGCCAAAAAAAATGTATATATATTTTAAGAGATGTTATCTAAGCTCAAGCAGTACTTCACTGTAATCAGAAGTGTCTGGACCCTGATAGTAACCATTTTGAGCACCTCTTGTAATTGCAGAAGTCAAATGTGACTTGTGTTCATCTTTTATTATCGATATATATTGAGTATTACAATTAATACAGTTTATTCCTCTTTTAAAATGTGTATACATTTTTTTGGCACCCACTGTATATGTAAAACTACTAAAGAAAGCTGTTTTTTGGTTTCAACATACATTTTGATAATGTCCTAAGAAGGACATTTAAAACACATTTACCAATGAGAATATTGAGTAACGAGGAGTTAAGTAACTTTCTAAAATCGTACAGCTAGGAGGTTAAAAATCCCGACTTTCTGCCAGTAAGCCCAACTGTTGACTGTGCCTTCATACTTTGTATGCTTCACTGCCTCCATACCAAAATGGGCCTCTTCCACCTTTAAGCTTCCCCAAAGTTTACATAGCTTTAAAGAAACAGTTGAAGTCTTATACTTTCCATAAAACATTCCCCATAAAATTCAGTGCTCTCCTTTCTCTGAATACTTAGTGCTTGCAATACATAAGTAAACAAGTTTTTATGGTCTCCCATATCCTACTAATACTGTGTGTGTGTTTGTTATCCTTTTAAACTGTTTCGTTTTGGCCCTTTAAAATAACGGGTGCTGGCTTATACTCTTGGGTTCCACTTATTGGATCTCAGAGGTACGTGCCTCTGGATTTAATCCTGGCCTCCATGGCCTATCCTGACCATTCCAGCTGTGTGATACCAGGCAAGTTATTTGTATCTCTGAGCTTTAATTTTCTCACTTGTAAAAAGGTGGTAAAAATAAAGCCTCGTTCAAAGGGTTGTTATGGGAATTAAAGCAGACATTGTGCTGTGAGGCACTTAGCTTAGTGGGGAACATAGTAAGTGCTCAATAAACAAACGCTAGCATTGTTTATCATTGTAATCAATTAGTGCTTGCAGAGTGAAGGTCTGCCCATAGAACAACCTCTAGTAGAAAAATTCTCTAATTTAAACTTTTGGGTCCCATATAACACACAAAAAAAGTCCTTTAAAATAAACAAATACATAATTCAGAGGAGTTTGACTGATTAAGAAGAAACACACACACACATACACACACAAATGCTCAGAAAGTTGGACCTGGACCCTTTGCCTCTAAGGGTTCCTGATGGAAATGAATTTCAATATAATTAGTTTCCTTTGTAATTCTATGCATTTTGTGCATTTAAAAATATTAATCCAAGGAGGGATTCATGGGCTTCACTGGGCTGACAGAAGGTCTTGGGACACCCAAAATAGCTAAGAATCCCCACCAAAAATCTAATTATTTTCTCCAGAGCACCGTTGTGGTGCTCTATTAAAATGCTAATCGGATCATGTCAATGCTCAGTGTTACAGCCTTTACTTTTATGGAGTAAAATATAAACTTCTCATCTTGGCTTTGGAAGGCCCACCTAGCTTTCCACCCCACCTGCTGCTACGTTCATCCTTGCTAGCTCTGCCTGGCATCACTGGCTTTTTGTCAGTGCTCTGGAAACCTGCATGGCAGGGCATTTGCGCTTACTGTTTTCCTATTTGGAATGGGCCTCTCCAGGCCTGGCCTGCTGCTGCTTATCCACTTGGTCTCAGTCTAAATTAGCCTTCTATGAGCTTTTGCTGAGCCCCTTTTCTGAAGTATTAATAACTCCTCACTCCTCTATTCCCTTGTTCTTTTCCATAGCTCATTTCATCTACTTAGTTATTTGTAACAAATAAATATATTTGTGTAATTCCTGTTTTCATACTGATTTGTACATTTCATGGCGCACAGAATGTGTAAATCTTTGCAGGCTGTCATTTAGTATAGGGACTAACCCTTTGTGGTCAGCAGATCTCCACTGAATGAGTGAAGGAGCGAGAGGCACACGAATGGTTTGCTGTTTGGAATATATGAATTCATTTGTTTATTCATAAACTTGGTAATTAGACAATGAAAAATGAGAGACCAACTGTAACGTTTAAATTATGAATAGCTTACCAAGTGATTCATGAGCTGCAATTGAATGTTTTAATCTTTCAGTTATTCAGAAATGAAATGTAATAGTTCATTATATGACAACAGAGACTGCCCAGAAAATCAGAATTCAGAAATTGTGCTTCACTTCCTTTTATACGTTACAACTTCTATCTGCAGCCATACCCAAGCCTGTACCCAGTTCACTCTATTTAGTCACTTTGTCTCATGATCTAGTCACTTAGCTACCATATACCAAAACACGTGTGTATCCACTGCAACTGTCATATACAACATTGATTTTTAAAAAATATTTTACCCTTTGTATAGAAAGTATTATTTCAAACTTAGAATAATTCGATACTTTTGGTTCTGTTACAGAGTAAGTCAATTAACTTTTATTATTATTCTCTAAGTTAAAGTATGTTTATTGAGCTGATCCTTCCATGAAAATGGGAGATGCATTTTAATGATGAATGGATTTGAATAGTAACCCTTTTATTTCTATGTGGAAAAAGGTATACTCTCCTATTTCCAACCTCTCTTTTTGAGGAAAAGTACTCTTTAGTAGAGTTGGAGAACGGATTGTGAACAGTAGTTTCTTTCTCCAGGTCAGTGATAACCTGAGAATGTTTTCCTCATTATCTTAAATAACCAGAATCCCCTTAACCTGGATGATCTTGTGATCTATAAAAATGAAGAAACCAGTGAAATCTAGTTTATACCTTAATCATTATTTAGAGGACTTTTATGGGCCAAAAAATATTGGTAATTTTCTTTTTGAAGAGAAAATGATTGTTTTTGACTTCATTACCTTTATTCCTTTAATTCTTTAGAACTCAATAAATACCAGGTGGTTTCAATAATGATTACAGGTATTCTTTTTCTTTATTTCACTTGTGGCTCAACATAATTCCATAATTGATTATTTTTAGTCTTGTTCTTTTTCTTCATGAGGATGATTGCATGTTTGTGGAGGAAGTTTAACTTTAGGTCAGTTTGGATGTAACAAGAAGGAAAAACAAGGCGTGTACGCTCATTTGATGCATTCCACTGTTTAATATAGGACCCTGAGAACACAAGGAAATAAATATTAGTCTGCTATTACTTGAACGATAAGTTCCGTCTCATACTATGATTTCTCTCCTCATCACTGAATACAACCAAGTATGTTTGATCTTAGTTCTTAATATTTATATGTCTTTTTGATTTCCCTCCTCCTTCCCTTGCCTCCTCATTTATTCTTTCCCTTCTTCCCCGCCTCTCTGTATCTGTACCTATTCTTCTTCCAAAAAACATGTAAATAAATGCATTCAATATCAGAAAGTGTAAGCAAAAATCAATCAATATAAAGAGAAAAATTGGTGTCAAATAGTAAAATGAGTTTCTGTGTGGATTGGGGAGGAGGTGTTGTCTGGTTGTATGGAATAGGGGAGGAGAAGCAGCAGTGTCTCATTCCTTCTTAAATGTCTTCCTTCTCATTCCAGAGATATCTGGTGCTAAGAGCTGTGGGCTGCAGCAGTAGAGATCTGGTGCCTTCTTGGTTTGCCCGCAGTATCAGCCAAGGATTCAGCTTTTCAAATATTTGCCTAATCAGCTATAACTCATATGTTAGCTTTCCAGCTTCCAAAATTTTGTTGCTATTGTCTTTCATTTGGAACTTTCTATCTTTGGAGGTTTGTTCCTTTTTTGAGTAGTCTTTAGCTGTCATTTTTGTATGGGATAAATGCATGTGTTCCATTTCCGGTTTTAGCTGGAAAGCCTCATTTCCTTTTCGACAGGGAATGTGACGTAACTAGTTACACATGGAAAGAGAGAAAGAAGCACTCTTGAATAAAGAAAAATCCCAAGAGAGAGACACCATGCCTTGTGGCACAATGGAAGTGCTTAACCTTATCCACTTCTATGAGACCCCCACCTCCCCGGAGTGGGATTTGAGGGGAAGGTGGGGATGAGCACTGAGATTTCCCTAGGGGCACAAATGCAGCCTACACTTCAGTGCAAATGCTTAGAAGGCATACAGCATCAGTCCACCCATAAAACCTTCCCATTCAAGGATTATGACCATATAAGTTGATTTCTTAACTTTTAAAAAAATAATTGACTTAATATTTTTAGAGAAGTTTTAGGTTTACAGAGAAAATGTGCAATAAGTACAGAGTTCTGGTATTACTTACCCCTTTCCCCTCAAAGCAGTCTCCCTGTTAACTGGCATTGTGCATTAGTACGGTACGTTTATTGCATTTGATGAACCAAAATTGATGCGTCATTATTAACTAAATTCCAGGGTTCACATGAGGATTAATTGTTTTGTGTCATACAGTTCTGTTGGCTTTAACAAATCCCTAATGTCAGGCATCCACCATTACATTATCATGCAGAATTATACCAGTGCCCTAAAACCCTGTGTTCTGTCCGTTTTCTCTCCTCTTCTCCCCTTCAGGCCCCTGGAAGCAGTTGGTGCGTTATTAATCTCTGTAGTTTTATTTTTTACAGAGTGTCATGTAGTTGCAATGTTACCATATGTAACATTCCCAGATCGACTTCTTTGACGCAGCAATATGCATTTAAGGTTCCTCCGTGTCTTTCCATGGTCCGATATGATAGCTCATTTCTTTCTGTTGTTGAATAATATGCCCTTGTGTGGATGTATCCCAGTGTGTTTATCCATTTACATATTGAAGGACATATTGCTTGCTTCACAGTTTTTGCAGTGATAAATAAAGCTGCTGTAAACATTCTTGTGCAGGTTTCTGTATGGACATAAGTTTTCAGCTCATTTGGGTAAATACTTAGAGTGCAATTTCTGGGTTGTATGGTAAGACTATGCTTCGCTTTGTAAATGAAACTGCCAAATATCTTCTAAGGTGGCTATACATTAACTTTTTTGCATGATCTTGATTGTTTTATAGAACGATATATGGTAATCAATAGTAATTTGTATTTCACTTATCATTGTTTTTACTGCTCTATTACTATATACTGTTTTCTTGACCCTATCATTGCGAGAAGAGAAGTTTTAATTAAAAGAAGATACTGTATAAATTTAGAGCAATTACATGACATGCTTTCCACATAGTGAAGGACTTCTTAACACCATAGAAGTAAACATATGTAAACAGAGAACTACGGACTGTGTTGGAATGATGATGCTTTATTTGCTTTATACTCATTTAGTCATTTAGTAAACATTCATTGAGCACCTATGGTCCATGATCTTAATGAGGCTTAAATAATCATAAACGTGTTTATACCTAAAAGAATGTACCACAGGAAATTACAGGGCATTGAGTGGCCCTCACCCTTATCTAGCAGTTCCCACCGATTATCATGACAATTAAAAATGCCTTCTCAGAATTTTGAAATTCAGTAGCATTGTTAAGAAAGACTATGTTTGATTATTTAAAAATGAGTCTATTTGTAATTCAATTTGTCCTTTATTACACATTTTATTTTAGCATAAAATAAGTTAGTGGTTTCAGAAATCAGTCAGTGATGGATTATAAATAAAGTAACAACATTTAGGCAGCTAAGGATATCAGAAATATGGTGAGAATCGCTTCAATATGTAAATGAAAAAATTGAAAGATGTCGTGTGAGACAGAAAAGGTAAATTAATTGTGCCACATCACAAAGCCTGCAGTAGCAGTGCACTTTTTATTAGCTCATGCTGTATCCCTGTACATTGGAAACACTGCTCTAAATCTCCAATGCATAAAGACCGATTTTTCTTTTTATCAGTAACAGAGCCAAGAAGTAGAAAACCCATTAACATTGTATCTTTCCTATGTTGTGTATAAAATTAATTTACAACTGCTTTTCTTATACTTTCTTTTTGTCTCTCTTCATTACTTTGAGTATCTTTTTTTTTGGTACTTGCTGTTCCTTTGTCATTACTGCTTGTATTCTTTATACTGTCTTCTTAAATCCTGCTGCATTGCTTTTTGCCTTTCCTTCTTTAATCTTTTCTGTTTAATTTTTAAATCCTTTGCCCTTTATCTTTCTTTCAGTCTTTTTTGCTGCTCTCCTTTCCATTGATTTCCTCTTAAATTGGCACTTCTTTTTAATATTGTGTTATTTCATTGATTGTTTTTGTTTTTGTTTTATGTTGTTAGTTTTACATTTTCCTTTGTATATAAAGAAAACTTACTCTGCCTACCCATGTGGAATTAGAGAGAAGATACTACTAGATCCTCCATATTACACGTTTAGTCAAAGTTATTGTGTCGGTACTGAAAGATTATGTGACACACATTCTTCTCTTTTCTTTTTGAATTAAAGCCCAAATAATTGATGTGCTGATATAGAGCAAATTCAGTTATTTTTCTAATATGCTAACTTTAACCGTATACAAAATACAGAAGGTTCCAAAAAATGTATACATATTTTAAGAAAGAAAAACCTGTATTAAAATTGTAATAATATATACCAATAAGATGAATACAAGTCCTGTGTATACATTTTTGGAACTCCCACGATGTACTTTTGAGACATAAACCTTTGTAGCTATTAATAGATCACAAGTAATTTTGCTGTTTCTTAAATGTTTGCGGTTAACTGAAATACATTTATAATACTACTATGAGTGCTGATTCAGGGCATAATAAAAAATAAGAGATTATGATGAAATTGCTTTTCTTCCACAAAATTGCTTTATCTGTCCAAAATATTCTATCGATTTGGTTTAATATATGCTAGATTTTTAATATTAATTTATAACCCCCTACTTTTTTTTGAATTTAAAAAAGCTCAGAAACAAATACAATAACCTAACTTTACTAAACTAGGTTGGTTCTTGGTATCTGGGTCTTTCCTCAAGCATTATAAGAAATTACTGAGGTACAGTTCTAGAAACCACTTCTCACAGAGGGACAGGAACAGGTAAGTATGATGAGGAAAAACAGAAGTGCATGGAATCTTGGGTGTATAAGTTCTGCTTCAAGCAAGCCAGAAATTTCTTGAAGGGTGTTCTGTAGTGGAAGAGAGACAGGGAGGTGAAGAGAGATCAAGTGATTTGCTTCAGTTCACCCAGAAAAAACAGCAGTTAGGCATGCAATTTAAATATACTTTATTGCTCATCTTTTTTCACATTTATCTTATGTATCTATACATCTGTTTATTATAATTCCCATTCATACCCAGGCTTAATTTTATTTGAATTTCATTCAATAGACAAAATATAATATTCTCAAGTATCTACTCATTGCTGCTTATGATAACTCTATATGTATGTAATTTTTATATACATATATATCAAATTATTTATACATTATAAGTAATATATAATATTTATTATATATATCACTGATATTTTCAACAGTTCTTTTTTTCCATTAGTTTCATTGAACAAACATTATTGAAGTTTATCGTTCTTTTAAACTTTTTTTTATTTAAAAATTTTTCTATTAAATATAGTTAGCATACAATATTATATTAGTTTCAGGTGTACACAATAGTTATCCAACACTTATATACCTAAAGAGGTGATCACCATAAGTCCAGCAACCATCTGGCACTGTACCACGCAATCACACTATTATTGACTATACTCCCCCATGCTATATGTTACATCCCTGTCACTTATTTGTTTTATACTTGGAAATCTGAACCTATTATTCCCCTTCACCTTCCCACCACTTTAAATTTTTTTCTATTACAATTAGTATTCAGTGTTATTTTATATTAATTTCAGGTGTACAGCTTATGGTTAGACATTTATATAATTTAAGACGTGATCCTCTGACTAGTCTAGTACCCACCTGACACTATACATAGTTATTACTGTATTATTGACTATATTCCCTGTGTTTTACTTCACATCCCATGAGTATTTTGTAACTACCAATTTCTACTTCTTAATTTCTTCACCTTTTCATCCTGCCCTCCAACTCCCCTCCCATCTATAACCCTGATAAATATGGTACCCATCTGATACCATATGTAGTTATTACAGTATTGACCATAATCCTTATGCTATACCCGACACCCTGTGACTACCTCGTAATAACCAATTTGTACTTAATCCCTTCCCCCTTTTCACCCACCCTCTCAACACCCCTCTGATTTGGTGACCATCAAAATGTTCTTTGTATCTGTAAGTCTGTTTCTGTTTGTTGATTTTGTTCTTTAGATTCCACGTGCAAGTGAATTCACATTGTATCTGTCTTTGTCTGACAAACTCCACTTAGCACAATACCCTCCAGGTCCATCCATGCTACTGCAGATGGTAAGAACCCATTGCCTTCCATGGCTGAGAAACGTTCCATTGTATATACGTATCACCCCCTCTTTATGCATTCATCCATCGACAGACACCCAGGCTGCCTCCGCATCTTGGCCATTGTAAACAGTGCTGCAATGAACATATGGGTGCACATGTCCCTTTGAAGAAGTGTTTTGGGTTTCTTTGGATAAATACCCACAGGAATGGGATTACTCGACCCTACTTTGTCTTTCATTACCTTTGTTTTAAAGTCTATTTTCTCGGCTATAAGTACTGCTACCCCAGATTTTTGATGTTGTTGTTGTTCCCAGTTTCTTGAAATAACTTTTTCTATCCCTTTGCTTTCTATCTGTGTGTGTCTTTCAATCTGAAGTGAGTCTCTTGGAGGCAGCATATGTAAGGGTTTTGTTTTCTTATCCATCCAGGCCTCCTATGTTTTTGATTGGAGGATTTAATCCACTTACATTGAAAGCAATTGCCTATAGATATGTAGTTATTGCCATTCTATATTCATTTTATTGAACTTTTTTTTTTTTTCCCCATCTTAAAGAACATTCCTTGTAATGCTGGTTTGGTGATGATGAATTCCTTTAGCATTTCCTTGTCTAGGAAGCCTTTTATCTGTCCTTTGTTTCTAAATGATAGCTTTGCTGGATAGAGTTATCTTAGTTGTAGGTCCTTGCTTTTCATCACTTTGACTATTTCCTGTCAATCCCTTCAGGCCTGCAAAGTTTCTGTTGGAAAATTGGCTGACAGTCTTATGGGAGCTCCTTTATAAGTTACTAGTTTCCTTTCTCTTGAAGCTTTTAGGATTCTCTCTTTGTCTTTACCCTTTGCCATTTTAATGATGATGTGTCTTTGTGTGGGCCTGTTTGGTTTCATCTTGTTTGGCTCTCTGTGCTTCCTGGGCTTGTATATCTATTTCCTTCACCAAGTTAGGGAAGCTTTCGTCATTTTTTCTTCAAACATTCAAGTGAATGTTGTTATGCTTGGTATTGTCCTAAAGGTCTCTTAAACTCTCCTTATTTTCTTGGGTTCCTTTTTGTTTTTGCTGTTTTGATTGGGTGTTTTCTGCTGCCTTGTCTTCCAAATCACTGATTTGATCCTCTGCTTCATTTAGTCTGCTGGTGTTTCCTTTTATTCCATTGTTCATTTCAGTTACTATATTCTTCACTACTGACTGGTTCGTTTTTATGGTTCTATGTCCTTTTTAATGCTTGCTCTCTCTTTGTTGAAGTTCTCCCTAAGTCTCTTGAGTATCCTTATAACCCGTGTTTTGAACTCTCTCTCTGGTAGATTGCTTACCTCCATTTAGTTTAGGTTTTTTTCTAGAGTTTTCTTCTGTTCTTTCATTTGGGACACATTTCTCTGTTTCATCATTTTGGCTCCCTCTCTGTGTTTGACTCTATGTATTAGGTAGATCTGCTATTTCTCCCAGTCTTGCTGGGTGCCCTTAGGTAGTAGGTGTTCTGTAGGGCCCTGGCACAGTCTGTCTGGTCACATACTCCAGGTGCTCATAGTGTTGGTTGTGTGTGCCCTCCTCTTATAGTTGAGCCTTGATAGCTATTGGCATGTCAGTGGGAGGTTGACCCTCAGGCTGACTGTGAAGTTTGGCTACATCTACAGCTTATGAGATGCTGTGTGGGGTGCTTAACCTCATGGAGTGGGATTCACCCCAGTGGGCTCTGGTGCTTGTTGAAACCACCCTTTTTGTCTGCTGCTTGAGGGCCTAATTGGGTGGTGCTCTGCTGTGTTCTGAAGCCAACCTCCACGTATGTTGGTTCTGGGGCCTTTTGGGAGGGGCTCTAGTTCAGACCCAGGTTACCCACTGCCTATGACTGCTGGGGACTACATGGTAGGAGCTACCAAGCAATCCATGGTTTGTCACTCCTTGTGATGGACCCAGAGGCACATGGGAGAAGCCACTTTGCAAACTGAGGATGTCTGCCACCGGTCCTGTGCCTGGGACCGGTATGCTAGCTCCTATAAGATTCAGCTGCTTATAAAGCCCCGTGCAGTATGCAAGTTGGGTGAGGAAGGGTCTCCTTGAGTCAGCAGGGTGGAGCAGTGGAGCTCACCAAGCCAATCAGATTCAGATTTGGCCTGTGGGCATGGTCTCAGCACAGGAAAGATGGGGCTCATCTGCTGGCTCATGAGTGGAGGGCCCCACACAGGGCCCCATAGCCAACCACTTTCCATGGATTCATTACTTGTATAAATCATTACTTGTATAAATCTAGTTTTCACCCCATAGTTACACAACTCAGTCTCTTTCCAGATGTCTCTGGAGTTCCCAGAACCACTGTCCTTCTCCAGAGCCCAGGGTGAGTGCCTGCATGGGCCCTTTAAGAGTATGTCTGTGTTTCCCTGACCCTTTCAAACTCCTGTATAATCAGAATCCCTAGTGTTTTTCACACCCTTGAGTTGTGGGGGTTCTCTTCCTAGCACCATACTCCGGGCTGGGAGCCTGGTATAGGGGGGCTGGAGTTTCTCATTTTTTTTGTGGGGAACCTCTATGGCCGAGATAGCTCTCCTGATTTTGAACTGCCACACATGGGTGTGGGACCAGCTGTTTCGTGTCTCTGCACCTCCTACCAGTTTCGAGGTGGCTTCTTTATATCCTTAGTTATAAAACTTTTGTTCAGCTAAACTTGAAATGATTCTCCAGGTTGGTTGTTCTGTAATTTAGTTGTCATTTTGATGTGTTCACTGGATGGGTCAAGCACAATGTGTATTTACTTTGCTATCTTGGATCTCCTCTGTAGCTTACTGTTCTTAAAGCTAACTGCTAGAGTTGTTTTTCCCTGTCATATAAATTTTTGAAAATTCTTATCTGCTTTTTTGATAATGTTATTGCGATGCCTTTTGTGTTCCCTCTGCCTACGTTTAGACTAGTTTTCATTTATCCTGCCCAGGTAGAAGGGGCTTATGCAATATACTTCTGCAGGATAAATGAAAACTACCTTCTACCTGGGCAGGATAGATGAAAACTAGTATATATAGTTTGAAAACTGTATATATACATATAAACAGTATATATATATATAAAATCGCCACAGGATTTTAGTATGCATATGTCGCGCAGGGGACCCTGCTCGCTGCGCCATTTGTCGTGCAGGGTCTCAGCTCCCACTCCCCGCCCAAGAACGCAGGACGTGGTAAGGCCAAAAAGGAACACCCACGGAGCCATAAGTAGGGGAGTCAAACCAATATATTCTTGCTGGCGGCTGGGCTGGAGACACAGGAAGCAGGATCTACATAATCTGCCTAACAGCAGTCCGCGCTTGCCAGCCACCATCTTCTTGCTAGCCCCCATTCTTTTCTGCTAGCGTAGCCACAGCCATTATATTAGTGGCCAATGGCTTACGGGTTACAGCTGACGGCCAACTAGCCACAGCTGCTGGCCATCTGATCACAGTTGATGGCCATTTACTACCCGAGCCAGCACCTTTCTATGTGAGGCCGAGAGCCTGGAAACTGTTTTTGGGGGCTTTGTCCCCACACTCCACCCCTACAGGGTCTCGCCTCACAATCTACGCGACAAGCGTCTTCTGCGAGGGGCCCTGTGCGAGGAGCCTGGAGGTGAATGCAATATCCTGGACACAGCCAGGCTCTCTGAGCACAGCCAGGGTTTCTCAGGGCACCACCAGTACTTCTGGGCACAGCCAGACTTCCTGGTCTTCTTAGGGTACCACCAGTCTCCTCGGGCACAGCCAGAGTTTCTCAGGGCACTGCCACTCTCTCTGGACACAGCCAGACTTCCTGGACTCAGCCAGGGCCTCTCAGGGCATTGCCACTCTCTCTGGACACAGCCAAACTTCCTGGACACAGCCAGGGCCTCAGGTCACTGCCACTCTCTGGACACAGCCAGAATTCCTGGACACAGCCAGGGCCTCTCAGGGCATTGCCACTCTCTCTGGACACAGCCAGACTTCCTGGACACAGCCAGGGCCTCAGGTCACTGCCACTCTCTGGACACAGCCAGAATTCCTGGACACAGCCAGGGCTCTCAGGGCACTGCCACTCTCTCTGGACACAGCCAAACTTCCTGGACACAGCCAGGGCTCTCAGGGCACTGCCACTCTCTCTGGACACAGCCAGACTTCCTGGACACAGCCAGGGCCTCTCAGGGCACTGCCACTCTCTCTGGACACAGCCAGACTTCCTGGACACAGCCAGGCCTCTCAGGGCACTGCCACTCTCTGGACACAGCCAGACTTCCTGGACACAGCCAGGGCCTCAGGGCACTGCCACTCTCTCTGGGCCTCTCGGGGTACTGTGCTGGAACAACAGCGGCTCACATCAAGGTGCTCACATATTATCAATGGCGGCCAGTCAAGACACAAAAGCAAACATCTGCCAGTCCCACTACATGGTAGTATGTTCCCAAACAGTCAAGCGTCCATTAAATTAGGGATGGAAGGCAATTCCTCATAGTCCATAGTCATTCACCAGGGCTGTCCTGGGGGTGAGGGATGACTTTGACCTCACCCTCATCTCCCACGGAGGACTCAGCAAGCGTTTCCTCCTGGGACTAAAAGTCCTACATCCGGGCTGCCTCAGCAAGCAGTTCCCAGCCCACAGGGCGGCAACAACCTTCGCTTTCTCCGGCCTCTGCTGGTTGGGGAACCATCCACGTCTTTCCACCCCTCCACGGGAATCGAGCTCTCCAGCAGCTGCTCCTCCTGGTCTTCCTCAGACTGAGCTTTCATACGCACAAACTGCTCCACTGCCCTTCGGAAAGCTTTGGCCAGCACCGTATCCTGCCGACTACGCCATGTGTCGCGCAGGGGACCCTGCTCGCTGCGCCATTTGTCGTGCAGGGTCTCAGCTCCCACTCCCCGCCCAAGAACGCAGGACGCGGTAAGGCCAAAAAGGAACACCCACGGAGCCATAAGTAGGGGAGTCAAACCAATATATTCTTGCTGGCGGCTGGGCTGGAGACACAGGAAGCAGGATCTACATAATCTGCCTAACAGCAGTCCGCGCTTGCCAGCCACCATCTCCTTGCTAGCCCCCATTCCTTTCCTGCTAGCATAGCCACAGCTGTTATATTAGTGGTCAATGGCTTACGGGTTACAGCTGACGGCCAACTAGCCACAGCTGCTGGCCATCTGATCACAGTTGATGGCCATTTACTACCCGAGCCAGCACCTTTCTATGTGAGGCCGAGAGCCTGGAAACTGTTTTTGGGGGCTTTCTCCCCACAGCATATCAAATGTATTCAAAATAACAAACTATTTTCTGACAACTGGTGCACTTTAGAAGTGATAACTTGGTATTTTAATTGTATATTTTATATTAAGAAGATTTTGAAAGAACCTTTTACTAAATAATATTTTCTGTTGTATCTAATTAAAGGAATTAAACTTTCCTTGCTAATTCGATAAATTTAGAGTATTAATTCCATATGAAAAAAAACTGGAGAAATTCTAAAAACTTTGTTTTGAAAACATGCCCCACTTAAGATACCCAGGGTTAAAATCTCTAAAGTTCAGTTTGGTACTCTGTGTATATGTGTGTGTTTAAAATGCACTCTTGGTGCTTTTACTTGTGATTTGTACTTTTAATCAGTAAGTATCAGTAATTTACAAAATATGGTTTAGCATCAATATCACCTGGGAACTATTGTTAGAAAAGCAAATTTTTGGGTCCCAACCCATACTTGTTGAATCACATACTATGGGTGGGGGGACAGCAATCTATGTTTTAATAAACTTTGCAAGATATTCTGATGTAGCCTTACGTCCATGGTGCACTTATTAATATTCTATTTGGATAAGGACTTTAGGAGGTAATTAAGTTTAGGTGGGTCATGAGACTGGGGCTCTCAGGATGGGATTAGTGCCCTAATAAGAAGAGACACCTCTCTCTCCCCCATGCACTATGTAAGGATACAGCGAGAAGGCAATTTTCTTCTTTGATTAGTACAATTTTATTTGCTTTTTAAAGCAAATGTCCCAAATATATAATGCTTGCTTAAGTGGGTTGCAGTATTCAATAACACTAAAAGTTTGTAAGTCCATATATTAGCACTGGTTGCCATAACAAAGTACTATAGAATGGGTTCCTTATACAACAGAAATATATTTATCATAGTTCTGGAACTTTGGAGTCCAGTATCAGGGTGCCAGCGTGGATGAGTTCCATGAGAGTTTTCTTCCTGGATTGCCTTTTCACATAGTGCACAGGAGAGAGAGTGGTGTCTTTTCTTATTAGGACACTAATCCCATCCTGAGAGCCCCAGTCTCATGACCCATCTAAACTTAATTACCTTCTAAAGTCCTCTTATCCAAATAGCATCACATTGGGGGTTAGGGTTTTGACATATGAATTTGGTGGGGGGCACAATTCAGTCTATAGCCATCCAATTTCCATGGATTCATTATTTGTATAAATCAAGAGGTGATGACTTCTGGAGTCTATTCCTAATTCCTTCCATAAGAAATGATGTAGTTCTTTAATCTTAGCTTCTTTGTTTGAAATGGTTAATAAAAATGTAAGCTCTTTGTGACACAGTATTGTAGGAAAATTCGAATGTAATGAGTATGTGAAAGAACAGTAATAGGCCACAACATTGTATAACTGTAGTAAATGTTACTATTATGTTTAACAGTATGTTTTTGTTGTAAGCTGCCTAAAACATAACTGCCTATGTTTCAGTCAGTAGTCAGTAACTATATGCCCATCTACATAATGAACCATATAATACCCGAAGACTGTAGTGATTGGAAAGAATAGGTCACTGGCCATCATGAAGGAATATTGAAAGTGACCATAGAAATCATCCAAGCTACCTCTGTCTGATACAGGAACGCACTCAAGAGCACCCCAAACTTGGCTTGAATGTCATCAGCTGTGTCTTAGTCAGGGTTCTCCAGAGTAACAGAACCTATGGAGAGGGAGGGGGAGGCAGAGGGGGAAGGGAGGGGGAGGGAGAGAGAGTGTGTAGAGATTTACCTTAAGTAATTGAAATCTGCTGGCCCAGCTCCCAGGCTAGAGATCCCTGGAGGAGTTGGTGTTGCAGCTCAAGTCTGAAGGCAGTTCGGAGGCAGAAGTTCCTTTTCCTCGGTAGATCTTTGTCTTTTTCCTCTTAAGGATTTCAACAGATTGAATGAGGCCCGCCCACGTTATGGAGGACAGTCTGTTTTACTGAAATGTTAATCCCATCTAGATATTGATGTCATACGGTGATGTCACATGGTGATATCACAGTCGCATGGGGATATTGAGACTGGTGGTTGACAAACTGGTAACGCGGCCTAGCAGAATTGGCACATAAAATTAACCATCACACCATCGCTTAACATTTAGGGTCAGTTTACTCTTAAAGTACTATGTAGCCCATCTAATTTAGAAATGATATGAACATAATACATAATAAATAGATGTACATGTAAATTAATGAATGAATAAACAGATTAATGCTGGTCAATACCAGATATATTACCTTTCCTTATTCATTAATCAAAAAAGATTCAACTCCCTTTCAACTGTCTGGGAACTTCAGAAACGGAGCAGCTAATGGAAGTGCATGTCGAGTGCCTTGACTCAAAGACACAACAGTGAACCCCAGAGCTCTCTGTTTGGTTTTACCTGGTATGGTCATCACCTCAAGCAAAACATAAACACTAAGGGAGGGTTCTTACTGTGTTAAACGTCTGAGTGGAGACCCAGCACGGATTTTGTCACAGTGGTCTGAGTATGTCACAGTAGAGAGATGAAAATTAGTGGGATGAATATAAAATCTTTCTCTTAAGTTTCAAAAAAGTTGTCCAACTGT
Organism: Rhinolophus hipposideros; assembly: GCF_964194185.1. Lineage (NCBI taxonomy): Eukaryota > Metazoa > Chordata > Mammalia > Chiroptera > Rhinolophidae > Rhinolophus > Rhinolophus hipposideros. The sequence goes on from NC_138071.1 coordinate 1,865,350, forward strand.
GGATGAAAAAGACACTTGGGAAATACGTTGACTCAAAGTATCACAGAAGATTGTAGAAATTGATAAAACAGATTGTGCATTCAACATAGCTGTTGCCTAATATGGGATAAAAGATAAATTTGACACATATAATCTACTCTTGGTAAAGTTATATATATCATTGTTACAAGTAAGGCAGGATATGTCACTTAAATCTATCCTGCCTTATAACTAATAGATTGAAAATTAATGTCTTTTTCTTTTACTTTGGATTATGAATTTTATTGTCTAGTGGGTCCCATACACACAAAATCAGCCCTCAATTAATGTCACTTCAGTTGACTTAGTAGTAGACATCACCAAATAGCTTTGTGAACGAGACTTTCCAGTGATGCTGTCTGATGATAAACTGATGGATAATACAGCAGAGGTGCCATGAAGCAAACAAGTCATGTAGGGAGAGGTTTCTGGCAGGGCGTGACCTGGGGAATCCTGATCAATCTCTAACTGCAGTTTTCCTTCAAACCACCTCTATATGTCTCTGAGTTTTGATCTTGACACAGATGTCATACGTGACCTTGAGTGATTTATCTGAAGTTATTCTGAGCCCTCTGTGATGTCCACTGTAGTGGGTGTGATGGGAGAACACACTGTACCGAGAATCTGAAGATCTCCGTGTAATGAACAGGGAGACAGGAAACCTGTACGATGAATACATTATTTATTAAAACCTTGATCTATTCTTTTGTAGAAGTCACATTTATAGATCTCTCAGTACTTAACAACTTCTGTAAAAAACCCAGATTTGGAATAATTTAGCTAATACAATATTGATTGGCATGTTATTTCTATTTGCTAGTACAAAGTAGGAGTTTCAGAATTGACATCATTTGACCAAGACTGGAAAGCAGTGTTATATTTCAGCTCCACACCACTTTTGATGTTATTTAAATTACCTAATTTAAAGATTATGCCTCTTGGAGTTTTCTTTCAATTTATCCTTTCAAGTCACATTTTTTCTTGATGCTGCTATAATGATGACCTTAGTACTTAAAATGTTTTTTTCCAAATACTGACCTTTTCAAGAAAGTGCTTTTCATAATTAATAGATAACTTAATTGGAGGGATTTGAAAAGAAACATAGAAACTTTGAATTTATAATTTGACTGATGTATTTTGGTTTCTTATTTAGTTACACCTTACCTTGTTTATGAAATATAGTTCTTTCCTGTTGCATATATACAGTCTAGGGATTTACTTTTTTAAAAAGGTATTTCCGAAACAAACACCTGATAATATGGTGCTAGAGTCAGTATAAAGGCTGCAACAATGTTAAGTTTCAGTTGAATAAAGTGACCTTTCTATTGTATCCAACACTAAAGTTCTATAGTCAAGCAATGGCTGAAAATGCCATAAAGAGCAAAAGTGTGGAGTTAGAGCCATGAACCTAGTACAGATAGGAAGGCGGACTTGATAGTTCCCTAAAGCAGCTACATTTTGGGGCCCAAGTGCCTTGCCAATTCTGAGTCAAAGAATTTCAAGGAATTTGGTTACAATTAAACATTTTAGGAAATGGAACATCTTCCATGAGAATTGTTCTCTCTCTCTCTCTCTCTCTCTCTCTCTCTCTCTCCTTTAAGAAATATTGATTTAGTTCTCTGCAAGATGCTGTGCTAACACATGCAGCCCACAGGGTTATAAGACATGGATTCATAAATGGCATTACCTGTTTCAGGTCTATTAAAACCAGCCAGCTAATTCTTCAAAAGAGCCACTTCATTACGTATTCATATATTAACACTGTATCTGAATTTTTAAAAACTTTTCCTTGTATTTTATTTGCCACCTTTTATTATCCCTTAATCTTTTTTTTAAATTAAGATTTTATTTTTTTAGAGCAGTTTTAGTTTAGGTTCACAGCAAAACTGAGTGGAAGGTACAGAGGTTCCCTGTACAACTCCTGCCCCACAGGTGTGTAGCACCCTCCTCGCTGATCAGCATTCCCCACCAGAGGTACACTAAATTATGACATTTCTTAAACTCAGTGACCTACACTGATAACAGCATAATCACCCAAAGTCCATCGTTTGCATCAAGGTTCACTTTTGATGTACATTCTGTGGGTGTGCTTAAATTATAATGACATGAACAGTGTCTATCAATGTGGTATCATACAGAGTAGTTTCCCTGCCTTGAAGTCCTCTGTGCTCTGCCTAATTTATCCCCCGGCCCCACCAACCCCTGGCAGCCATTGATCATTTTACTGTCTCCATAGTTTTGTCTTTTCCAGAATGTCCTCTGGTTGGAATTGTACATCATACAGCTTTTTCAGATTGGTTTCTTTCACTTAATAATATGCATTTACGTTTCCTCCATGTCTTTTCATAGCTTAATAGCTCATTTATTTTTGCACTGAATACTATTCTATTGCCTGGATGTACTGTAGTTTGTTTATCTGAAATTTTAGTTCTGGCTTTGGCATTAACTATTTTTGAGATTTAGATAAGTTACTTCAAGTTCTTTAGGCCTCAGTATATTTTCATTTCCAAGATGAGGGGCCTTCTTCTCTTGTAACAGAATGGAATTTCAGATTGTTAACATTTCAGTGACATTGGAGGCCTGGTTAAGTAGCTAGGGGCAGACAGAAGTGGTTTTGAATCAGGCCTCAGTGATAAAAGGTCGAGTTACTTAATTTCTAAGTTTACATATGTAATATACGAATATATAATTATACTCACCTAATTAGATGTCTTGAGGATTAAATGAAAAAATGCATATAAAATGCTCGGCCAATGGCTGGTACATCTAAGAACTCAATAAAATGTATCTGGTTTTATTTCTAGTCAATGGAGAGTCAGCACTTCTTACCAACCCATTTACTACTTCCTCTCCACTAGCTTCTTCCATTTCTTTAGTTTCTGTGGCTGCTACAAATTTTTTTCTACTATTTTTAAGTCCCCTATCCATTTTCAGTCTTTCAAGCTCAATAAAATATCATCTCTTAACTTACAGATAAAAATAAAGACATGATGATTCCAAACTTTCCTACCACCTCTTCCCAAATTGTGTGTAATCAATATCCACCTTTATTTTTCCCTCCAGTTTCTGAGGAGAAATTGCCAACTGTGTGATTTCTTACTTTTTTGTTTGCTTTTAGCTCTAAATAATGACACCAAATTAAATAATGCAGGTAAAACACTTGGCTAAATACATGCAACTCAATAAATTTTAGTTGTCTTCCCTGCCATTCCCAGGTATTCTTCACCTGTCTACCTGTACGCTATACAGTGAGAGCTGTCTTCACGTTCCTGGTCATATTAGGTCCTTTCCCTTCAATGACTCTCCAACATCTTTTCAATAAAGGTAAAATGTCTTTGTGTGGCTTACAAACCTGATATAGCTGCCCCATATGTCCTTTTCTCCTTTCTTCTATTTTCTTCTGCATTTTACTCAGCTGCCTATTTCTTGCCCATTGCTATTGGGTACACTTTTCCTCTATCTAGAGTACCTTCTAATATATTCTTCATTTCAACTTTATTTCTCTTTATTCTTCAAGACATAGCTTAACACCCTAAATATAAAAATTACATTGGAGTAATAGGTAGAGTTAATGTGCTTCTTAATTCTTTTAACATTTTCACCCATTCCTCAAGCCCCCCTGCCATCTGGCTACCATCAGTTTGTTCTTTGTATGTATGAGATTGTTTCTGTTTTGTTTGTTCATTAATTTTTGTTTTTTGGTTTCTACATATAAATGAAATTATATAGTACTTGTCTTTCTCTATCTGGCTTATTTCACTTAGCATAATCCCCTCTAGGTCCATGCATGTTGCCGCAAATAGTAAGCTTTCATTCTTACGTATGGCTGAGTAATATTGCACTGTGTGTATTTACCACATCTTTATTTAATCACCTGCCAAAGGATGATTTTCAATGTGTTGGCTATTGTAAATAATACTGTAGTGTAATAGGGGTGTATACGTCTTTTCAAGTTAGTGTTTTGGATTTGTTCAGATAAATACCTAGAAGTGGAATTGCTGGGTCATATGATAGTTCTATTTTCAATTGTTTGATGAACCTTTAAAATGTTTTCCATAGTGCCTGCACCAATTTGCAATCCCACCAACAGTGAATGTAACTTCCCTTTTCTCCAAATGCTTGCCAACACTTGTTGTTTGTTGATTTATTGATGATATCCATTCTGACAGGTTTGGGGTGATATCCCAATGTGGTTTTTACTTTCATTTCTCTGATGATCAGTGAGGTTGAGCATGTTTTCGTATGTCTATTGGTATGTGCTCTTTGGAGAACTATCTGTTCAGCTCTTCTGCCCATTTTTAATTGGATTATTTGTTTTTTTGGTGTTGAGCTGTATGTATTTTATATATATATATATATAATATAAATATATAAATATTTTATTAATTATGGGTCTGTACAAATGCAACCTATTTATGAATGTTAATTTTGTACCCTGCTACTTTACTGAATGCATTTATCAGTTCTAATAGTTTTTGGTGAAATCTTTAGAGTTTTGTTTATATAGTAACGTGTCTTCTGCAAATGATGACAATTTTACTTCTTCCTTTCCAATTTCAATGTCTTTTATTTCCTTTCCTTGTCTGTTTGCTGTGAGTAGGACTCTAATACTATGTTGAATAAAAGTGGTGAAAGTGGATATCCTTCTCTTATTTCTTATCTTAAGGAAAATGCTTAGCTTTTCACCATCGAGTATGATGTTAGTTGTTGGTTTGTCATATATGGACTTCATTATGATGAGGTGTGTTTCTTCTATTCACACTTTGTTGAGAGTTTTTATCGTGAATCGGTGTTGGATTTTTTCAAATGCTTTTTCTGCGTCTATGAATATCATCATATGATTTGTGTCCTTCCTTTTATTTGTTTGACATACTACGTTAATTGATTTTAGGATATTGAAACGACCAGGCATCCTTGGATACCCTTGATCGTGGTGTGTGATCTATTTTGTATATTGCTGAATTTGATTTGCTGAGACTTTGTGGAGGATTTTTGCTTCTGTGTGAATCAGGGATATCGGCCTATAATGTCCTCTTATTTTTTATGTCTTTGGTTTTAGAACTACCCTTCCTGCCTTTTCAATATTTTATAATAGGTCAAGAAGAATAGGTGTTATTTCTTCTTTGAATGTTTGGTAAAATTCACCTGTGAAGCCATCTGGTCCAGGAATTTTGTTTGTTGGGAATTTTTTGAGTTCTGATTCAATGTTTTATTAGTAATTGGTCTGTTCAGATTAAAAAAATATGAAAATATAGCCAACATTCAATATTATTTTAGTTTCTGGTGTACACCATAGTTATTCAGCATTTATATACCTAGAGAAGTGATCACCATGTTAAGTCCAGCAACCATCTGACACTGTACGATGCTATCACATTATTATTGACTATATTCCTTATGCTGTATATTATGTCCCCGTGACTTGTTTGTTTTATACCTGGAAATTTGAACATCTTATTTCCCTTCATGTTTTTCCCCTCACTTAAAAATTTTTCCATTAGAGTTTACATTCAATATTATTTTATATTAATTTCAGGTGTACAATATAGTGGTTAATCATTTATATAATTTACGAAGTGATCCCTCTGACTACTCTAGTACCTGGCATTATACATAGTTATTATCATATTACTGACCATATTTCCTATGCTTTACTTTGCATCCTCATGACTATTTTGTAACTACCAGTCGGTACTTCTTAATCCCTTCACCTTTTTCATCCTGCCCCCCAATCACCTTTCCATTTATCACCCTAATAAATCTAGTACCCGTCTGACACCATACATAGTTACTACAGTATTATTGGCTATATTCTGTATGCTACATACTACTCCCTCATGATTACTTTGTAACAATAAATTTGTACTTCTTAATTTCATCACCTTTTTAACCCACCCCCAACACCTGTCTCATTTGGCAACCATCAAAATGTTCTCTGTTTCTAAATGAGTTTGTTTTTATTTTGTTTGTTTGTTCATTTGGTTCTTTAGATTTTACCTATAAGGGAAATCACATTGCATCTGTCTTTGTCTGTCTGATGTACTCCACTCAACATAATTCCCCCTGGATCCATCCATGCCACTGCAGATGGCAAGAACCCATTCCTTTACATGACCGAACAATATCCCAACGTATATATGTACCACTTCCTCTTTATCCATTTATCCATCAATGAGCACCCAGGCTCCTCCGCATCTTGGCCATTGTACACAAGGCTGCAATGAACATATGGGTGCACACGTCCCCTTGAAGTAGGTTTTTGGTTTCTTCAGAAGTGGGATTACTGGGTTCTTCTTTTTCTCTTGTTATAGCCTTTGTTTTAAAGTCTTTTTTGTCTGGTATAAACACTGCTACCCCAGCTTTTTTTTTTTTATTTCCATTTTCATGTAAGATCTTTTCTCATCCCTTTCTTTTCTGTGTGTGTCTTTCAGTCTGAAGTGAGTTTCTTGTAGGCAGCATATGTAAGGGTTTTGTTTGCTTTTTCATTCACTCACATTACTTTTTGATAGGAGCATTTAATCCAGTTACATTGAAAGCAATTGTTGATAGAGATCTAGTTATTGCCATTTTATTATTCATGTTTTCTATCTTTTTTTAAATTTGTTTTTTTATATTTTTTAGTCCTTTTTTTCCTTGATGAGTCCGGCTAAAGGTGTATCAGTTTTATTTGTTTTTTTCCGAAGAACCAGCTCTTGGTTTTATTGATCTTTTGTATTTTATTTTAGACTCTATATCATTTATTTCCACTCTTAATTTATTTTTCTTCAATTTACATTGCACTTTATTTTTCGATTTCTAGTTCCTTTTGATGTAATCTTAGATTTTTTTTTCTTTTGAGATCTTTCTTATTTTTTGAAGTAGACCTTTATTCCTATAAATTTCAATCTTAGCAATACGTTGGTTGTGTTCCAGTGACTTTGTGTCATTGTATTTTAATTTTCATTTGTCTCAACGTATCTTTGATTTCTTCCTTGATCTCGCTTTTAACTCATTTATTATTTAATAGTATGTTATTTAACCTCCATGTGTTTGTGTGTTTTTTTTCAGTTTTCTTTTTGTAATTGATTTTTAGTTTCATGCGACTGAGATTAGAGAAGATGCTTGGTATGACTTCAGTCTTCTTAAATTTACTGAGACTTGTTTTGTGGCATAACATTTGGTCTATCCTGGAAAATGTTCCATGTGCCTTTGGGAATGTGAAGTCTGCTGCTTTGTGTGGAATGTTTTAAAAATATCAATTAATTCCATCTGATGTAATGTGTCATTTATTTCCACTGTTTCCATGTTGATATTCTGTCTGCATGATCTATCCATTGATATCAATGGAATGTTAAAGTCGTCTCTTATGTCTGTATTACTTTTGCTTTCCACTTTGTAATACCTCATTATTTGATTTTTATGTTTAGGTGATCCTATTGGATGCCTAAATGTTGACAATGATTATATTCTCTTGGGTTGATCCCTTTATCATGAAATGTTTTTTGTTCTTACAGCTTTTGATGTAAAGTCTATTTTGTCTGAGTTAAGTATTGCTACTCCACCATTTTTTCCCCATTCCATTTGCATGAAAGGGGATACTTCGCATCCCTTTATTTTCAGTCTGTGTATGTCTTTTGACCTGAAATAGGTCTCTTGTAGGCAGCACGTGTAGGTGTTTTGTTTTCTTATTCATTCAGCAACCCTACATCTTTCCATAGGTGAATTTAATCCATTTATATTTAGTTATTATAGGTTGGTACCTAGTTATTTTAATTTCACTATTCAGATTTTTTATTTTTTTCTTCTTTTTAATGAAGTTTCTGCTTTTCTCTGCATGCATTCCATTTGCTTTGAGTATCATTTTCCACTGCTTCACTTTGAGTTTTTGTTTGTTTTTGCAGCTGAGACATATCTCCTAGTGGGAGAAAATAGTTGGGTTTTGTTCTTTGATACATCCTACTATACTCCATGCCTTTTAATTGGTGAGTTCAGTCCATTTACGTTTAAGGTGATTATAGATATACGAGGATTTCCTATAGCCATTTTTCCCCCTTTTTGTTTGTTTGTTCTGTGTTTCCATTGTTGCTTTTTTCATTGTGTTTATGTCATTTTATTTGGTGGCATTCTATCATGTTTTCCCCTCTATTGTTTTTTAATTTTATAGAGGAAGGGGAATAGGACTTTATTGGGGAACAGTGTGTACTTCCATTACTTTTTTCTAAGTCAAGTTATTGTCCTTTCAGTCTTAGAGTTGGTGGGCACAGCTCAGCTCCAAGTCCAGTTGCTGTTGCTAGTTGCAGGGGGCACAGTCCACCATGCGTTGTGGGAGTCAAACCGGCCACCTTGTGGTTCAGAGCCCGTGCTCCAACCAACTGAGCCATCCGGGAGGCAGCTCAGCTCAAGGTGCCGTGTTCAATCTTAGTTGCAGGGGGCAGAGCCCACCATCCCTTGCGGTACTCGAGGACTTGAACCGGCAACCTTGTGGTTGAGAGCCCACTGGCCCATGTGGGAATCGAGCTGGCAGCCTTCGGAGTTAGAAGCATGGAGCTCCAACCACCTGAGCCACCAGCCCGGCCCTCTATTATTATTATTATTATTATTATTATTATTTTTATGTTATATGTTTCAGTTCTAGATTTTTTTTTTTAGTTCTAGATTTTTTTGTGTGTGTGATTATAATAGGTTTATTGCAAAGAAAGTTTCATATGTACAGTAGTCCTGTTTCTTCTGATTGCATCTCATCTCCATTCACCTGTGCAAGTCCTTTTCCCTTTCCAGTTTTATGTTTTTGTTGTCACAAGATATCTCTTTTTATGCTGTACGATTTCCAATTGCAGAAGCTACTGTGTTCTTTTTGTAACTATTTTTACCTCTTTTAACCTTGATGTTATATTTAAGTGTTTAATATCCTGCTCTGGGTATTAAATTTCCAATTTCTTGCTATTTTCTGTTTGTCATCTTACTCATAGTTTTGTGTCTTTTTATCTTCTTATTTCTGGTAGAAGAGCACCTTTTAGCATTTTTTGTAATGTAGGTCTTGTGTTGGTAAATTTCTTCAGCTTCTGTATATCTGCAGAAGCCTTTATTTTTCCTTCATACTAAAAGATAGCTTTGCTGGATATTTTATTTGTGGATGGTGATTTCTCTCATCCAATAATTTGAAATTTTGATTTCATTCTTTTCTAGTTTGCAGGATTTCTGCTGAAAAAAATCTGACAATGATCTAATGTGGTTTCCTTGATAGGTTACTGTTTTCTTTTCCCTAGGTGCCTGAGAATTCTTTCCTTGTTGTTACTTTTTTTTTTTAATTAAAATTTATTGAGGTGACAATGGTTAGTAAAATTACATAGGTTTCAAGTGTACAATTCTGTAATACATCATCTATATATCACTTTGAGCATTCATCACCAGTAGTCAGTTCTCCTTCCATCACCATATACCAGGGTGCCAAAAAAAGGTACACACGTGCTTTGTATTTATCTTTTGTTATCGGTATATATTGAGTATTACAATTTTAATACAATTTTTTCCTTTCTTAAAAAGTGTATACATTTTTGGGCACTTGAGTATTTGAGCCCGTTTACCCTCTTCTACCAACCCCCTCTGCCCTTATCCTCTGCTAACCACTAAACTATTGTCTGTGTCTATGAGTTTTTGCTTCTTTATTTGTTTGTCTTGTTCCTTTGTTGCTTTCAGTTTTATATCCCACATGAGTGAAGTCATATGGTTCTCGACTTTTTTGCCTGACTTATTTTGCTTAGCATAATAATCTCAAGAGCCATCCATGTTGTCACAAATGGCAGTATTTCATCTTTTCTTATGGCAGAGTAGTATTCTATTGTGTATAGATACCACATCTTCTTTATACAATTATCTATCGACAAAATAAAGAGGCAACCAATTGAATAGGAGAAGATATTTGCAAACAATGCCTCTGATAAGGTGCTAATATCCAAAATATATAAAGAACTTTTACAACTCAACAACAGAAAACCAAACAATCCAATTAAAAAATGGGTAGAGGACCTAAATAGACATTTCTCCAAAGAGGACATACAGATGGCTAACAGACATATGAAAAAATGCTCAACATCACTAATCATCAGAGAAATGCAAATAAAAACCACAATGAGATATCACCTCACAGCAGTTGGAATGGCTACCATCAACAAGACAAATAACAATAAGTGTTGGAGAGGCTGTGGAGAAAAAGTAACCCTCATACACTGTTGGTGGGAATGCAGACTGGTGCAGCCACTATGGAAGGCAGTGTGGAGGTTCCTCAAAAAATTAAGAATAGAATTACCATATGACCCAGCAATCCCTCTCCTGGGAATATACCCCAAAAATCTGAAAACAATTATCCATAAAGATATATGTAGTCTGATTTTCACTTTAGCTTTATTTGCAGTGGCTAAGACATGGAAACAACCAAAGTGTCCTTGTTACTTTTTGACAGTTTTAATAGAATGTGCCTTGGAGAAGGACTTTTTGGATTGAGATAATTATATGTTCTGTTAGCTTCTTTGATTCAAGGATCCAGTTTTTTGTGTTTTTTTTTTTTAAATATGTATATAGTTTTGGGAAATTCTTGTAGATTATTTCTTTGAACAGGCTCTCTGTTCCCCTCTCTCACACTTCTCCTTCTAGTTTACCAATTATTTTTATATTGCTATTTCTAATGGAGTCAGATTGTTCTTTTAGAGTTATTTTTCTTATTTTCTCTTTTCATCCACCTGAATCTTTTCTTTATTTTTATCTTATGTCACTAATTCTTTCCTCCATTTGGTCTGCTCTATTTCTTGCTAGTTCAATCTTCATCTTAATTATTGAGTTATTCAGCTGCAGAATTTATGTTTGGTTATTTTCTGTAGTTTAAATATCTTTGTTGAAATACTCCTTTTGGTCACTGATTTTATTTCTAAGCCCATTGAATTGCCTTTCTTGGTGTTTTTGTACCTCACTGAGTTTTTTCAGAAATGCAGTCTTGAATTCTGTCATTTAAATCACAGTTTTCCTTGTCTTTATTTTTTTTGTGATTTTTTTCATTCTCTTTCTGAATTCCCTTCTTCCTTCTTACCTTGGCTATTCATTATGATTGATGGATTTTTTCTCTGCCTGGGTATTTGTGAGAAAGAAATTATTATTTTTTGAAATGTATTTGACCCATCTATGTGTAGCAGGTTTATTTGTAGAGGCTTTTCTTTTGTTTTCCAGTAGGTGGTGCTGAAGTGCAAGGTTTTATTTTCTCTTACCTGCACTGCTGGGGTTTCAGGGATCTCTGTGGGGCAGTATCCCCTTGGCTGTGGAAGACACTCTGTGTTCCGGAATAGGTATGCAGCCGCTTTCCATTCTAGTCAACATGTTCTCCCATGGATTGGAAGTGGCAGACTCTGGGTCTTCTGGCCTCTATGTTCATCGCACTGCCTTCCTCGGAGGTAGAATCTGCAGTCAGAGGTGATTTGTCTGAGTTGACTCAGCTGCCTCTACTAGGCTGCACCAGGTTGGGTGGGGAATGGCGGACGGGGGGCTGGGAGAGGTAAAGGGTTTGTGCATCCACAGTTCTACGCTTTCTTGTGGCTATAGCCTCAGTGAGTACAGATCACTTAGGTTGAAAAGTTTTTCTTTTCACCTCTTCTGTGATTTGCCTAGTGAAGATTTTACTGCCGAGCAGGCCAAGATGGTGCAGTGGTCAGATTCCCACATCTGCTGAATCCTCTTACTGGTGCTCATGGAGTGTGAAGCACTGTGACTTTTTGCACTGCTTCTCTGCCCCTGACCATAGGCCCAATCTCCATGTTTGCCTGTCACCCAGGCCAGATTACTCTCTCTTCCCTTCCAGTTTTTCCAGTAAGTGTTGCACAAGAACCCTTCACTGCTGTAGTGGCTGCTGGGGTCATAGTGAGAGCTGGACTGTTTGTCCAGCTCTCTTTCTTTGGTTCCTACTGTTCTGACACCTCTGTATGCTCAGATATGCCCACCTTCAGATGAATCAATGCATGCATCACTCTGATGTGTTTGTATATTGAGTGGGGAATCCATTATTGAAATATAGCTGCCCATCTAGTTGTAATGTTAGGGGAGAGACTCAGAGGTTTCCTCATGCTGCCATGCTTCTGACATCTCTGCACTGAACATCCTTATAACTATTGTTTTAAACTCTGTTTGTGGTAGAGTGCTTACCTCCATTTCACTTAGTTTTTTCCTGGAGTTTTGTCCTGTTCTTCGTTTGAAACATGTTTATTTGTCTCCTCATTTTTTCTACCTTCCTTAGTTTGTTTCTACGTATTATATGGATCTGCTACCTTTTCTGGTCTTGTCCAGGTGGCCTTATTTAGTAGGTGTCTATGGGGAACAAGGGTGCAAGTTCCCTGATCACCTGAGCTGGGTGTTCCAGGGGTGACCCTTGTGTTCGGGCTGGATGTGCCCTCCTGATGTAGTTGAGCCTTGATTGCTATTGGCATGTTGGTGGGTGGGATTGACCTGCAGACTGACTGGCTATGAGGAATGTCCATGACTGGTGTGAGAAATGACCCCATGGAGTAGAATTCACTTTAGCGGGACTCTGATGCCTGTCAAGCATATTTTATTTGTAGAGGTAATTGAGTGGTGCTCTGCGTGATCTGAAGCCAGTCACTGCATGTGTTGGTTCTGGGGCCTCTTCTGAGAGGCTCTGTTAAGGCCAAGGTCAAGCGCTGCCTGTGCCCAGCCCAGGGCCACTTGGTAGGAGCTACAAAATGATTTGCAGTTGGTAGGTGCCTATGCTGGGCTTGGAGCAATCTGTGAGAAGCTATACTCCAAAATGAGGGTGGTTGGCACTAGTAATGGGCTTTGGGCTACTTCACAAGGGTATATTGAGTTCTGAAATTAGGAAATATGAGTGAGCACTTCGCCATATTAACAATATTAAGTCTTCAAATCCATGAACATTGGATATCTTTCCATTTAATCAGGTATTCTGTATAATTTTTCAATGATAGTATTTTTCATTGTACAAGTCTTACATTTATTTTGAGTTGATTTCTAAGCATTTTATTTATTTGGATGCTATTGTAAATTACATTGTTTTCTTAATTTCTTTTTCAGACTGTTCATTGCTAGCACAGAAATACAGTATATTTTTGTATATTGATCTTGTGTCTCACTACCTTGCTGAACTCATTTATTAATTTTCACAGATGTTTTTGTGTATAATTTAGGATTTTCTATATACAAGATCATATAATTTATTAAAACAGATGTACTTGCTACCTTTTCCTTTTTTACCAATTATGATACCCTTTCATTCTCTTGTGTAATTGCCTAAATAGATTTCTCGTACAATGTTAAAAACATGTGATAACAACTGACTTTCTTTTTTTTTCTGATCTAAGAGGGAAAGCATTTCATCTTGCACCATTAAATACATTTTGGTTGTTTCCATGTCTTGGCCACCGTAAACAAAGCTGCAATGAACATTGGAGCACACATGTCTTTATGTATTTTTTTCTTTTGTGTTTGTTTTTTTTATCTATTTGTTTCTTTATACCCTGCCTCGCTTTAAAATGGTTTTAAGGCAACTTGCAGTACATAAAATGCAATAAGATGACATAAATTAAAAATAGAGAGAGTGTGGGAAAAGCCCTTTTCCCAGAACAACAACAACAACAACAACAACAACAACAACAACAACAGCAACAACATTCTGTAAGTGAATACTACCTGGAGACTGGAAAAAAATAGAGCTGGAAACAAAGGGCTTATTTGGTGCCAGCTTTTGGCATCTGCTCCAAGTGAGAAAGTGAAGTCTTATTTGCTCTGGTTTCCTCTAAGTGTTGAACACTTAGTGCCTTGTACATGGTAAATTATTTTTTTAATTAAAGTTTTTTGGGGTGACTATAGTTAGTAAAGTTACATAGGTTTCAGGTATATACATCAGGTGATGTCTATAGATACATCATCTATATCTCACATTGTGTGCTCACCATCCAGAGTCACTTCTCCTTCCATCACCATATATTTGACCCCCTTACCCTCATCTACCACCTCCCATCCCCCGTTACCCTCTGGTAACCACTAAACTATTGCCTGTGTCTGTGAGTTTTTGTTTGTCTTGTTCCTTTGTTGCTTTCAGTTTTATATTCCACATAATCAGTGAAGTCTTATGGTTCTTGACTTTTTTCTGTGCATGGTAAATTCTCAATAATTGATTACTGAAGTTGATTCACTAATGAATTTTATTGTCAGCATTCCACAGTTATTAAGCTGGTTAGAATCCTTTTTCTTAAAAGTTTAATTGTCAGGAATATTTCTTGTAAGCACAGTCCACTTGTTTTCTTGATCTACACTATATTTGAAAATGTTATTTTAGAAATGCATATAACTCATCTTATTTACATAAGTACATCTAGAAATTGCTCCACTAGTTGAGTACGTATGTATGTAAGTTTTGTGCTTCTGAAGGGTGCAACATGATCATTTGTTCTCCTGTTCAACTATTGTCTTTACTGGGTTGAAAACAAAGACTGTATGTTTTGAAGAATTTAAAATTCATAAATATAAAATATTTCTCTTTGTAAGCATCTCAAAAAATATCCAGAGATGTAAAGTTTATGTTTATTAAAATAATACTCAGAATAATTTCATAATGCCTATTGATGCCATCTAGATTTCTATTTGATTTACTTAATTTGTAAACATAATTAATTTCTTCTCAAATATTTTCTAGGAAGTTTTAAAAACTATACAAAAGTTTATAGCAACTTAAATTTGTCATTTTAAAAACTAAGCATTTTGTCTGGGTTTATCCTCAGATGGCTCTTAAATATGACCTGGGACTTATCTGAACCATAGTATTTATTTTGACTCAAGCTTCACTTGAATCAATGATTAAAAATAACTGAAATGTAAATACGTATAATAGTGTATTTAAACTTGGAAAAGTTGAAAAGAATGGGAATTATGTAAAACCAATAAAACTTCAGCAAGTCTTGAGATGCATAGATACAGGTATTTGAATTATACCAGAACACTCACCTTGCAGCAGATTATAGTGAAAATATACTTTTAAATCATCTCAATTAATTTGGTTGAAAGGCAGGAAAGATACGATATGCCCCAGGTTTCTGCAGGATATGCTCATTTTAAAACTATGATTTTTCCCCTGAAATATTATCACTGTGTTAGAATCTTTGAGATACTATTTACAACTGAGATTTCAGAGATGAAAAATAACCTAAAGAAGTAACTGCATAATATTTCATAAAATTTCTTACTGCATTTCAGGAAATGATCTTATATCCTATGTATTGTGCCTGCTTTTGAAGTTCAGAGACTTCCAATAAACTAGCATGCTTGTTCTCAGCATGTGCAGACTGACATGCAGTAACAATGAAGACGCGGCACTGGAGGCCGCACCGCTCTGCAGGGCAGCTCGCCTCTGCCGGGTAACTGCGCAAGGGCTGCCTTTCTCCCTTGTGACCCTGGACAAGACCATTCTTTTCCCTTTCTTACCTTCCCTCACTAAACTTAAATAATTATGTACCGAATATGCAATTTTAAAAATAATTTCATTAATTTCCTAGGGAGCAGAACAGCTCTCAGACTAATTGGGAAAATGCCACCTCTTTCCTGATGGTATCCTAGTGATTATAATCTTTTAGAAATACAGAAAACTGTTACAGTTTGTGTCTTTGTTAGCTGATTCTTAACAATTTGTCAGAATTTTTGTAAAATCTCTTCTGTTCAGATGTAGAAAACATTTTGGATGTAGGCTATCTTTCCAACATGAAAATTATCTATTTTGGATTGAGCCTATTAATTATTTTCAGAATTGATATTTGTAAAGTACTTTAAATATGAGAAGGACTTTAGAAGGGTTGAGTGATATTAATATAAACCTTTAATATTCAATTGTAGTAAAAGAAAATTAATGCTACTTTTGATGTTTCATCTTTAATACTCAATTGTAATAAAAGAAAACCGATACTGTTAGTTTGTCATGGGAAAGGCAATAGTATTATTATCCAGAATTGATAAGATTTAACCATTCTGTAAACCTGTTTTATTTATTCATATGATTTAAACCCTATTTTAAATTAAAATTTCTTTTTGTAATCATTAAATTAAATGTATTTCATATTTTTCAGTGTTTATTCTGTGTTTTGTGTATTCCGAGAGCGTGAAATTTGCTTGCTTATTTTTATATGTGAAATTAATAACTAGGCTCACTTATACTACAGTTGCTGTTTTTGTAGGTCAAAATTGTTGACTACCTGTTATTATTTTTTTGAAAGCCTATCATTATTCCTTGTTGCAATCAATGTATCAAAATATTCTAATCTATACTCTGAAATACGTGAAAAGGAAAACACTGGTGTTTCCCTCCCTATATCCCTACTCGTGTTCCCACGGGTATAGTTAGTGTTGGTTTCCTAAGATATTGAGTTTTGGTTTTTTTCCCCTGCATGGAAGAGTACCTGGCACATAAGAAGTGTTCAGTAAGTATTTACTTAATGAATCGGAATAGTAATCTTAACAATATTCAGTCTATTTAGATCTCTACCCATATTTCATCAGACCACTCAGTTGGGGTCTTAGAGGTTGGATAAATCATATTAACCACATCCTCTCCAAAATCTGGAAACTTCTGAGAGACAGACACAGATGCCAGTCAGACGAAGATCAGTGTACTGGTTTTCTTACAGGTAGAAGTTCAACTGGAGGACATGCATTACATTAATTCCTCACTTAACATCAACTGTAAGCAAACTGATATATACTGAAACTAATTTTACTACAGCCTAATTGATATAAAAAACAGTAATTTCCTAAGGCATCTCATTGACATTATAATGAAACAATATTGAATGCAATGATGTTATTCAAGAATCTGTTGTATGTGTACTGATAAAATGGGCTTCAGCTCGCTCTGAATTAGACAGTTATATACTGCCACTGGTTCTGCTGGATGCACACAGCCCTCTGCCATGGAGGAATGGGTCAAAACAGACCTGGATCCATCTTCTCTAAATACAGACGTGAACTGAGAAACAGAAGTTGCTCTGGGCATATTAAGTATGTTCTCATCAGTATGACCGATGAGATGAGTTTCTGTACCTCTCATGGTAAAAAGTGAAGGAAGAGACTTCCAGTCAAGATAGAGTAGGTAAATACTGTGCTCACCTCCTCCCATGAACACATCAGAATTACAAGTAAATGATACAACAACCATCATTGAAAACCCCTACAGACTAGCTGAAAAGAATTTCTGTAACTAAGGATATAAGGAAGAAGCCACAATGAGATTGGGAAGAAGGATAGAGATGAAGATTGACAGGTCTTGGACCCACGGTGTGGTGATTAAGAAACAGGAGGAGTATCTTGGCTTCAGAGGTCCCCCCTGAAGTATGAGGGGTCCCAGCCTGACACCCAACTTCCCGCCCAGGGCTCCAGTGTTAAGCAGACCCAAGCCTGGCAGTAGTGGCTGCCTGCCTTGGTTCACAGCCTATCTTCAGTGAGGCACCTTAAAGTTCGGCACAGTGTCAACCAGTGGCAGATCACTTAGTAGCCACCCCGGGCTAGGCACAGACAGCCACTGAACTTGGGCTCTACCAGAGGCTCACGCAATAAGCCAGAAACCACACACCCTGTATCCAGCGTTAGACCACAGCAGATCACGACTGAACCAGCACCACGAACAGCACACCCAAAGGGCCGACTTCGCGGGCACCAGTCTTGTTAAAGCATTCCCCACTCTGTGGGGTCATCAGCCACAGAACAGCTTGTCTGCATCAATCACAGACATTCCTCACGTCAGTCAGCCTGTAGGTCAATCTCACCCAACGAGGAGCCAACAGCAGTCAAGGCTCAGCTACAGCAGGAGGGTGCACACAACCCACACAAGGGACACCCCTGGAGCACCCTTCTCAGTTTACAAGGGAGACTGTGCCACTAGGCCTCACAGGATACCTACTACATAAGGCCACTCTGCCAAGACTTGGGGACATAGCATTTCTACTTAATACATAGAAACAATTTGAGGGAAGTAGCCAAAATGAGGAGATAAATAAAGGTGTTTCAAATGAAAGAACAGGACAAAACTCCAGAATAGATTAACTCAGTGAGAATTTCAACAAAGAGATAGGAAACATAAAAATGGAAATAGAAAATATTAAAAAAGTCAGAAATTAAGAATTCAATAACTTAAATGAAGAATACATTAGAGAGAATCAACAGTAGATTAAATGAGGCAGAGGATAAAATCATTGATCTGGAAGACAAGGCAATGGAAAATGCCCAATTGAATAGCAAATGAAAAAAGAATTTAAAAAAATGGGGATAGTTTAAGGGACCCTTGCACAACATCAAGGGTACCAGCCTTTGCATTATCAGGGTACCAGAAGGAGGAGAAAGAGAGCAAGGAATTGAAAACATATTTGAAGAAATAATGACAGAAAACTTTCCTAGCCTGGCAAAGCAAATAGACATAAAAGCTCAGGAAGCACAGAGAGTTCCAAACAAATGAACCCAAGCAGGCCCACACCAAGACACATCATAACGCCAAATATTAAAGAAAAAGAATCTTCAAAACATCAAGAGAAAAGCAGTTAGTTACCTCCAAGAAAGCTTTCACGAGGTTATCAGCTAATTTAGCTACAGAAACTTGCAGACAGAAGGGATTGGTATGAACTATTCCAAGAGATAAAAAGCAAGAACCTACAACCAAGCTCACTCTACCCCACAAGTCTGTCATGTAGAATCGGAGAGAGAAAGAATTTACCAGATAAGAAAAAAAAACTAAAGAAATCCATTACCACTAAATCAGTTGTATAAGAAATGTTAAAGAGACTTCTTTAAGGAAAAAAGAATAAATAAAAATATGAATAAGAAAACGGAAGAAAGAAAAAACTGTTCACTGAGAAAGGCAAACACATAATAAAAGCAATGGATCTACCAACTATATAGCTAGTACAAAGGTTCCAAGGCAAAAATAGGAAGATCGTGTGTAATTGCAACAACAAATTAAGAGATACACACACACACACACACACACACACACACACAAGAAGGAATGAATAAACATAAATATGAAGGGATGGAGTAAAAAGTGTAGTGATTTTAGAATGTGTTTGAATTTAAGTGACCGACCATCAACATAAAATAGACTGCTGTAAACAAAGTCTTATATATAGGAAGCACATGGTAACCACAGCCCAAAAATTTACAAAGGATATGCAGGATACAAAGAGAAAGTAATGCAAACACAACACTATATAAAGTCACCAACATACAAGAGAAGAGAGCAAGCAGAGAATAAGATAGAACAGAGAAGCAATAAAAAATAAAAATATCAGAAAATAATTAGTAAAATGGCAATAACAACATACCCATTAATAATTACTTTAAATGTAAATGGATTAATGAAAAGTCATAGGGTGGCAGAATAAATAAGCAAACAAGACCCATATATATGCTGCATACAAGAGACCCATTTCAAATCCAAGGACACACACAGACTATTAAATGAAATAGATATCATTTAAATGAAAATGAAAAAAAAAAAAAGCTTGAGTAACAATACTTACGTCAGACAAAATTGACTTTAAAACAAGGGCTGTAACAAGAGACCAAAGAGGGCATTTCATAATGATAAAGGGATCAATCAAACATGAAGACATAACTCTTGTAAACATCTACACACCTAATATAGGAGCTCCTAAATATATAAAGGAAATAATGATGGACATAAAGGGAGAGATCAACAGTATATTGTCAAAGTAGGATTCTTAACACCCCATTGACATCAATGGCTAGATCATCCAGACAGAAAATTAACAAAGAAACAGTAGCCTTACGTGACACATTAGAGCAGATGGACTTAATTGATATTTTAAGGATATTTCACCCAAAGGCAGCAGAATATATATTTTTCTCAAGTGCCCATGAAATATTTTTTAGAATAGACCACATATTAGGTCACAAAACAAGTCTCAGAAAATTTAAAAAGATTGAAATTATATCAAGCATCTTCTGTGATCTCAGCAGTACGAAACTAGAAATCAATTACAAGAAGAAAATTGAAAAACACACAAACACTTAGAGGCTACATAACATGCTACTACAAAATGAATTGAATAGCAAAGAAGAAATCAAAAGATACACTGAGACAAATCAAAATGAGAATGACTCAAAATCTATGGAACACAGCTGAAGCACTTCTAAGAGTGAAATTTATAGCAATATAGATCTTCCTAAAGAAACGAAACATCTCAAATAAACAATCTAATGTGACACCTGAAAGAACTAGAAAAACAACAAAGAAAGCCCAAAGTGAGTAGAAGGAAGGAATTAATAAAGATCAGAGTAGAAATAAATAAAATAGAGTCTAAATATACAACACAAAAGATCAATGAAAATGAGCTGATTCTTTAAAAAAATAAAATTGATAAACCTGTGGCCAGATTCATCAAGAAAAAAAGTGAGAGGGCCCTCAAAAGTACAATCAGATATAAAAAAGGAGAAGTGACAACCGACACCACAGAATATAAAGAATTATAAGGAAATACTATGAACAATTATATGCCAACAAATTGGATAACATGGAAGAAATGGATAAATTCCTAGAAACATACAATCTTCCAAGGCTGAATCAGGAAGAAACAGAAATCTGAGCAGATCAATAACTAGTAATGAAATTGAAAGAGTAAGAAAAAAACTCCCCAAAAAACATAATCCCTGGATCAAATGGCTTCACAGGTAAATTTTAGCAAATATTCAAAGCAGAATTTATACCTATCCCTTTCAAAGTACTCTAAAAAATTGAAGAGGAAGGAAGGCTCCCAAACTCATTTTATGAAGTCAGAATTACCCTGTCTCCAATACTAGACAAAGACATTACAAAAAAAAAAAAAAAAAGAAAAAAAGAAAAAAGAAAAGAAAATTATAGGCCAGTATCCCCAATGATAATAGATGCAAAAATTCTCAACAAAATATTAGCAAACCAAATTCAGCAATATATTAAAAAGATCATACTTCATGATTAAGTGGGATTTAACATCGGGATGCTAGGCTGGTTCAATATCCATAAATCAATTAATATAATACACCCATAAAGTGAAGGGTAAAAATCATGTGATCATATCAATGGATGCAGAAAAAACATTTGGTAAAACCAACACCATTCATGATAAAAAATCTCAGCAAAGTGGGAATAGAGGAAGCATACCTCAACATAATAAAGAACAAATATGACAAATCTAGAACTATTATCAAACTCAACAGTCAAAAGCTTGACATTTTTTTCCCGTAAGTTGAGGAACAAGACAAGGATATCCACTTCCACCACTTTTATGCAATGTAGTATGGGCAGTCCTAGTCACAGCAATCAGACAAGAAAAAGAAATAATAAGCATTTGAATTGGAAAGGAAGAAGTAAAATTGTCATTATTTGCACATGGCATGAAACTATATCTAGAAAACCCTATAGAATCCACAAAACAAAAACAAAAAAAACAAAACTATTAGAACTAATAAATGAAGTCAGTAAAGTACTAATAAATGAACTAATAAATGAACTCAGTAAAGTAGCAGGATACAAAATTAATATTCAGAAATTGGTTGCATTTTTATATACCAAAGTTAATGAGTTATCAGAAAAAGGAAAGAAAACAATCACATTTACAATTGCATCTAAGAGACTAAAATACTTAGGAATGAATTTAACTAAGGAAATAAAAGATCAATATTTGGAAAATTGAAGAAATAAATTGAAGAAGATACAAATAAATGGAAGGGCATATTGTGCTTATAGATAGGAAGAACTAACATCATTAAAATGTTCATACTACCCAAAGCAATATATAGATTAATGCTATCCCTATCAAAATACCAATGGCATTTTTTTCACAGAACTAGAACAAATAATTCAAAAATTTATAGGGAACCTTGAAAGACCTCGGATAGTCACGGCAATCTTGAAAATGAGGAACAAAGTTGGAGGTATTATGATACCTGATACCAAATTTTACTACAAGGCTATAGTAATCAGAATAGCATGGTACTGGCATAGACACACATAGATTGATGTAACAGTATATAGAGCCCAGAGATATACCCACACCTATATGGTCAATTAATGTGTGACAGTGGAGGCAAGGGTATGGGGGTAAAGACAGTCTCTTCAATAAATGGTGTTTGGAAAACTGGACAGACACATACAAAAGAATGAATCTGAATCATTTTCTTATACCATAACAAGAATAAAATCAAAATGGATTAAAAACTTAAATGTGATAGCTCTAAACAATGAAATTCCTAGAAGAAAATAGGCAGTAAACTCTTTGACATTGCATATCCATCCGTCCGTCCGTCCGTCCGTCCGTCCATTTATCCATCCATCTATCTGTCTATCTATATCCTTGGGCAAGGGAAAGCAAAGAAAAAATAAGCAAATTGGACTACATGAAATTAAAGAGTTATTGCACAGTGAAGAAAACCACCAACAAAAGGAAAAGACAACCTACTGAATGGGAAAAGATATGTGCCAATGATATATCTGATAGGGGGTTAATATCCAAAATTTATAAAAATCTTTTACAGCTCAACACCCCAAACAAAAACTACAACAATAACAACAACATAATCCAATTAAAAATTGGGCACAGGACTGGAATAGACGTTTCTCCAAAGAGGACATACAGATGGCCAATAGACATCTGAAAAGATGCTCTACATCACTAATCATTGGAGAAATGCAAATAAAAACCACAATGAGATACCACCTCCCTCCTGTCAAAATGGCTATTATCAATAAATCAATAAAAACAAGTGCTGGTGAGGATGTGGAGAATAGGGAACCCTTTTGCACTATAGGGATTGCAAATTGGTGCAGCATTTCTGGAAATCATTATAGAGTTTCCTCAAAAAAATGAAAAATAGAAATGCCATGTGACCCAGCAATCTCACATTTGGGTATTTATCTAAAGAAATCCTAATCATTAATTCAAAAAGACATATACACCCTTATGTAGACTGCAGCGTTATTTACAACAGCCAGTATATGGAAATTACTCGTGTCCATTAGCAGACAATTAGATAAAGAAGAAGTGATACACCTACTCAATGGAATATTACTTGGCCATAAAAAAGAACAAAATCTTACTTTTTGCAACAACATGGATGGACCTAGTGGATATTATGCTAAGTGAAATAAGGCAGACAGAGAAAGACAAATACCATATGATTTCACTTATATGTGGAATCTAAAAGACAAAATAAATGAATAAACAAAACAGAAACAAAGTCATGGATACAAAGAACAAATTGATGGTTGCCAGATAGGAGGGGTATTAGAGGTCTGTGTGAAAAAGTAAAGGATTATGATGTTCAAATTGCCATCTATAAAAACAGTCATGTGGGTGTAATGTACAACATAGGGAATATAGTCAGTAATATTGTAATAACAATGTATGGTGTCAGATGGGTCAGATTTATGGGGGTGATCACTTCATAAGTTATTTAAATGTCTAATCACTCTGTTGTACACCTGAAACTAATATAATATTGTATGTTGACTGTAATTGAAAAAAAATATTTTAAAGTGGTGAAGGAATGGAATGAAACCAATAGCATTTCTTTCTTTCTTTTTATTTTTTATTTTTTTTATTGAGGAATATTTGATTTCCAATGACTTGAGTTGGTGTTCTAGTTTATGGATTTACTACCATGAGATAAAATATTTGGGTCTTCCACATTGTCTGTTTTCACTTTCCATCTCAAACAAAATGAAACTTGATATATTCAAATGTATTTCTTACTAAAATCTAGTTTTATTCAAATGTCATAAGGAAATTATCCTTGCCAGTATAAAATCATAAGTATCATCATTGAAAAATGCAGAACAGCATTTTGATTTGGTACTAAAAATAATGATCTTGAGTGATATCAGAAACATGGGGAATCAGGGGTGCCACTTGAACTTTCCCCTTGAAGTTACAAGAAGTAGAACAGCTATGATTCAACAAAGGATTCCCTCCTCAAAAGAAACACGTCTTAGAGATCCGCACATTGAAACACCTGAAGGTGTGTGAATTGGGGTGAACGGGAAGGAGGAAAAGCAGAAGAGCAGAGACTGGGGCCACAGACACAACCCAGAAGTCACTGCTGCAGATGTAGCTCTAAGTTAACTGTGGTACTGGGAGAGGTGAGGATTCAGGCTGCAGGTGGACTCTCTGTGGCCCAAAGCTGTCCTACATGAGTGATCAGCATATAATATGGGTGAACCCAGCCATCGAGGCAAAGATCTTCGGGAAAAGACAGAATACAGAAGTGCAACAATATCGTCTAGCAGCCCTCACTGCCTGCCAGAACACAAAGCCACAGAGCCTGGTCACATCCCCCAAACCCCCAGAACTCGCCTTCCTGTCACCTTCCCATGGCAGCAGCAGGACCAAGTAGAAACTGCAGCAAGGGCAGGCTAAAGAGCAGACACTACCACCCTGAGAACTGGAGAGGGCTGCTGAGGCAGGCACACACAGAGGCTAATGCCAATGACAGGGATGGAGATATGGGCGCCAGCTCGCTGTGCTTTGGCAGTTGCCATTAATTGGAGGAGAACAAAGCCACAAACATTCCAGCAGTTTCTCCCAGCCCAACCCGCCCCCACCTATTGCAGCTGATCCCTGCAGAGACACCCAGGGCTGCTTAGGCTCACAGCTCTGCATCTGGCTGCAGGGGCTCTGATGCATCTGAGATTTCAGGGGCTCATTTTTCCATGGAATTGGTGCCCTGAGACTGAGGCCACCTGGTCACAGAGGAGAAAGCCACCTCTCCAAGAAATCTTCCACCGCGAGAAATCAGAACATGGAAAATGAAAATAAGACGCTTTAGTGCTACATACTGGAAAACAAAAGAAACACCTCTTTATACCAGCCTGCTCCAGAATTCATTCCTTTAGCTGCCTAGGAAGAGAAATAATCCATCAATTATCATAAACAAGCAAGATGACAAGGCAGCTCAGAAAGAAAATGAAAATCTCCAGAAAATAAACGTAAAGACATGGAAATATGTGACTTAAATGACAGAGAATTCAACACTGCAGTTCTGAAAAAACTCAACGAGGTGCAATAAACTTAGGCAGTTTAATGAACTCAGAAATAAAATCAAAAACCTGTTTTTTACCAAAATGATTGGAATTTTTTAAAAGAACCAAATAGAAATACGGGAGCTGAAGAACTCAATAAAAAAAGATGAAGAATGAAATAGCAAGCTTAGGAAATAGTGCTGACCAGATGGAAGAGAGAATTAGTGATATTGGAGATAGAAATGTAGAAATATTGTCAATGGAAGAGAGAGAGAGAGAGAGAGAGAGAGAGAGAGAGAGAGAGAGAGAGACAGTCTTGAGAATTAAAAGAAATGAAAGAACTTTACAAGACCTATCTTACTCCACCAGAAAGAGCAACATAAGAATAATGGCACACCAGAAGAAGAAGAGAGGGAGAAGTGCACAGAGAGTATACTCAAACGAATAGTCGATGAGAACTTCCCAAACTTGTGGAAAGAACTAGATTCTCGAATCCAAGAAACAAACAGAATACCTAATTATCTCACTCCTACCACAACTTCTCCAAGGCACATTATATTGAAAGTGTTGAAAAATTAGTGACAAAGAAAGATAGCCAGGGAAAAGAAGACAGTAACCTACAAAGGAAATCCCATTTCATTATCATCAGATTTCCCAGCAGAAACTTTACAAGCCAGGAGGGAGTGGAATCAAATATTCAAACTATGGAAAGAGAGAAATTACCAGCTAAGAATAATATATCCAGCGAAGTTATACTTTAGATATGAGGTAGTAATGACAACTTTTTCAGATATACAGAAGCTGAGGGTATTTTCCACCACAAGGCCTAAATTGCAGGAAATACTGAAGTAGGTTTATTGTATGTGAAACAAAAAAGAAAAAAAGGATACAAAATGAGTAAGATAACAGACAGACAGAAGCAGGAAATGGCAACTCCTACACAGAATTGGGCACTATATACTTAAACATAATATAAAGGGTAAGGGAGATGAAAACATAAAAAAGAGAAGAAAACTATTTGCTACAGAACTCAGAAAAGAACTCACAGCATAAAGGGGGCTAATTTGTGACAACAAAAACATAAAAGGTGAGGGGTTAAAGGTGTGAATTTGCAAAGGGGAATGAAGATAAGATGCATGCTGAAGAAAAAGGACTTGCATATATGAATATTTATTTTACATAAACTTAATGGTAACCATTCAAAATCATCCAAAACTAAAACACATAACTTGAAAAAGAGAAAACAGAGGAGAATCATAGAATACCACCAAGCTGAAATAACAGACAAAAACACAAAGAAAAAATGGAGACACCAAGCTACCAGAAAGCAAAAGATAAAATGGCTACAGGAAATCCTTACATATCAATAATCACCCTAAATGTAAATGGACTGAACTCGCCAATAAAAAGGCACAGAGTAGCAAATTGGATCAGAAACAAAATACAACCATATGCTGCCTTTAAGAGTCACATCTCAGCTACAAGGACAAATATAGACTCAAAGCGAAAGGGTGAAAAATAATACTCCAGGCAAATAGCACCCAGAGAAAAGCATGTATTTCCGTACTTATAACAGATGAAAGAGACTTCAGGATAAAAAAGGTAACAAGAGACAAAGATGGACATTTCATAATGATAAAAGTGACTATACAACAAGAAGACATAACACTCATCAATATATATGCTCCCAATCAGGGAGCACCAAAATATACAAAGCAGCTACTAATAGAACTAAAGGGAGAAACTGGCAAAAACACAAGTATAGTAGGGGACCTAAATACACCATTGACAGCTATGGATACATTATCCACATAGAAAATCAATAAGGAAATATCGGCCATAAATGACACATTAGACAAAATGGACATAATTGACATTTGTAGAGTCCTTCATTTCAGAACACCATACTATCCCATTTTTTTCTAGTGTACATGGAACATTCTCAAGTATAGACCATATATTGGGACACAAAACTAGCCTCAGTAAGTTTAAGAAGATTGAAATCATACCAAACATATTCTCTGACCACAATGCTTTGAAATTGGTGATTAACTGCAAAAAACCACAAGTAGGTGGAGATTAAATAATATGCTACTAAAGAACGAATGGGTCAAAGAAGAAATAAAGAGTGAGTTCAAAAGATACTTAGAAACAAATGAGAATGAAAACACATTGCATCAAAATTATTGGGATGCTGGGAAAACAGTATGAAGAGGAAAATTTTTATCATTACAGGCCTATCTCAAGAAACTAGAAAAATCTGAAATAAACAACATTACATCTTAAAGAACTAGAAAAAGAAGAAATGAAACCCAAAGTCAGCCTAAAGAAGGAAATAAAAAAAAAAATAGAGCAGAACTAAATGAAATAGAGCACAAGAAGACAATAGAAAAACATTATCGCAACAAAGAGCTGGTTCTCTGAAAAGTTTAATAAAATTGACAAACACTTGGCTAGACTCACTAAAGAAAAAAGAGAAAAGACACAAATAAAACAATCAGAAATGAGAAAAGAGAAGTTATGAGGGATACCACAGATATACAAAGGATCATATGAGAATACTATGAATACTATGCCACCAAATTCAATAACCTAGAAGAAATGAACAAGTTCTTAGAAATGTAAAATCTTCATAGACTGAATCATGAAGAATTGGAAAATCTAAACAAACAAATCAACAGTAAGGAAACTAAAACAGTCATCAAATATCTTCCCAAAAGCAAAAGTCCAGGAACAGATGGCTTCACTAATGAATTTTACCAAATATTCAAAGATTTAATATCTCTTTTCCTCAAACACTTCCAAAATATTGAAGAAGAGACAATATTTTCTAACTTGTTTTATGAAGCCAACATTACCCTGATACCAAAAACTGATAAGGATAACGTAAAAAGATTAGAGAACAATATCTCTGATGAATACAGATACAGAAATCCCAAACATAATACTAGCAAATCAAATAAAACAATACATTAAAAAGATACATCACAATCAAATGTGGTTCATTCCAGGGGTTATCATATGTAAATTGATCAATGTGATACACCACATAAACAAAATAAAGAATAAACATCATATGATGATATCAATAGATGCTCAAAAAGCATTTGACAAAGTACAACATCCATTTGTGATTAAAAGAATTAATAAAATGGGTATAGGAGGAAAGTACCTTAATATTTTAAGCACCATATATGACAAACTCTCAGCTAGTATCATTCTTAATGGTGAAAAACTGAAAGCTCTTCCTCTACGATCAGGTGCAAGACAGGCATGCACACTCTCACCACTGTTATTCAACATAGTATTGGAAGTCCTCGCCAGAGCAATCATGCAAGAGAAAGAAATAAAAGGCATCCAAATTGGGAATGAAAAAGTGAAATTGTCACTTTTTCAGACCACATGAATCTTTATGTACAAAACCCTAAAGACTCCACCAAAAACTGTTAGAAACAATAAACAAATACAGTTAAGTTGCAGTACACAAAATCAGTGTGCACAAATACATTGTGTTCCTATATACTTACAATGAAATTTCAGAGAAAGAAATTTAAAAAAATATTTTGTAATTGCAACAAAAAGAATAAAATACCAAAGAATAAACTTAACAAAGGATGTGAAGGACATACACACTGAAAACTAAGACGCTGAAGAAGACATAAAAGTAATTGAAGAAGACACAATGAAATGGAAAAATATTCTGTGTTCATGGAATGGATAAAACAACATAGTTAAAATGGCCATATTACCCAAAGCAATATACAGATTTAGCGAATTCTCATCAAAATCCCAATGGCATTCTTGTTGTTATTATTTCTGGTGTACGAAACAATGTAATAGTAGACATTTCACCCCTCACAAAGCGGTAACTTCCTTCCCCCAATCTATTGCCCCTCTGACAGCATATATGTCTAGTATTACAATTCCATTGATTCTATTCCCTATGCTATACACCATATCCAGTGACTATATGTGTATATGTGTATGTGTATGTGTTGACATACAATATTACTCAGCTTCAAGTTCAGGTGTACAGTGCAGTGGTCAGGCATCTACACTGTCCATGAAGTGGTCTCCCTAATAAGACATGTTCCCATCTGACACCCTAAAAATCTTTACAACATTATTGATTATATTCCCCAAACTGTCTTTCATATCCCCATGGCTATATTGTAGTTACCAATTTATGCTGCTTAATTCCGTCCCCTTTTCCCTCATCCCTACCCCCCGCCCGTCTAGCAATTATCAGTTTTTCCTCTGTATCTCTGAGAGTATTTCTGTTTACTTTGCTCATTTATTCAGTTATTTAGATTCCACATATAAGTGAAGTCATATGGTATTTGTCTTTCTCCAACTTATTTTACTTAGCATAGTGTTCTCTAGGTCCATCCATATTGTTGCAAATGGTAAGATTTCATTCTTTTTTATAGCTGCATAATGCTCCGTTGTATAAATGTACCACAGTTTCTTAATCCAGTTGTCTACTTATGGGCATTTTGGTTGTTTCCAAATCTTGCCTATTGTAAATAGTGCTGCAATAAATAAATAAATAAATAAATAAATATATATACATATATATATATATATATATATATATATATATATATATATATTTGAATTAATGTCTTGGATTTCTCTGAATAGATACCTAAGGGTGGCATTACTGGGGTCATAAGGTAGATCCATTTCCAGTTTTTTGAGAAACCTCCATAATGATTTCCATAATGGCTGCACCAATCTGCAATCCCATCCAACAGTGCATCAGGGATCCCTTTTCTCCACATCCTCACCAGCATTTGTTGTTTGGTGATTTATTGAAAATAGCCATTCTAACAGGAGTGAGGTGGTATCTCATTGTGGTTTTTATGTGCATTTCTCTAATGATTAGTGAGATTGAGCATTTTTTTCATCTTACATGTTGACTATCTGTATGTCCCCTTTATACAAATGTCTCTTCGTGTCCTCTGCCAATTTTTAATTGGGTAGTTTCGGGTTTTTTTTTGTTTGTTTGTTTTTTGTTTTTTTGTTTTTGGTGTTGAGTTGAATGTTTTAAAATAAAATTTCGATATTAACCGCTTATCAGTTGTATCATTGACAAATATCTTGTCCCATTCAGTAGGCTGCCTTTTTATTTTATTAATGGTTTCCTTTGCTGTGAAAAAAAAACTTTAAGTTTAATGTAATCCCACATGTTTATTTTTTCTCTTACTTCCCTTGCCAGATGGGATATATCAGTAAAAATATTACTCAGGGTAATGTCTGTAAATTTACTCCCTGTATTTTCTTCTAGTAGTTTTATGGTTTTGGGTCTTATATTTAAGTCTTTTATCTATTTTGAGTTTGTTCTTGTATATGGTGTAAGGAGGTGGTCCAGTTTCATTTTTTTGCATGTGTCAGTTCAGTTTTCCCAGCACCATTTATTAAATAGACTGTCTTTACCGCAGTGTAAATTCTTGCTTCTGTTGTCATAGATTAAATGACCATATATGAATGGATTTATTTCTGGGCTTTCTATTCAGTTCTATTGATCCATGTGTCTGTTTTTATGCCAGTGCTATACTGTTTTGATTTCTATAGGCCTGTAGTATGATTTGATGTCGAGTAGCATGATACCTCCTACTTTGTTCTTATATCACAAGATTGCTGTGGCTATTCAGGGTCTTTTATGGTTCCATATAAATTTTAGGATAATATGTTCTAGTTCTGAGAAAAAATGTCATTGGTAGCTTGATTGAAATTGCTCTGAATCTATATATTGCCTTAGGTAGTATTGACATTTTGCCTTAAGTAGTATTGACATTTTAACTATATTAATTCTTCCTATCCATGAACATGGTATGTGTTTCCATTTATTTGTATCTTCTTTGATTTCTTTCTTCAGTGTATCATAATTTTCTGAGTACAGATCTTTTATTTATTTGGTTAAATTTATTCCTAGGTATTTTATTGTTTTTGAAGCAATTGTAAATGGGATTGATTTCTTGATTTCTCCTTTTGATAGTTTAGTATTGGTATATACAAATGCAACTGCTTTTTGAATATTAACTTTGTATCCTGGAACTTTACTAAATTCATTTATCAGTTCTAATAGTTTTTTGGTGGAGTCTTTGAACTTCTCTCTACAGAGTATCATGTCATCTGCATATAATGACAATTTTACTTTCTGCCTTTTATTTCTTTTTATTGTTTGATTGCTGTGGCTAGAACTTCCAGAACTATGTTGAATAAAAGTTGTGAAAGTGGGCAGCCTTGTCTTGTTCCTGATCATAAGGGAAAAGTTTTATCCTTTCCCCATTGAGTATGATGTTAGCTGTGGGTTTGTCATATATGGACTTTATTATGCTGAGATATGATCCCTCTATTCCCACTTTGTAAGAGTTTTTATCATAAATGGCTGCTGGATTTTGTCAAATGCTTTTTCTGCATCTATTGATATGATTGTATGATTTTTATTTTTCACTTTGTTAATGTAGTGTATCATGTTAACTGATTTGCGGATATTGAACCAGCCTTGCATAACAGAAATGAATCCCACTTGATAGTGGTAAATGATCTTTTAATGTGTTGCTGAATCTGTCTTGCTAGTATTTTGTTGAGAATATTTGCATCCATGTTCATTAGGGATATGACCTGTAGTTTTCTTTCATTGTAATGTCTTTGTCTGGTTTTAGGATCAGAGTAATAGTGGCTTCGTAAAATGTACTTGCGAGCCTTCCCTCCTTCTGGATTTTTTGGAATAGTTTGAGGAGAATAGGCGTTAATTCTTTTTTGAATGTTTTGTAAATTTCATCTGTGAAGCCATCTGGTCCAGGACTTTTGTTTGTTGGGAGCTTGTTGATTACTGATTCAATTGTTTTGGTAGTAATCGTTCTGTTCATAGTTTCTGTTTCTTCTTGATTCAGTCTTGGAAGATTGTATGCCTCTAGAAATTTATCCATTTCTTCCAGATTGTCTAATTTGTTGTCATATAGTTGCTCATAGTACTTCCTTAAAATTTTCTGTATTTCTTTGGTATCTGTTGTCACTTCTCTTTCATTTCTGATTAATTTGTCTCCTCTCTTTTTCTTGGTAAGTCTGGCTAAGAGTTTGTCTATTTTGTTTATCTTTTCAAAAAACCATGTCTTGGTTTCATTGATCTTTTGTATAGTTTTTTTTTGTTGTTGTTGTTCTCCATTTCATTTATTTCTACTCTGATCTTTATTATTTTCTTCTTTGTATTCCCTTTGGGCTTGTTTTGCTTTTCTTTCTCCAGTTCCTGTAGGTGTAAAGATAGCCTGCTGATTTGAGATTTTTCTTGTTTCCTGCATTGCTATGAATTTCCCTCTTAGGACTGCTTTCACTGCGTTCCATAGATTTTGAGTAGCTGTGGTTTCATTTTTGTTTGTCTCAAGGAATCTTTTGATTTTTTTTCCTTGATTTCATTATTGACCCACTCACTATTTGGTAACATGTTATTCATCCTCCATATATTTGTGTGTTTTCTGGATTTCTTCTTATAATTGATATCTAGTTTCATAGCATTGTGGTCAGAGGAGATGCTTGATTTGATTTCAGTATCCTTAAATTTACTGAGACTTGTTCTGTAGCCTAGCATGTAGTCTACCTTGGAAAATGTTCCATGTGTACTTGAGAAGACTATGTATCCTGCTTTTTGGGGGTGAAATGCTCTAAAAATATCGATTAAATCCAACTTCTCTAAAGTGTCATTTAAAGCCACTGTTGCGGTATTGATTTTCTGTCTAGAGTATCTGTCCATTTCTGACAATAGGGTGTTGAAGTACTCTACTACGATAGTTCTACTGTTGATCTCTGACTTTATGTACTGTTTTACATATTTAGGAACTCCTATGTTGGGTGCATAGATGTTTACTAGGGATATGTCCTCTTGTTGAATCGATCCCTTTATACTTATGTGGTGCCTTTCTTTGTCTTTTATTGTAGTCTTCATTTTCAAGTCTATTTTGTCTGAAATAAGTATTGCTCCCCCAGCATTTTTCTCATTTCCATTTGTGTGAAATGCCTTTTTCCATCCCTTTACTTTCAATCTATATGTGTCTTTTGATCAGAGATGAGTCTCTTGTAAACAGCATATGCATGGGTCCTGTTTTCTTATCCACTCAGCCACTCTATGTCTTTTGATTGAGCATTTAGCCCATTCACATTTAAAATGATTATTGATACGTACATATTTATTGCCATTTTGTTATTCATATTTCTGGTCTTCCTTTGTTAGTTTGTTTTCCCTTTTCTTCTGTTTAAAAAAGCCCTTTTAACGTTTCCTGCAATGCTGGTTTGTTGGTAATGGATTCCTTTAGCTTATTAGTTTCTGAGAAGCTCTTTATATCTCCTTCAATTTTAAGTGATAGCATTGCTGGGTAGAGCAATCTCGGTTGTAGACCTTTGTTTCTCATCACTCTGAATACCTCCTGCCACTCCCTTCTGGCCTGCAGAGTTTCTGTAGAAAAGCCAGCTGGTAGTAGGAGTTCCCTTATATGTAACCCGCTGTCTTTCTCTTGCTGCTTTTAAGATGCTCTCTTTGTCTTTAACCTTTGCCATTTTACTATAATGTGTCTTGGTGTCAGTCTGTTTAGGTTCATCTTGTTTTGAACTCTCTGCACTTCCTGGGCTTGTATGTTAATTTTTTTCACCAGGGTAGGGAAGTTTTCGGTCATTATTTCTTCAAATATGTTCTCAATCACTTGCTCCTTCTCTTCTGTTGGTATTCCTATGATGCAAATATTGTTGTGCTTAATGTTGCCCGAGAGGTCTCTTAAACTATTTTCATTGTTTTTTTATTCTTTTTTCTTTTTGTTGTTCCCTTTGGGCGATCTCTGCTATCTTGTCTTCTAAATCACTGATGGGATCCTCTGCTTCCTCTAATCTACTGGTGATTCCTTCGAGTGTTTTCATTTCAGTTATTGTAGTCTTTAGTTCTAACTGTTTATTTTTTTATGATTTCTCTATCCTTCTTTATGTTCTCACTAAGTTCCTTAAACATTCTTATTATCAGTGTTCTAAACTCTGTCTCTGATAGGTTGGAAGCCTCTGTTTCATTTAGTTCCATTTCTAGAGATTTCTTCTGATGCCTTATTTGGGGCGTGTTTCTTTGTTTTTTCATTCTGGCTGCCGTTCTGTGATTGCATTGATGTATTAGATAGATCACCTATGTCTCTCAGTTGATGCTGGGTGGTCTTAGGTAGTATGTGTCCTTTATAGTCAGATTGCACCGTCTCCCTATTCTCCTGTCCCGTGTGTCCCAGAGGTGTCACTGTTAAAATTGATCTTCAATTGCTTTTGGCTAGTCAGAGGGTGGGATTGACCCTCAGGCTGATTAGCTGGGAGAATAGCTGTGCTTATAGTATATGAAATGCTGTGTGTAGGTTGACCCCTTCATAGGAGGCTTGACCTCTGCAGGCTCTTGTGCCTGTGGAGAATTTCCTTTCAGAGTGCCGCTTGTAGGTTCAACCAGGTAGTGCTCTGGTTTGGTCTGATGCTGGCCTCTGTGTGTATTGGTTCTGGTGTTTCTTGGCTGGGGCTCCCACTCAGCCATTTCAGCTCTGTTTGTCACCAGACCATGGCTACCTGGTAGATGTCTCAAAGCTCTATGCTGTTGGCTGCTCCCTGTGCTGGACCTGGAGTCATGTGGGGATGGATGGTTTCTCTGTGAACCAAAGCTGGCTGCCACCAATACTGGTTCTGAGGCAGTTTAGCAAAAGTCCCAGGGCCCTGTAAGCCTGTTGCCACCTGTCAGTTGCCCGTGTGGCCCAACTATTGAAAGAGGCTCTTTAGGAGCGTGTGTCTGGCTGTTTGACCTCGTGTTGAGGGTACCTGGTGATGCGGCACTAGCTGGGCAGGATGGAGTTCAAGTGAGTTACGAGACATGATTGGTGGCTTTTAAGACATTAATACAGATTCAGATCTTACACCAATGCGCAGCCTGTGACCCTCTTGTACAGAGTCCCAAAAGCACTACAGCCAGCTTCAATCTCAAGCTCACAAATTCCGGAGAGCTGCTCCCTAGTGGCTGTGGTGCAGTTTTGGGGTCACTGAATACCATGAAGATGACCTCAGGGCACTATGGACAATCTGCTGTTGTAAAAAACCTTTTCCACAGTTTGTGGGGGTGCGGCCAGTCACCCAGGCATCCAGAGTGCCCCTGGCAATACAGCTGTAGTGAGGTTTGTTACAGTGTGTAAAAGCTGTGGTCAATTGTTTTTTACAAATTCAGTGTAGTCTCTGCTCCTGGAGTAGTGCTAGGCCCATGTCCACTTAGCAAAACAAAAAGCAAGGCAAACGAACACCACCAAAAAAGCAAATGCCCCCAGAAAAATCACAATAAACAACGATCAGGTAGGAGAAGCAAAAATATATAAAAGAGACAAAAACAGCAGAACAAGACAGAAAAACAGTAACTAAAGCAATAACAAGGCAAACAAACCCAAGAAAAAGGAAAAAAATGGTAATAATAAAGGGGGCAGAATAAAAAAGAGAAGGACTAAAAGAAAGAAAAAGAAACCCTCCCCCCAAAAGAAAAATCAGAAAAAGAGAAGAAGAAAAAAGGGCTCTCTCCCCGCTTTAATCTGCAGGCCACTTGTTCAGCAATAGTCTCCGGGCCACTCCTCATCAGCTGTTGAGGGGAAAGGCCCACAGTGTCCTGTGCTGGCCACTCTCTCAGGCTCCCAGTGAGCTTGGAGGGGACCCGGGAGGTAGGGGCCAGGCACCAGGGTCCCGGGGTGCCCCCAACAACGCACCTCTAAGTGGGCAGGGCAGGCCCCCGGGCACCACGGGGTGTGGTCAGTGGCCCCCACCAAGTCTGAGCAGCGTGTGCTCCTGCACTGGCAACCAGCCGCACAAACACGCCACGAATGCCACGGCCAGATCGCACAGCCGCACAGCTCCCTGCCCAGCCCTCTCAGGAAAACTCTCAGTCTGCCTGTCCCCGTCAGCAGCCTATGGTTCAGGTAGAGCAGCCCGGTCAGGCCTCTCCCTGGCAGCGCGGCACACGCAGTGAGCAGAGCTGGGACTGAGGCAGTGTGCGTGGGCCCCCGCGTCTCAATCAGCAGCCTGTACGCGCAGGAGCACACCTGACAGCCAGGCCTCTCCCTGGCTACGGGGCACAAGCGGTGTGCAGAGCTACCCAAGGCAGCGAGCGCGCACACCATAAACCTATACGGATAACACCGGACCAAGGCGGTAGGAACGTGGCCCTCGGTGGGAGGGCTTAACCATGAATAAATCGTGCCCTCCTGTACACACTCGTGTGTAAGCTCCACGCTGTGGGAACAACGGTCCCAGAACCTCCAGCTCCTGCACCACAGGCGCTCAGTTCAGTTCTTTTCTGCGGGCTCCTGGGCCCCCACCCATGGAGTCACGCCTGCCTCCAGGGACCAGGTGAGTGCTCGCCAACGAGCGAGTCCATGTGCCGGCTCCACCGGAGGGCGACTGGGTCTCTAGTTGCCCTCTGCCCCACAGGAGTTGAACGAAGAGAGTCCTCACTGATTTTTACCACCAGCTATGGTGGAACTCTTCTTCCCGGCAAAGGGAGCCCGACATGGGGCCAGAGGGTCCCTCCCCCAAGTGGGGAAGCCTCCGCCACTGAGGTGCCCCCGCGGGTTTGCCCTCTCTCCGTGAGCCTGGAGTCAGCCTGCCTCATGTCTCTGTCCCTCCTACCAGTCTCCATGCGGCCTCTTCTTTAAATCCTTAGTTTAGAGGTTCTGTTCAGCTAGTGTTCAGGTGAATTCCAAGGTTGAATGTTGTATAAATTATTTGTCATTTTAGTGTGATCCTGGGAATTCTATTATGCCATCTATTATGCCATCTTAGCTCCTCCCCTATGGCATTTTTTAAAGAAATAGAACAAAAAATCATCAGATGTGTATAGAATTACATGTGATCCCAAATACCCAATGCAATTCTGAGAAAAAAGAACAAGCCTGGAGGTATCGCACTCCCTGACTTCAGTTGACATTACAAAGCAACACTAATCAAAACAGCATGGTACTGACCAAAAAATAGACACGGGGACCAATAGAACAGAATTGAGAGCCCAGAGATAAACCCACAGATACTGGTATATGGACAGGTAATTTTTGACAAAGGAACCAGATACATACAATGGAGAAAAGAAAGCATCTTCAATAAATGGTGCTGGGAGAATTGGAAATAATGAAACTACAAAATAATGAGACTAGACTGCTATCTGTCACCATGTACCAAAATTAACTGAAAATAGATAAAAGACTTAAGCACAACACCTGAAACAAACTGCATAGAAGAAAATATAGGTACTAAAGTTATGGACTTTGGGTTCAAAGAGCATTTTATGAATTTGACCTCAAAGGCAAGGGAAGTAAAAAGCTAAAATAAATGAATGGGACTATATGAAACTTAAAAGCTTCTACACAGCAAAAGAAACCATCCTTAAAACGAAGAGGCAGCCAACTGGTTGGGAGAAGATATTTGTAAACAGTGCCTCCAATAAGGGGCTAATATCCAAAATACATTAGGAACTCATGAAGCTCAACAACAAAAAGACAAACTATCCAATTAAAAAATGGTCAGAGGACCTGAAGAGACATTTCTCCAAAAAGGACGTACAAATGGCAAATAGACATATGAAAAGTTGCTCAACATCACTAATCACCAGAGAAATGCAAATAAAAACCACAATGAGATATTACCTCGCCCCAGTCAGAATGGCTGTCATCAACAAGACAAATAGTCACAAGTGTTGGAGAGGCTGTGGAGAAAAAGGAACCCTCATCCACTGTTGGTGGGAATGCAGACTGGTGCAGCCGCTATGGAAGGCAGTGTGGAGGTTCCTCAAAAATTTACAAATACAATTATCTTATGACCCAGCAGTCCCTCTCCTGGGTATATACCCCCAAAATCTGAACACAACATTTTTCCATAAAGATATATGTGCTCCAGTGTTCATTGTAGCATTATTCATGGTGGCCAAGACATGGAAACAACCAAAGTGTCCTTGGATAGATGATTGGATAAAGAAGAAGTGGTATATATACACAATGGAATACTACTCTGCCATAAGAAAAGATGAAATAGTACCATTTGTGACAACATGGATAGATCTTTAGATATTTATGCTATGTGAAATAAGTCAGACAGTAAAAGTTCAGAACCATATGACTTCACTCATATGTGGGATATAAAACTGAAAGCAACAAAGGAACAAGACAACAAACAAAAACTCATAGACACAGACAGTAGTTCACTGGTTACCAGGGGGTAAGGGAGGAGGGTGGGCAGTAGAAGAGGGTAAAGGGGGTCAAATATATGGTGATGGTAGGAGAACTGACTCTGGGTGGTGAGCACACAGTGTGATATATAGGTGATGTAATACAGAATTATATACTTGAAACCTATGTGATTTTACTAACCAGTGACACCCCAATAAATTTAATAAAAATTTAAAAACGAATGGTCGTAACATACTAACTTTAAAGTCCCAGTGATCAGTGGGTAACTGCATTGATAACAACAGTTGGGTGTTATTCATCACAAAACAGTAAAGATAATTGATGTTTGAAAGTAACTGTACAAAGGGTAGAATTATAAACTAGTTCATTGTTGGAGATACTATCCTTTGGAATTAAGAATAACATATACAGTTGTAGAAATCAATACTGTTAGCTTATTGTCATCAGAGGAAAGGTTTCTCAGGGCCTCTCTAGCATGTCCTGAAGAATAGCATCCATTTCCTGTGATGATCTGGGATGCAGTTCTTAGCCTGTAAAATGGACTGACTTTTCAGAGGATAGACTCATGCTAATGAAGCTTACAAAATTTGTGTTTGAAACTAAAAAGATTAATTTAATTGATTTATGATGGTAAATTATTTTACTAGGGACAAAAATGCTTAGACTATGCAGAATTTCTTGATTCAATCTATGGAAAACTTAAAATGAGCCATTTGATCATTAGAAACCTTTTTTTTCCTAGAGGCCTAGTGGTACTGAAGTCAGGATTAGAGAGGGGTTAACACAGGAGATGTTTTATGTGTTGGGCAAAGGCAGTCTATGTGGCCATATTCACCACAGGTGCGGTCTTGACACTGGACTTAGAACAATGATGTTTGTTGGCGAAAACTCTTGCCAATTAGGGGAACAATATTCCAAATATGATGCCTAAAATACTGTCTCCCCAGATAGTGCTTAGATGAACATTGTCAGTTATCTCTTTGACTTGTTTTCTTTTGTGCTTTCACGCATAGAAATGGAATCTGTGTGGCAAAGGAGATGAAATCAAAACACATAAAAACTAACCTAATTTTGGCAAAATTAACAAAACAGTATGCAATGAATACATAACCTTTCAAAGAATAACCCTTGCTTTTCTGGCAGAATTGCAGAATGCTTATGTGAGATTTTAGTTGTACATATTGGACCCTATCAACCAGTAAGGTTGACCAACCTCGTTCCTTCCTTGGGATTTATATACAGGATTATAATTTATAATTAATCCTTACTAGAGTGTATTCCAGTGCACAGCAGAGGGGACCATAGGCAAAATAATATTTCATGTTATTATATTATATTGTAGTTCATAACTCAACAATTTCAAGTTAAATGAAGTCAACATCAAATAAATATTTACCATAGCAAGGCTTTGTGCCGTAATGAGGTGAAAGGAAGAACAAATGACTTTTCTCTGTGGAATGCTTGTGATCACCACAGTATAGGTCACTTTTCATGGTTTGACAAATACCCTTAGAGAACATTGAATATGGAGAAGAAGGAAAATATAATACTGAGACTTACAAGGATATTTTCCTGGATGAAGCAGCAATAAAGGTGAATCTTGAAAGGTAGGCAGGATATTATAGGTGAATATTAGGGTTGGGAAGAGAATGACACGAGAGCAAGGCAACGTGTTGAAGTCACTTGTGGGAGAAACATCAAGTCGTGTTTGGTTCTGGAGAATATGTGTAGGATGTTTGAAGAGCGGGAAATAGGTAATGATCATAGTGTAGAAGACTTACACGTGAACGCCCATAAAACCACACTGAACGCCTGATTGTGTATCATGATGCATGGTAGGCACCAGGAAGATGCAGAAGACATAGTTCTTGGCCCTCTTAGGAGTTCTCAGCCCAATAGTTGAGACAGACATACTACAAGTTTAACCATGAAAGGCCTTTGATAGAAGTATAAGCACAAGGCTCTAGGAGCCAGAGTGATGAATTATTTGGGGGATGTTGGGAGAGGGGATAACATGGGAACTGGGTTCTGGCACATAAGTAACTGATGAACCACTGTAAGAGCTGGTGGGTTTCTAGCCGCATAGAGAGCAGCATGGCGAAATGTGAAGAGATGAGACATGTCTGAACTACAAGGCTTGTGGCAGGGAGCGGGGAGAGAGGTGAGACCGGGGTGATTGGTTGGAGTCTGAGTACTAGTCAGTTTGGCGTGGTGTAACTAGTTGCAGTTGGAGCCAGACACCTACAGTCAAATTCCATCTCTGCCATTTTACTGCGTTTCTAATCTCTGGTAAATTGTTTAACCTCACTTCTCAAATTGGCATAATGAGGATGGTAATATCAATTAAGCAGTATTGTTGTGACTGAAAATTGATAGATAAAGGGCATGAAATCTTCCCTGTAGCAAATGTGAGTCAGTAATACCTTATTCATAGGGTTGATGTAAGAACTAAATGGAGTAAAAGACAGTACAAGAAGGAGACTTGGGCACAAAGCCCTCATGCTCAAGTAATACTACTAAAAATAAAGTTTTAAAAGCTGTTCAATCCAGTTATATATAGAACATGGTTTTAATAAAAATTATTCACACAATTTCAGAAATGTTTTATCATTACCTGTATGAATACCTTTAAATACATTAGCTTGTGTTGATTCAAGGTCTTCTCGGTTTAGGCCTGGGTGCATGCATGGTGGGTTTCATTACAGTCTACGATTTTAAGATCATACTTTGTGCATATGTGCACGACTGCACTACATATATCACAATTAATTGTTATTTTCTATCTTTTCTCCTCTAAAATGTGGATGTTCTATCCCCAATGCTTCAAAAAGTGTTAGGCTGATAAAATTTGGTTGAAATGATTTTAAGCTTAGAAAGAATTAACATGCATATACGAGTATACTCTTAGTGTACATTATAAAAGTGCTAATTTTTTGACCTTCATATTTAAAAGTCTTTTGGAATTGTGTTGCAGTTCCCTGTCCTCTGAAAGCAGCATGGCATCTTTCCGTCCACACAGTGCCAAGTTCATGGGATAGGTAGATGTGTAGTTGGAATAGTAGAGACGGCCCTCAGTCTCACCCCCCGAATAATTCTCCCCATTGCATCCCTGCTAACCAAGCAGTATGAATTATCAGGAAGCTCTTAAAAATAGATCTCGCTTATAGCAATAGTGTGTGCAAAAATGCGCCTGGGCTATCTGAAAATGGTGTTTTTCATTCTGGGAGCAACTCTTCTGAGCTGTGTAGTATTTAAAGACAGGAAGGAGACCACATTGTCTGTTCCTACACATACATAATAAGAGTAATCGATTGATATATGAAAGAAGGTAGAATTAAGATCAAATAAAAATAATCTAATTTAAGCAAAATTGAAATCGTGTCAAGCATTGAATACATTAACTATGAATGAATAATCCTCACTTGTCTGGAAGAACTGCAGCATGGTACTATTGTGTGCTATTTCAGTTGCATATATTGACAATGTCAGTCATTAAGGGTAGTAGTATTTATCCCAACCATCCATATTTCTACAGCAGCGGTATACATGTTTATGCAATCATACATTATATTACATCGTATCTGATGTATCTTGTACCAGTTCCTGTCCTAAACTCATATAAGTTTGTATGCATTCACTGCTGAATAAAAGTCCCTGCACCCCACTTCTTTCTTGAGTCTAGGCAAGAAACACATAAAATGAACTGCTAACTTAATATTCAGCATTTAGATTGAATCCAAAAAAAGTTCCATTAAATGTTAAAAGCTGCTTGTTTTTGAAATAGATTAATTTTACTTATTTTCATAAGTAGGTTGTATACTAATTAAATGTTTAATTTTATAAAGTTCCAAATATAAAGGATTATATATGGATAATTTTTAACTAGGACATCATTTAAACCATAGATCCATTTTAGTGATAAAAATTCATTACCCAATAGTAGGATGAAGATAAGGTTGATTTCAATGACAATAAGAAAAATGGAAATAGTTTTTTATTACTTAGTAGAGTTGGCTAAGAAAATGCAACTTTAAAGGGGTATAATAACATATGATCTTTCCCTTTTAGAAGAGTGTTAATATTTTAATATATGTAGTTTGGTCATGCTAAAATGCATTTTTTTCTCTGCTTTTGAGTTTCTCTTATCAGTAGTAACAATTATATTTATTTTATATCATTGGTAGCACTTTAGAACCATCTATTTTGCTGGATAAAACTTTTTATATTTACTTGGAGTTTTGAGTGACCTTATCTGTGAACATGATTTTTTAACATACAGAGGGTGCCAAAAAAATGTATATATATTTTAAGAAAGGAAAAAACTGTATTAAAATTGTAATACTCAATATATACCGATAACAAAAGATGAATACAAGTCATGTGTATACATTTTTTGGCACCCCCAATATTTGTATTTATTTGGTTAAATTGCTTGTATGTGTAAAATAACTTCATTAAAAATTTCAATCACTTTATTGAAT
Source organism: Rhinolophus hipposideros (assembly GCF_964194185.1). Taxonomy (NCBI): domain Eukaryota; kingdom Metazoa; phylum Chordata; class Mammalia; order Chiroptera; family Rhinolophidae; genus Rhinolophus; species Rhinolophus hipposideros. The sequence continues at coordinate 1,908,108 of NC_138071.1, forward strand.
GTCACACCTTTTTTTTTTTAACCTCTTGCTTCTTCATTCATTGCCATTTGATTAATAATTTCTGCCTTTATTCTACCTATTTATTTAGCTTCATTGTCCAGGCACAGGATAATCACATTATAGCCATAGCTGACTTGAGATTTCAGGTTTATAATGCTGAGTTAAAAAGTCTTTTCTGTATAAAGTTTGATGTTAGGACTTGATGGTAGTTGTTTTCTTTTCTTCTCCTAAAAATATTACAACATATAAGGAAAAAATAGGGAAAAAAATATCAGTAAGTCTACATTATTATATAACAGTATCTGTTGTCCATACATTTACATGGATTCATGACTGCAGTTGCCAAATATGAACCATTTTGCATTCTAATTTTTTGCCTTAACTTTACATTATGGCATTATTTTGATAATTTACCTGAAATGGACATTATTTCAAGTAGCTTCCCTTATTTTGGTGGTAGCCCTTTTGATCTAATTCAGGCTATATTTGTGTAGGACAAAAATGAAGGGGAAAAAAATGGTAGTTCAGACTTTGCTTTTCATGGTTTTTTAGTCAAAGAAACACCACCACTTTCAGCGCTATTCCAGCAATAATAGAAATATATTCAGTATTCTCTTTAATTGAGGTTAATGGACTTAATTGAGGTTAATGGACTAAGGTGAATGGACTTACTTTGTTTTTTGAATGCCCATTCTTTTTATGCTCAATTCTTATCTGAAGAAGGACTTAGCTAAAACTTGTTTTGATTAAATTAAAACTCTCTCACAGTTCTTCTGAATGCTAAATTAAATTGGTTTCAAGTAAGTGATACTGTGTGGTTCTCATCATCGTTCTTATAAGTAGTAGGAGCAGAAGTAGCATGATAGTGTCTTAGTTTTAGGACACATGTATAGTATAGTATACGTGCAATGTCAGCTGATTTTTATATATCTTCTAGTATATTTCATAATCATTATTTTAAATATCTGTCACCAGTCTGTGGTTATTGAAGTTTAATTTTATGATTTAATGACTATATTTTATGACCATGATTTTAGTTTTACTGCCTTAGCTTTTCTGTCATTATTTTTCATAACTTTAATATTAAGCCCTTGAATCAGTGTTCAAGTCTGAGTTATAATACTCCTCATATGGGTAAAACAGTTCATTTTGTGGTTTTCCATTTCATGACACAATTTTCAGGAAATTGTGGGGGGCATGGGTGCTGCGAATACATTTTTTTGTTTTTGTACTTCAAAATATCCTGAAATTCATGGCCTAGAAACAAATAAGTAATTCCAGTATTTTTCTAAGAAATCTTTGGATATACTGTACTGAGGGCCTGAAGAGCTAAGGGAAAAAAGGGTGTAAGAATCAGTCCTATGCTCAACTGGTAAGTAACATTCTTTTCTTGTGTGTTCTACCGACTGTTTATACCCTTTTTTCACCGCCACTAGATGGTGTTTGTTCTGACCCCTCCATTCAGCACCCAGGTCCCACTTGTCTCCCCAGGGCTGTGCGTTGTGATAAAGCATCCTTCTTCAGAAGTGGAATTTTAAGTGCTTTTTGCTGTACCATTTTTTCCTTTCCCCTGATTAAAGCATAATTTGTGTACCATTATCATGTGACCTTTTTGAACTGACTTGGAATACCTGATCTTAGGCTCCGCTGGTAGAATTCTGGCCGTGACACTTGATAAATAACTATTTTCAAGACTTGGGTTCATTCTTCATGCTTTTCTCCTAAGATCTGCTCCAATTGCACTCTTTACCAAGCCATTGGCAGCTTGTTTGTCTCAGGATGTGTACTTACTGACTTTTGAAGCAGATAGAAAGTGCTGGAAAAAAAAAAAAGTGCTTATGGCTGAAGGGGATGCAGCTATTTATTCTTGTGAACCAGACCAGTCCCTATCCTCCAGGATAGGAATGGAGTGCTTCGAGTGGGCCCTTCAAGAGAATTTATCTCTAAGCACAAGGTGGTGGCTTGGGAAAAATCCTTGATGTTGTTTCTGATGCTTTATGTTCATTTATTCATCCATTTATTCATTCACTAAATTATTTCAATTCTTATTTATGTATGTACTCATTATGTATGTACACAGTTGAGTGTGTCCCGGGGATCATATAACATGCCAGGGATATAAACAATTCTCTTCATTTTCTACAGTTTCCTTAGTCTGGTAGGGTGACTAGATGATAAGGCTATGTGGAATGAAAGACAGACAAGCAAGTATATTTATTGTAAGATACGTTATACATTAAAAGGAGTTTGCATGCATTGATTTGTGAGCATAAAGGTAGTAATTTAAGGTAATCCCAGGGATGTGATGGTCTAGAAAAAGGTACGTTTGAGTTCAGTCTTGAAGGATGCGGAAGAATTGTTAGAAGATGAAGAGGAAAGGAATTTCAGAAGAGAATGAGGGTATAAAACAGTGTAATCTTAGAGGTCTAGGAAGAGTGTTGAATAAATAGCCAAAAGAATTACTCTTACTAGTAATAAATAGCATTATAATTTACTAAATACTTATTGTTACTTGAATAAACAAAAATCAGTTATCATTGATATTTAAATTTGCATGTCTTTGCTAGCAAGTATAAACATTTATTTTTCCATGTTGTCTTCTTTTGGTTCACATATTTTTGGATTTTAGTATTTTCAATGTGTATAATTTCTTTAAATACTAAAGATAGAACTTACTGTTTTTCTGTAAATACTTATTTTTTCAGTCTACTTTTATTTAATGCAGATAATTTTCATATTAAAGAAATTTCTTTCAATTATTATTATTTAGTATTTTTACTAGAAATACATATTAAAATGTATCTCATTCCTGCTCACAGACCTAGTTATATGCTTTAACACAAGATGTTAAAGATATGTATATATCATTTTTTCATCGTATTTCCTTTAGGCATAATTATTAGGTATAATAAGGCCATAGACTTTTCGTTGAGAAAACTGGTTTACTGGATTGATTCCATTTGGTGTTTGTGTGTATGTCACACCCATAATTTATTATATGATTTCTTATATGGGTATCTTTAAATTGTTTTTATTCTGTTCTCTTATTTTTTAATTCATATTTTATTATATTAATGTATAATCATGAAATCTCAATAACAAGTACAATAGGAATAAACAAGTTCAAGAAGTAGGCAACAGATAGCATACTCAGATTAATTTTAGGACAGTTTAATAAGGGGCCTATATGCAAAGAAGTAGGGAAAGTATAGGGAACCCCTAAGGGATTATGCAGCACCCAAGAATAGTTACTCTAAGATCCGTTTTCTGACTTCTCACTAGTTGGACCCAACAGAAAGCTGAAGATGGATACCGATATGCATGGTGCGGCTCACTTGGGAAGGACGGATAGGAGCATGGGAGGGGTGGAGCTTGACTCTGGACAGACACGTGGAAGATCTCTGTTGGGAGCCCACACCATCAGTCCTGATGAGGAGACTGGTTCACTGTCTATAAGTCACATGTGTTCATGGTCCCTGCTGTGGACATCGGTGTGTTTAAAAGTAAATGGGAGACATTGTGAATCCCTTGAGTGATTTAGGAGAGCTTTCACTCAGTTTGGCCCCGAAACTACTAGTATGTACCTTCTTTTAATCTTTCTGGCTCTTCATATCGAAATTAGGATTTGATTTTTCTAACTTTCCCCAAATTAGTGCAGTTTCTTATCCCATTTTCCCTATGTGCATTAAAGTCAGGTAAATAAATTACGTGGTTTTTTTTGTTTTTGTTTTTTGATGATATTAAAGAAAATTTCAATGAAAAATTTGGAAAATGTTTTCCTTACTGGTTTGGAAAAGTGTTATATTCCACGGAGTTGTTTTAATTATGGTTATTGGGTTTCTTTCCTTTTTCATTTTTATTATGTCATAGTTAATACATACAAAAGAAGTATGCAATGTTTGTATAAATTCTAAGACATAATAACACAAACATTGTGAATCCACACACAATAAAAGAATTAGAACACTACCAATAAAATGAATTAATTTTTACTATTTAATATTCCTACTTAATATACAGTAATTGAGATAACTGTATGGTTATCTCATTGTTTGTCTATATTATTGTCTGTAAACAATTTTTGTGTGTTTTTGCTATAGCAAACAATAATGAAACATTTTTGTGTGTTTCATACATATTTGTTGGTGCACAGAGGCGAGAGTTTCCCTAGGGGCCTTCCTTAGGAATGGAATAGCTGAGTCATAGGGTATGCATGTTCAACTTTAGAAGACAGTGCCTACTAAACTTATGGACCTTAGGTTCAAAGAGCATTTTATGAATTCGACTCCAAAGGCAATGGAAGTAAAAGCTAAAATAAACAAATGGGACTACATGAAACTTAAAAGCTTCTGCACAGTAAAAGAAACCATCAACAAAATAAAGAGGCAACCGACTGAATGGGAGAAGATTTTTGCAAACAGTGCCTCCAATAAGGGGCTAATATCCAAAATATACAAGGAACTCATGAAGCTCATCAACAAAAAAACAAACAACCCAATTGAAAAATGGGCAGAGGACCTGAAGAGAGATTTCTCCAAAGAGGACATACAAATGGCAAATAGACATATGAAAAAATGCTCAACATCACTAATCATCAGAGAAATGCAAATGAAAACCACAATGAGATATCACCTCGCCTCAGTCAGAATGGCTATCATCAACAAGACAAATAGTAACAAGTGTTGGAGAGGCTGTGGAGAAAAAGGAACCCTCATCCACTGTTGGTAGGAATGCAAACTGGCACAGCCGCTGTGGAAGGCAGTGTGGAGGTTCCTCAAAAAATTAGGAATAGAATTACCATGTGACCCAGCAATCCCTCTCCTGGGCATCTACCCAGAAAATCTGAAAACATTTATCCACAAAGACACGTGTGTTCCAATGTTCATTGCAGCTTTGTTTACGGTGGCCAAGACATGGAAACAACCAAAATGTCCTTCGATAGATGAATGGATAAAGAAGTTGTGGTATATATACACAATGGAATACTATTCAGCGTTAAGGAAAGATGATATAGGAACATTTGTGACAACATGGATGGATCTTGAGAGTAATTCTAAGCGAAATAAGTTAGACAGAAAAAGCAGAGAACCATATGATTTCACTGATATGTGGTATATAAACCAAAAACAGCAAAAGAACAAGACAAACAAATGAGAAAGAAAAACTCATAGACACAGACAATAATTTAGTGGTTACCAGAGGGTAAGGGGGGTGGGGGGTGGGAGATGAGGGTAAGGGGGATCAAATATATGGTGATGGAAGGAGAACTGACTCTGGGTGGTGAGCACACAATGGGATTTATAGATGATGTAATACAGAATTGTACACCTGAAATCTATGTAATTTCACTAACAATTGTCACCCCAATAACTTAAAAAAAAAAAAAAAGAAGACAATGCCAAAGTATTTTCCAAAATAATACATCAGTTCACAGTTCTGTCACATCTGTAAGTGTCCACTTGCTTTGGGTGCTCCTCAACATTTGTCAGACAACTCTTTTTGTTTTTTAATCAGGCTACTGGATAAAAAATACACATATGACAATGGTCTTAATTTACATTTCCTGTTTCACTAATCTGATTGATCTGTCTTTCATTTGTATATTGATCATTAGGCATCCATTTTTTTCCTTCTATATTTTTTACGTTTTTCTTTTGGGTTATTGGTGTGTTGCATATTGATTTGAAGGAATTCTTTATATATAACATATACACGTACTTTGTTGGATAGATAGGTAAATATATATAAAGATAGGTAGGTAGATAGATAGTTAACAAATAGATAATTAGATAGCAAAAACATTTTCTTAATTTATGATTATACATAGTGAATACATTCTCGCAATTTATGACGTATTTCTTATTTTCTTTAAGAAACTTCTGATGAAATGAAATTGTTAATTTTAATTTATCAAGTTGTCTTTTATGGTTAGAATGTTGGTTTCTTACTTAAGAAAACATTTGCAATCCTGAAATTGCAAAGTTATTTTCTTCTAAAAGTTTAAAGTTTTGCCTTTTTTATTTAAATCTTGATTCCATTGGGAATATATATATTTTTGAGGGGTAGTATGACAGGGGTCAATTTCATTTCTTTCAATACATCTAACCAATAATTCTAGCACCCGTTTTGAATAGTCTGTGCTTTCTCATTCATATACTGTTTCCATTTATGTGTAGCTTTGTTTCTGGGCTGTATTCTATTCTTTTGGTAAATTAGTTTATTTCTGAACCTCACTATCTTAAGTAACTATTATAGATTTCCTTTTTTCTCTTAGAAGCATCTTGGCTATTCCTAGGCTGTTGCTTTTCCATATGACTTTACAAACAATTTGGCAGTTTATATGAAAGCCTTCGGGATTTTCCTGGGAATAACATTGACTCCATAAATCAGTATGGGAGAACTCTGAGAGATAGTGAGTCTTCCGATAGAACACTTTATTTCTCTCTATACATTCTTAACTTCTTTTAAAAAAGTTTTCTAATTTGAACAGGTACAAATTTCTAAATATTTGTTTCTTAGAATTTTTATGCCTTAAATTAGTTATTATATGGAATAGATTACCTATGTCACCAATTATATTGTGTGCAAAGTACCAGTTTTATTGCTTCCTTACCAAATATTCTGTTTTTTTTTCTTTTCCTTTTTTTCCTTATTTCTCAGCTGTCAAGAAGTACTACAGTGTGGAAACAAGCCCTCATAGTAGGCATCTTGTTTTATTCGGATTTTAAAGGGAGTATTTCCAATGTTTTTTTGAAAGTAATTGATAAGATTAAAGAAGTTCTATTACTGGTTTTTAAGAGATGTTAAAACCTGAGTAGATAATGACCCCTCTGAAATGCCTTTTTTGCAGTTGAGGTTTTCCCTCATCATTTGCTATTGAATTATATTGTAGTTTTTCTATTGCGTGCTGTGATTAAACCCTACTTGATTAAATTTCCTGCTTGCTTTAGTTTGCTAATATTTAGGATTTTGGTCTATCTTGTCTCATACAGTACTTTTCTGATTGAGGTATTAGGCTGGAAGTGTTTTTGTTTTTGTTTTATGTTTTGTAGCATAGTATGTAAGATGGAAAGATAATGTTTCTTTAAACTTCGGTATAGTTTGCTTCTTGCCTATAATTCGTTGGGGTCTGGTGTGGCTTTTCTTTGAAATACTATTAACTACTGCTTCCTCTTATTTTGCCTCTCAATTTCTCCTTGAGGAGGTTACGTTTTTTTTCAGTGATGTTTAACGTTCATCTAAATTTTGAAATATTTTATTACAATGTTCATGTTATTCTGTTTATATTTCCACTGATATTTTTGTGTGTGTTTTTGGCTTTCTTTCTAACTCGTAGTAAATGCTTCATGTGTGTCAGGCAGTATGCCAAAAGTTTTTGCAGATATTATTATATTATTTTTCCCATTTTATTTGTAAGAGATTCTGAGAGCATAAGTAACTGGCCCAAAGTCACATAGTTGGTGGTGGAGCTAAATTGCACTTGTTTTCTTTAAGAATCACACAGGTTCTTGATAGTAGAAGGTAGTATCCATTTTCTAGTCCCTGAGTTGAAGGAAGTGAGCCATGACTTGTCTAAAAGAGTCATTTTTGATGGGAATAAAAGCTAACTCATGAAATGTTCGGCCTTTCATCTGTGACTTTGAAGCACATTTTAAAGCATTCCAGTTTACTTTTTTACCCATTATTGAAAATCCTAATGAATTTTATTTTGAGTTTTAAAAAATGTTCTGGAAGTATTGTAGCCTTTCCCTTTGCACACCAAATAAAACTTCAAATCACTTGTTTGATTCTCAGGAAAATACTGTGGTGACTCTTATGCCTTTGTGTAATGACTTGATAGTTTTCTTTCCCCAATTATGTCATTGGTTGTTCTCAGCCACTCCCTTGAAGATGGAAAAATTCATGTGAAACTCGAAACTGTTCACTTTTTACATGTCCACTAACATTTGGCACCTTTCTATACAACAGCTAGACTGTTTTATGTTCCTCTAAATATGTACTTGGTCTCATCTTCATTTTAATGTACTTCTGCAAGAACAGCTTGGTTTGATTTAGCATATTAGAAAATTAGGATTTCTAGTTTTCCAGGATATTTAATTTGGAAGAGTTCATGTTAGCCTTTAAGTTCTCGGCTTTGGATAGTTTGCCCTTTTATTATCTCTCTTACATATTTTGTCAGATAAGGTAGTACAGATATCATTATTATGCCTGTCTTCTTTATCTTAATCATTCTCTTTGTTATTTTGATAATTTCTTGGTGTTATGCAAATAACAACATCATTGCTATCATATTTTGCTGAAAATAAGACCTAACCGGAAAATAAGCCCTAGCATGACTCTTCAGGATTCTCATAATGTGAGCCCTACCCCCCAAATAAGCCCCAGTTAAGATCATCAGCCAGACAGACGCATTTAATACATCCGTTGCAACAGATAATGGACATACTGAATAATAAAATAATAATATTAATATATAATTAAATATAAATAAATAATATTATTGACATTAATACTTAAAATAAGTGGTAATATAAATAAGAATGAAGTATTTGTAAATACGCAAGCCAGAGTCTTTGGACAAGAGGTAATCGCCTATGTAAACAGATGAACTTGAGATTTACTGTGGAATGACCAATCCGAGTACAGACACAACGCATGAATAATGTGCACACTTGATAACGAATGGATGTGGTTGTGTCTAATATGAATCTTTTTATAATTCAATACGTTGTGTGTAGTAACTGACGTACTTAACATACTCATGTGCAATAAAAAAACGTTTTCTGAATTTTGGTGCCTGAAATTTTTTTGTCGCTTTTGTGTGGATCATCATTTTTAACTGTCATCATTTTTGTTGCCACTCTTGTCTTGTAAGTCTTCAATTAACACTTGATTTAATGGTGGATTTAAAGGGAATAAGATTTTGACCCCAGACAAGATGAGTGCAAAAAGAAAGCTATTCTGTCGAGTACAAAAAGGAATCGTGGAGGACTCCTGGGCCAAGAATCTTATGGCTTTCTGCAAAGAGAAGAAGTTGGGTCTCTGAATGGTCCGAAAATGCTGAGCAGAGTACGATAACCTCAGTCAACAGGATGAGGGAAGTGCTAAGAAGCGCAAGTGTGGATCAGGTCAGCAACCATCTTTTCCTGAGCTGGAAGACATCATCTGTGAATGGATTGCTGATGGGAAAGCAAAGCCTTTGGTTGTGCACGGGGCTGATAGTCAAGCACTTGCCCTTACAATGGCACCACAGTTAGAAATACCCCTGGAAGAATTCAAAGCAGCACCACCCTGGCTGGATGGCTTCCGTCAGTGAAATGAACTGTCTCTAAGATCCACAACACTGTTCAAGCGGGAAGATACTGACGTTACTAAACGTGCACTTGCGTTCAAGTCCTTTGTTGATGGCATCAACTTTTCTAAATACAAACTCTCCAACGTGATTGCTATGGATGAAACTGCAGTGTTTATGGGCCAAGGATCTCAAATGACAATTGATCAAAGGAGTGCCTCACCAATCTACATTCCCTCCACTGGTTACGAAAGTGTACATGTTACCTGTATTTTGGAAATTTGTCTGGATGGAAACAAAGCCCCACCTCTAATCATCACTAAGGGCAAGAACGATAAGGTTGAATGTGTTTCAGGCATTGATGTTCTTGAAACCAAAAAAAGTCTGGTACACACAAGCAGTTATAGGAAGTGGGTCGATTTAATGCTGCCACTTATTTTACGAGGTGGTCAAAGAGGTCTGCTAGTCTGGGATTCAGCCAGCACTCACTGCGCTAAAGACGAACAACTTCCTTGCAGAGAGAAGAATAGATCAAATAATGATTCCTGCAGGAATGACTGCCTATGTCCAGACTGTTGATATTTCAATAAACAAGCCATTCAAGGACCATTTACACATGAAAATCAATGACTACATTGAAAGTAGAATGGAGAGAAATCAGCGTGGAAACTTGGTGAAGCCTAGCCTGCAAGAGGTCGTGACTCGGACGAGGAATTCCTGGGATAAAATCACTAACAGCTGTGTTGCCAATGCACTCCGAGCAGGCTACATGGACCAGAAGTGCTCATTTAAGGAGAGCTCTATTGCTGGACATGAGACATTGGGGCCAATGGTTCTACAGGAAATGGAGTCACAAGAAATTCAAGCCGGAATTCGGGGTTTGGAGAGTTATGACCATATTCCAGAAGAAGATGACATGACTGTATTTGAATAAATGTAGACTTTTGTACATGAATAAATGAATAAATGTAGATTGTTGTACATGAAAAATAAAACATCCCCTGAAAATAAGCCCTAATATGTCTTTTGGAGCAGAAATTAATATAAGACCTGGTCTTATTTTGGGGGAAATACAGTATGTATTTCTCTTACAGTCTTTTCCAATCCTGATTTCTGCTTGGGTCAACCTGGATAGAAATTCTTACTTGTTTTAGTATTAAGCTGCAGTCATACAGCTTCATCGTAATCCTTTTTATCTACAGGTGCTTGATTATTTTGAAATTATATACTCCACTATGTTGAGCCACTGAAATCTTAGCAAGAGAAAAAAGGCAATCATTTTCTCCCCCAAAACAGGTTTACTAAAGCAATGCTCTAGATCAGGTTTTATAAAGATCAAACAAATTTTGGTACATGAGCTTGGAAAAACTACTTGTTAATTGAAATCATTTATAAAAATAGGGACTACTATTTAGAGAGTTAAAATAATTATAGATTTTATAGACAGACTACAATATTCCCATTATTTTGTTATGGTGGAATCATTGTGAGTATTGAAAAAATTCAGAGTCTGTGGTGTGTCTTCAGGGTTGAGGTTCAGATCCCTTCTAGCTAAGGTTCTATATTTCAAATCAGTCAGTCAGTATTTATTTTTTACTTACTGTTTCTAGGAAAATAAGAAGTCTTATGCTTCAAGCAAAGACCCCAAACAAGCAAACAACATTCTGATTCGTCTCTGTTCTAGTCCCCAATGCATTTACTTTCCTGAAGCTTTGTGCTTTCCTTTTCTGTAATAAACACTTAAAAAATATGTTGTCTGCAGTTGTAATTCAACACAAAGATCTAGGAGTTGCAAGCCTTTCTTGAAAACCTATCTTAGATTTTTTCATTTTACTTATATTGTAAAACTTTATTTTTACAAAGTTAAAGGGAACATAAGTAGTATTTGTTTATTGTTTCTTTTATAACAATGTTTTCCTACTCTTTTTCAAAAAACATTTGCGGCGGTTACAACATTTAGTACAACAAATATTATGAAGTGAAGAAATAGAGCAACAGACAAATGTCAGTGGAAAATTTAAAATGAAACAAGGAATTAATACATAGATGGAAAATATCAAGTCCAATGTACTTCCTAGAGATGGGCCTCAAACTGAGCTCTTTGTAACCACCGCTCCCAACAGAGAAATATGGTAATTTACACAGCTTACACAGTGTCTGTAGTACCACAGAAAACCAGTGCTACCATGGGTACTTAAGGGCATGGCAAAATAAACACTTTTCATAATACCACTACCTTAAATGCAATAATTTTTCCACTAGGCCTTTTCTTATATGTTTCTCAATTTATTGTGATAGTTATCAGAAAAAGCTGTTATCGACAAATTTAGTTCTTTGTAAGATCAAATTATTCCAGCATGGCACCATACTATATGATCATCTGACCAAATCAGAGGGTGAGCGTCAGAATATGCAAAAATGTAGTCTCCAAAATACATCTTGTTGGCTCCATGGATGGACCTAGAAGGTATGCTGAGTGAAATAAGTCAGACAGAGAAAGACAAATACCATATGATCTCACTTATATGTGGAATCTAAAAAACAAAACAAAAACAAAGCAAGTGAATAAACAAAAGAAAACAGAAACAGACCCATAGAAACAGAAACAACCTACTGGTTGCCAAAGTGACGGGGTTGGGTGGATGGGTGAAAAACAAAACAAAATCATAAGTTGAAAGCAGTAGTTCAATGAAGCTAATTTTCATTTTTTTTCAAATAGCTGACTTTTACAAAAAGCATAAAACAAAGTCAAACAAAAATGCTATGAGAGGTAGAGGGTGATGAGGGCCAAAAAATAAAGAAGTAAAAAAAAAAGAAAAAATTAAATAATTGTGACAGCTCATCCAAAAATATTTGATTATCAGAAAGACTATTTGAAATAAAGATTTACCTCTACTATCATTAAATATGTATCTATTGTGCACTGAAATAGTAGATACTGTGAATCCATTATAAGTTACATCATACACTTAAAAACTAAATATTCAAAACATGAAGACAAATCACATTTCTTCAGTAGTGTTTAGATTCAATCAATACTCAATCAAATATTTTACAAAATTTCACTAAACATAATGATAAATATTCAAAAGTCTTTTTGATTTTCAACTTAATAGCAAAAGACCAAAAACATATCCTCTTGGAAATCTCATATTCTCCCTGTCAAAAGACGTTTGCCATATAATTGGGTGTAACAGCAGTTGCCTCTAATATGCCTCACATTACATCATTTCTAAATATTTAGTGAGTTAATGAGCGAGGAAAAAACTTATTCAGAAACTTATTCTATGGTGAGAGCATTCTGCAAATGGATTTAGGAAATGTTTTCATCATTATTTATAATTCTCTTTTGGCTGAAAACAGTATTGTATCATACATTAAAACTCTCACATCTGTACATTAAAACATTGGAAATAGCTTTCCTAATTTATTTTTAAAACCTACAAAACAATGTTTTCATGACCTTTGAAGCTATTTGTCAAAAACTTAAAAGTTCCAATTAGTTTGCAAAAGCAACTGATTATATGGGATATGAAAATTTCCTAGACATAAAAAAAAAACCACATTTCTATCACCAATGATAGAGATTGGAAAATAGTGTCATGACTTCGTACACACAGACAGAAGTGCACTTTTATTTTGATCCATGTAAATATTCTTTATAAAATTATGTCATCTTGTGGAACCAAATATGAAATAAAATGTGAAATAAAAGAACATAAACAATTTTAAAAAAAAATCTTAGAACCAGACCTTTTAGTTGTTGCTAATGTAAAGATATTCAAAAGGAGAATCATTATTTGGAGTGAGGTAAGCAAGATGGCAGAATAGGAAGCCCCTGACTCACCTTTCTCTCAGAGAAACAAAGATTATACAACAATGTAGACTAATTTCTTTTATGAGAAATCCAGAAACCAATTAAAAGATTCCTGCACCTCGAATAACCACAAAACCAGCTGCATTGAAGTCAGTAGGAAATCTGGGACACCCTCCTCCCATAACTCCTCCCCTCAATATAGCATCTTGTGATCAGGAGGAAACACTCAGCTCCCAACTTCTCCTTGGAGAAAACGTAAAAGACTGGACCATACGTCCAGTGTTCTGAATTTTTGGGGTTGAGAGCTGCCTGAAGGACCAGCTTCTGTCTCACCTATCCGAGAGCACTGATGGGACAAGGCATGTTCTAGCTGGGGGTGGGAGGGGAGGGTAACACCAAGTCTAGATGGGTTTATTGGTGAATTCCATCAAACAATTAAGGAAGAAGTTATACCAATTCTCTACAATCTCTTCCAGAAGATAGAAGCAGAGGGAATACCTCTTAAACCATTCTATAAGGCCACCATTACCCAAATACCAAAACCAGGCAAAGATGTTACAGGAAAAGAAAACTACTAATCCCTACGTCTCATGAACATAGATGCAAAAATCTTCAACAAATATTAGAAAATTGTATCCAACAATGTATGAAACCAATTATATACCATAACCAAGTGGGATTTATCTCAGGTACACAAGGATGTTTCAACATCAGGAATTAGTTAACGTATTCCATCACGTCAACAAACTGAAAAAGGAAAATTACATGATCATATCACTAGATACAGAAAAAGCATGGAAATAACCAACACCCATTCAGAATAAAAACTCTCAGTAAACTAGAAATAGAAGATAACTTCCTTAGCTTGATGTAGAACATCTATAAAAAAATCTAAACTTGGCAATATAGTTAATGGTGAGAAACTAAAACCTTTCTCACTGAGATCAGGAACACTGTGTGGATGTCACTCTTACCACACCTTTTCAACATTGTACTGGAAGTCCTGGCTTATGCAACATAACAAGAAAAGGAAATAAAAAGTAGCTAGGTTAGGAAGGAGGACATAAAACTGTTTTTTGTTTGAAAATGATACGATCGGTTATGTAGAAAATGTGAATGATTGACAAAAAAATCTCCTGGAACTAATAAGCAGTTATAGTTTGGATTCAGGATACAAGTTTAATATACAGAAAAATGTTGATTACTTTCCTATATACCAACAATGAATAAGTGGAATTTGAAATTAAAGACACAATACTACTTATATTAGCACCCCCAAAATGAAATACTTAGATATAAATCTAAGAAAACATAGACAAGATCTTCATTAAGAAACCTACAACACCCTTATAAAATTAATCAAAAGAGAACTAAGTAAATGGAGAGAGAGTCTGTGTTCATGGATAGGAAGACTCAATATTGTCCATATGTCAGCTTTTCCCATTTTATTTGTAGGTTCAATGCAATCCCAGTCAGAATCCCAGTAAGTTATTTTGTGAATATTGAAAAACTAATTGTAAAGTTTATATGGAAACACAAAAGACACAAAACAGTCAACACAATATTGAAGAAGAAAGTTGGAGGACCGACACTAGCTGACCTCAAGCCTTACTACTATAGAACTACAGTAATTAAGACAATCTGGTATTGGCAAAAGAATAGACAAATAGATCAAGGACCAGAAGAGAGAGCCCAATAATTGACTTACAAAAATCTAGTGAATTTGATCTTTGACAAGGAAGAAAGGTAATTCAGTGGAGAATAGATAGCCTTTTCAATGAATGATGTTGGAACAACTGGACATCCAGTCAGAAAAACAAAACAAAAAAAGTGAATCTAGACACAGATCTTACACTTCACAAAAATGAACTCAAAATTGACCGCAGATCTAAATGTAAAATGCAAAACTACAAAACTAGATAGTAACACAGAAGAAAATCTAGATGACTGTATGCTTGGCAACGACTTTTTAGATGCAACCTGAAAGGCATTATTCATAAAAGAAAGAATTGATAAGCTGGACTTGATTTAAATTTAACATTTCTACTCTGTAAAAGAACACAGTCAAGAGAATGAAAAGAAAAACCACAGACTTCTGAAAGATAACATCTGATAAAGGACTGTTATCTACAATACACAAAGAGCCCTTAAAACTCAACAGTAAGAAAATAAACAGCCCAATTAAAAAAATGGGCCAAAGACATCTTACCAAAGAAGATATGCAGAGGGAAAATAAACAAATAAGTAGTTCCACATCATATGTCATCAGAGAAATGCAAATTAAAACAACAATGAGATATCACTACTGTGTAAAGTATATAAAATATACTCTAAACAAGGTTGTTGTTGGATTGAGGTTTGCAAAACAAATTGTTTACTAGTAGGTGTGAGACTGATAAGAGTGAAGTGAAAGTAAACATGTTTATATTTATGTGTGAAACTGAGCATAGCAAAATTGAGTGGCAGACACGTTCACCAAAACAACTTCTGGTTATCACCTAAGAAGTAAACAAGTTCAAGGAAAAGCGGATAAAAGAACTCCAGAGCAATGCCATGAGTGGTCCGACCAGGTGCTCCGGCTAAGACCCTCTGCAAGGCTCTGAGCAAGTCAATCCAGAACGATCCTCGTGGCAGTTGGTCTAGGCGATCTGACAGAGTCCTCTGCGAGGTGCAAGGCGCGATACCAGGACTCTCCGAAGCTCTTCCTTGCGAGATCAGCTCGCCTCAGACCTGTCGTGGGCCCAGTCGTCTCTCCTGGACCAGGGACCTTCTCCATCCCGATTGACTCTGGGACTTGGTTCGTTATTAAATTCTGTTCTATTCTGTATAACCTTCTGTGCTTACCAGAGCATTGGCCTCTGGAGGGACATTGGCTCCCGAATAAAGCTGTGTTACTCTCTCTGTCTGAACCTGTGTGCCGGGACTTTGTTCCCCACTCATCTCACGAGTACCACTCAGAGACGTAGGGCCTGCAGAGGGGTTAATGTCCCCTTGACTTTCAGGAAGAGACTAAAATGTGGAGACTGCCCTTTCAGGAGCTGGAGACAACAACACACCTATTAGAATGGCCATAGCTTAGAACACTGACAGCACTAAATGCTGGTGAAGATGACGGACAACAGGAACACTCATTCATTGTTATTGGGAATGCAACATGGTGCAACCACTTAGAGAGACAATTGGGTGGTTTCTTGCAGCACTACACATATTCTTACCATTTGATCCAGCAATTGCTATCCACAGTATTTACTCAAAGGAGTTGAAAACTTATGTCTACACAAAAACTTGCACTCAGATGTTTATGGAAGCTTATTCGTGATTTCCAAAACTTGGAAGCAACCAGGATGTCCTTCAGTGGATGAATCAATAAATAAACTGTGGTACAGTGAATAAATGGAACATTGTTTACTGCTATAAGAACTGAGCTATCAAGCCATGAAAAGACATGAAAGAGACATATTGCTAAGTGAAAGACATCATTGTGAAATTGTTGCATACTGTATAATTCCAACTACATGACATTCTGGAAAGGCGAAACTATGAAGACAGTAAAAAGATCAGTGATTGCGGGGCTTTTACTGTGAGAAAGCGGATGAATGAGCCGATCACAGAGAGTTTTCAGGCGGTGTAAGTAGTCTGTGTGATACTGGTGGGTGCGTGTCATTGTAAATTTGTCCAAGCTCACAGGATGTACACCACGAGCAAACCATAGTGTAAACTTTGCACTCTCGGTGATGATGATGGGTCAGTGTAGGGTCATCAGGTGTCGCAGATAGAACACTCTGCTGGGATGAGGACAATGGTTGAGCTTAGGCATGTGTGGGGAGAGGGAGCATCTGGGAAATCTCTGCACAGAAGAAGGACCCTAGCTCATGATGACTCACTTTGCAATGTTTGAAATTCACGGTGATGTGAAGGCTATGCGCGGTGATCTCTCCCGCCCGCCTGCGATGCTCTCCAGCGTGGGGCACTGGCACAGCCCAGCTGCAGCCCCCAGTCAGGCCTGCGCCAGACTAAATACCTTCCTGCCCTGTCGTGTGTGGCTGGCATTTTGGGATGTTGTGTTCTGAGCACAATTAAGCTATGAAGTTTGACATGTCAGGTGTAGTCAATGTGTTTTTGACTTCTGATATTTTCAGTTTACAGTGGGCTTATTGGGACGTAACCTCAGCTTCAGTCAAGAAGTATCTGTACTTTCAATTTTGCTGCAAACCTGACAATAATCTAAGAATAGGCTATTAAAAAATACCATCCTTTAGAAATATTTGTGGTCCAATGTAGCTTTGCAAACGTTTACATTCTGTATAAATGCTAAACAAAAGTATTTAATGACTGTTTCCTAATGGTTGTGTGGATTGACTGATTAATCTACAGTCACAAGTGAGGCAGACTATTACAGCTGCTCTGTCCTTGTTTCATTTTTAAAGGTGAGGGACAATTAAGTTCTGTCTTTGAAGTTCCTTCTTTTCTTTTTTGTCATTCAAAAGTGTTAATGTCTGGTAAAGAAATGACCATATTGGATTGTTACTCATTCTGCCAGATAGTTCTTTCATTAGCAAAATACTTAGCTATTACAATGGATAGTTTGATTGAGACTTCTTTTATTGTAAGGACAGATATCATGAGTTTCTAGTAAATGTGTCTGTACAATCTTTTATTGCTAGTCCTTTGTAAGTCCCTCCAAATGATTATCTTGAAGTTTTTGCCTAATGTCAAAAACTCTTGTGAGCTCCTCTTCCCTTTTTATATGTTTTATGTATGTGTAAGTATTTTTACTTGTTTTGGTAGGAAATGTTTATGTATTAAATGTGGTTGCTATTAGTTTTGAAACATTCGTTTAGGAAGAAGCACCTGCAGAAGAAATTGGGTATTTGGTTTGGTTGAAAGGTGTGTGAAAGGCAGCTGCTTTTAGACTCAACAGTCAGTGTCTCTGCAGTGAACGAATGGAAAATGCTAGAGAGAATTTCAGGAACATGGGGATTGCCTACTCAGCCAAAAAAAAAGCATAAACAAAATAGTTAAAGGATATCATCATGTTGCCATAGTTACATGAGCATTTTGGTTTCAGAAGTTAAAGAGAAAATTCAAAGAAAAAGAAAAAAGAGATTTCTATAAGAGTCTTCTACAAAGAATGATTCTTCTAAAGTCTGGACTAAGTTAAATTTTATTTAAAACATATTATATATTCTGTGATGGTCATGTGGAATTTTTTATGTCTGTATATATCACCCACCTGATTTGAAAAACAAAATATACTTCATGTGTGTTTTGCCAAATATAGACAAGTGTTTAAAGCAACTGTTCACCTTCAAAGCAAGATCTACCATGAGGATAAATGCGCATATAATCTTTCTCCATATTCAAGCCTTGTTCATGAAATATTTATATGATCAAGGTTGGAATTGTCCTATATATTATCTTAATAAATGTTAAAGATGTATTGTCTTCCTTGCTTCTGTAGAAGTAAAAGTAGGGATACAATTCCATTGGAAACAATTGTGTTTTACTATTTTTTGGTAAAAAAAATCTCCACTTCTTCATTTATATTTATTCTCTGTTAAAAATAACTTCTATTCAAATTCTAAAGTAGGTGAATTTCCCTATATTATTTATATTTTGCTATATTTTCTTTGTATTTGTTTCATATAAATCCTTGAAACATTTGCATTTTATATGTGCAGATATTTAGTCTATAGAATAACAAATTCACAAAATGTGGATGCAAACTGAAATGTCTTGTTTTTAAGAACTTATTTCCTTCAAAATATAAAAACTATGCATTCTTTCATTATGCTTTTTGTTTGTTTCTTTAAAACATAGCCTCTATTTCCTGGGTCTTGTATGCATCGTTATATGAGAGGTTGCTATGGAAAATGTTTTAATCATTTATTATTATAGTTAAATTAGAGAAGAGAATTGCTTACATGATAGCGCTAAGATCTATACCTGATTTTACTATAAATGTTATTTAAAATGTTTTCTTTAAAAATAGCCTTCTTTCTAAGTTTAAACTGCTCTTCTGAGGCCTTAATGACTTTTAGACTTTGATCTTATTATTTTCTAGTTTCTTTAAAGGTGACTTTTTCTTTAAATTTTATTTGGATACCTAATGATTCAGGACTTTCCAGCTGGGTATACTACATGAATATTTATATCACTGTTAACACTACTTCAGTATTTATTTCTATATTGAATATTTAACATTCTAATTGATTATTTTTCTGCAAGTTATTGACAACATTCTTGTGATTTTTTTCATTATTCATATGAAGATTTCGGGTATTTCTAGACTGGATATTTATAACTTCTTCCATAAGATTTTATGATTTTGTTAATGACTAATGGAAATTAGATAAAATGTGATCCATGAATTGGGAATATTTAATCTCCTTGAGTTTCTAATGCTTTTTCTGATAGTCTAATGACATAAATGGTCTTTTTATCATTGAATAGAGTTTATAACAAGTAAAATTTTTAGATTTAATTACCACAAGCAAGCTTTGCTTGTTTCCATTTTTTTTGACTTAAATGCAAAGGTGGTGCATATACAAATCATCCTCTACCTTCCAAAAGCTTTAATGCTAGTTTAGGAGGAAAGGATGTTTATAATTCTATTTTTTTGTTTCGTACCTCATTCAGTAAGAATGTTTTTGAATATCTACTGTAGGTATACCAGGCAGGGCTGAGACTATACATGATGAATAATACTTAAGTTCTTCCTGCAAGGAGCCCAAATCAAGATAGGTAAAATATTAACTATGCTAATTATTGCTATGTTTAAAACAAATCTATGGGATTACAAAGGGCTAAAAAATTAATTTTATTGGACAGAATAATGGAAAGCTCCACAGATGGTACGAAGGTACGGATTGGCCTCAATATGAGTAGGTTTTTTGCCAGCATAGACAGTGGAGAAAGGCATTTTAGGCTGTTAACACTGTGAACACACATCTAAAAACTTGTGAAAATGTGTGGTGAGCTCAAGGATAATGAGAAATCTGATTTGGTTATAATATTGGTTACATAGTGGGATGATGGAAAAATAAAACTGAAAAAGGAGATTTGGAACCATGTTAAAATTTTTATTGTATTCTATAGGTAATGGGAACCCATTAAGGACTTAAAGTAGGGAATGGCATAATTAGATAATATCCATGACTGTCTGCCCAATCGTAGCCGCCAATAATGCTCTCATTACTTCTCTCCCTGATTCCATTCTTTCCCCAACTCCCAGTAGCCTCCAGTTGTCCTTAACACAACTTCTTTATTCCAATTTACACAGAGCCCTACATGACTTTGCCTTCCTCTCCAGAATTATCTTTTAGCCTCCCCCGACCCATTAAGCTCCTGCTACAGAGGGGAGAAAGCCTGGCAACAGGAGGACCTGTTGTAAGACTTTTGGAGTAATTTAGGTAAAGCTTCAGGGGGCTAAACTGGAAACATCATAGTGGGGATGGTATGAAAAGAGGTAACTTGAAAAATACAGCCCATACATAGATGAAAAACACGTGAAATATGACTTCCATGATATGAAAGATATTTAAACCTAGGTTGCCAGAGTAAATGATGGTTTCATTAATAAAATTAGGGAAATATGGTACAAACATTGAGTTTGGGATTATGTATCATACACCAATTGGGATGTCTGCTCAGCTCATGATCTCTCCTATAATTTGTCCCTGTCACCCCTCTACTTCCACTATAAAGCTTTTCAGAGGTGGAATCTTGAGTCAAGTTGAGTCAAATTGTAAATTTGACTCTATTCACGTAGCCATTTTTTTATTCAACTAGAAGTCAGACTCCAGAATTTAAGATTGGGACTGAAAGTGTAGATATCTTTGTGGCTGGGACACTTACAATGTCAATTTGAGAGCTGAGAGGATCTTTTAATCTGCTCTGTGAACTAATAACGTTGTTAGAAAGTAGATTGAAAAAGGTGTCCAAAGACAACCAGACATCAAAAGAGAGAGGGACCATACTCTCCTCTCACAATTCTGAAATTCTATTTCAGAATTTCTGTAATTAAGTCTTCTTTTGTACTTAAACTAGCACACACTGGTTTCTACTACTTATAAGTAGAAATTTATTGCCTAATGTAATTGACCTTGGACTTGTCAAATTTGTGGCACAGGTAGGATTGCTGGATGGAAATATCTCACAACTCTATAAAATTGCAGGTCTTAGAAGAGAATCCTGTGCTGGATACAGAAATTTGAAAGTCACTCAATCCAGATTTCAGTATCCTTTGTCAGGCATCTTCCATTATTGACCTGGTGGTGTGCCTGTCACTTTTATATTTATCCATGCCACATTGTAGTGATTTGATTTTCTCAGGGAAATGAGGTAGGCCAGGTATGTGATGGCTGGGGCTGGAGCTAAGGGTTGGGTCTCAAAGTGTTGAGTGATATAGCCCAACACAGTGAAGATAAATGTATTGATCCATGAGCTTGAGAAAACGAAAACAAAGGTGAGGTTTAAGGGTAGGAAGGGGGATAAAAAAGAGGGACAGAGTCCCAAATCAGGGACTGGACAGAAACTAGATCAAAGCAGGTGTAGGTTGGAAATAGGAAACAGAGATGAATACCCTGGACGTCTCTGTGTGTCTGTGGGTTGCTTTTATGCTCTGGCAAGTGCATGGAGGGGGAGTGATTACTATTATGATGATGATGATGATGATGATGATGATGATGATGATTATGATTATTTTAGTGGAGGGAGGATGTTCTTTATTGAGAATGGGCCTTTTTTTGCATTACATTTTTTTGAACCAATTATTGTTGGCACTCAGGAAAGTTATAGGACTTTTTATGTGTATCTTACTACTGATTCTTTTATTCTTAATTTTTGTTAGTATATTCTCTTGAAATTTATAATTATAAAATTACGTTGTATAGAAATAATAATATTCCTGTTCCCTTTTCAGGTTGTGTTGCTAAAGACCTACAGAAACTAATGCTCTCTTCCATTATTTATTTTCTTGGAAATTTCTCTGTATGTGTGAGAGAGAAGTTCTGTGGAAAGATTAAGCTCTTTTAATATGTTTGGATAACTATAAGAAGGCCAAGGAAATTGTGTTGTGAGCCAAAAGGAGTCAATAAGCTGGATGAAATGTGACCTTCTGAGCCAGGCTAAAGAGTACGTTGTATGTGTTTGTTTTGCAAGAGGTGGTGAGACCCTACGGTAATTGAGACATTTCACTATTTAGGTGTTTTGTTTTTCACATAATGAATTAGGTCATATGCCATCATTTCTTTGAGTCTAGGACATTTCCTATATAGCAATGGTGTTTCTATTTCTAGGAAGTTTGATCCATAACATTTTTGTTCCCATTATGTTTTAACTCACCTGGCTGTTTTAGAGATAAACTTTTCTGTTTTAAGTTGACACAAAATTGAGAAAATGGTACACAGTTTCTGTGCACCCACTGTACTACAGCAAAAACACTCAGTTTTCCCTATTCTTAATGTATGACATAATTATGGTTTATTTGTCACAATAAACTAGCATTGATATATTATTATTAACTAAAGTCCAGACTTCATATTTCCTTAGTTTTTGCTTAAGGTCCTTTTTCTGGATACCACATCCAAGATAACATTAAATTTAGTTGTCATGTCTTCTTGGGCTCCTCTGCGCTGGACAGATCTGATCTCCTTTTTACTTCCTTTTTTTTAATTTTTAAATTAGAATTGATACAATATTGTATTAGTTTCAGGCGTACAAGATAGTTATTAAACATTTATATGTCTTACAAAGTGATCACTCTGATAAGTCTAGTACTCATACTAGATACTATACATAGTTATTACAATATTATTGATTATATTCCCTGTTTACTCCCAAACTTATTTAGGAAAATGTCTATAATTTTTAACTAGTTGGAGCATTTTTGGTTTTTATTCTTTATATATATTTGGCCCATGAAATTTAGTTTTTAAAATTTATTGAAATTTTCTTAGTGTTCTATGACATCGTCAATATTGTAAAAGTATTATGAATGCTGGTCAGGGGGTGCATTTTATAAGACAGGACTTTTGAAACAAATGTTATATATATGTATAAATTTAACTGTCAACCATTTTCATTTTGATCAAGCATATTTGTTCATTCTTATACATTTGATGTATAAGTACTGATATGGTGATGCTGGCTTGTTGAAGTCTTCACAAACACTTGTGTTTCCATCAGTTTTCCTTTGTATTTCTGATAGTGTTTTTGGTATACATGCATTTCACTTTATTCATTTTGTAAAGGTTCATGGTTATTGTTATTTTTTGTTACGGAACGTATCTTTTTTCTCCCCTCTGGGTGCAGGGTAAGTTTCCTTGCCTTATTTCTGACACTAGTGTTGCCTTTGATGCTTCCTTTTTTCTGTGCAAAGTGAGCACCACAGTGTCGTGAACATAGTCGGTGCTCAAATATTTGGAAATTGAGTGACTAAAAATGAATGGATGCACATGCATCCTGCTTATAGGAAGGAAAGGGATAGAAAATGAATGGGGAAATACAGAACCAGTCTTCCGTAGAAGAGCCAGCTATTCCAGCACATAAGAAATATGTGAATGCTTTCTGTTTATCCTCTAAAGCCTCACACACTTATGAATGTAACTGACTTTACTTACTTTCGAGTTTAAGAAGCCATCAATATAGATATACAGCTAAACATTTCCAACAGACAACATTATGTGAAAGAAATAGAGACAATAATCTTTAATCATAGCTCTTTTTTTGAAACTTAAAATAGGACTATTGTCTGTTGGTGGTTCATTTAGTTGGAATTATAGTTTCCTCACTGTTTTTTCAAAATAATTCATCTTACAAATAAAATTGCATATTATTTATAACATTGAAGATGTCATGCAAGCTGAAAGGTTTTCTGGTTTATCTTTATAAGAGGACTTACATATTATATATAAGTGCATATTTATACACTTACAAGTTTTGTAAATATATGAGATTTATTCTATTAGAAAGAACATGGGTAAAACTGTTTAACTTCCTGAAGTTTATTTTTTATTCTGTGAAGTATTTCACTTTCTGAAATACATTGGGACAAAACTGTGCTAAAAGGTTATTGTTGAAGAAATTTAAGAATAAGTCCAGAACTCAAGTATGAGCTGTTCACAGATGGAATATAAAAGTAATTGCCCTATGTCAGTGAAAGAAGATATAAAGTTGGTTTAAAGATTCATTGAGCATATCTATAGTGGTACTGTGACATTTTAGATTTGAAATAGTAGACAGTGGAAGCCAAATTTCCTTTCACTCGTGTAAAATGCTACAGAATATCTTTTTACATATGATTTTCAGAAACGAACTAATTGGAGAAACCACAAAGTATATCCTTAAAGTTAAACACGTTTTTGCTTTCAATCAGGATAAATTACTACTTTAAATAAGAGTTTTCTTCAAAGCATATTTTAACCAATTTACTTAACAAATATTTATTGGGTGCTAGTGATAAAGTAGTGAACAAAATATAAACCTCATTCTGATTGAACTTAAAATCTTGGGCTTATTACATTTAATAATATATTTCTCCCTTTTAAAAAGCATACCTAGACTCTTCTTTAGGTGTAATCTCTACATTATTAAGAAAAGTCAATAGAGAATTGCAAATAAAAACCACAACGAGATACCGCCTCTCCCCAGTCAAAATGGCTATCATCAATAAATCAACAAACAAGTGCTGGCACGGATGTGGAGAAAAGGGAACCCTTGTGCACTGTTGGGATTGCAGATTGGTGCAGCCACTATCGAAAACAGTATGGAGATATCTTAAAAAAACTGAAAATGGAACTACCTTGTGACCTAGCAATTCCACTCCTAAGTATTCAGAGAAATCCAAAATTCTAATTCAAAAAAATTTATGCACCCCTATGTTTATTGGAGCACTATACACAATAGCCAAGACATGGAAACAACCAAAATGTCCATCGGTAGATGACTGGATTAAGAAACTATGGTACATTTATACAATGGAGTATTACGCAGCCATAAAAAAGAATGAAATCTTGCCATTTGCAACAATATGGATGGACCTAGAGGACGTTATGTTAAGTGAATTAAGTCAGACAGAGAAAGACAAATACCATATGATCTCACTTATATGTGGAATCTAAAGAAAAGAATAAGTGAATGTACCAATCAGAAACAGCCTCAGAGACATAGAGGAAAAACTGAGGGTTGCTAGATGGTGGGGGTGGGGATAAGGGAGAAGATCAAGGGGATTAGAAAGCACAATCAGTAACCACGGGATTCCGAAAGTCAATATGGGGAATGTAATCAATAATGTTGTAAACATTTTGTAGGGTATCTGATGGATACTTGTCTCATTAGGGAGACCACCTCAGGGATGATGTAGATGCCTGATCACTGCACTGTACACCTGAAGCTGAAGCTGAACAATAATGAATGTCAACTACAAGTTTATATATATATTTACAAGAAGTGGAGTACAGCTTTAGGAATAGAGGCAGTAGAAATGTAATGGCTGTATGCAATGTCCAAGGAGTAGTAGATGAAAGGATGGGAGTTGTTACTGTGTGAGGGATATAAATGATAAATGTTTATTACATTGTTTTGTACACCAGAAACTGAAAAACAAAAAAAAGGCAAGGAAACAATAATGTAAGACAAGTAATATTAATTTATTGCCCAGATACTTTACAGGGATTTATATATGTTATTTACTCCTTACTACAAACTAATGGAATGGGGGCTTGTGGATTATTGGGTCCATTTTATGTTTAAGGAAACTAATGTTCAAAGAATTTATAAACCATTATTTTAATTCATTCAAGAAATATTTCTTGAGTCCTTACAATGTACTAGGGCATTCAGGTCACACAGCTAATAAACATTGAGGCCAGGAGTCAAATATTTGTTTTTTTCCTAAAACTTGTCCTTCTTGCAAGATGCCTTTAGAACCCTTGTTTTATGTTTTCACAATTAGCTCATTTTGTAAGGATAGACAGAAGCACCAAATATTCGAGAGGAAAATTGCAATTGATATGCTAACTGCACTTTGAGTATATCCAAACTTTATTTTTTTATTATGACAGTTGTCACTCAGAATTGTTTTTTCGGAACTCTACTTTAATATTTTACATGTGACTTTCTCCAGATGTCTTTATGTTGAAAGGCAAATTTAGAATCTTTGCATTTTAGGTAAAGTTGTTTCCTAGGTAGCATTTTTAAAATTCTTAATTACTGTGTCTTATAAAATAATCTCTTTATAAATTCTTAGAAGGCTATAGAATTCTCTACCTTTGCTGAAACGGGGTTGCAGATGGAGTTTTCTTCCCTTTCTTACAAACATACTATGTAGTGGTTTTACTCTTAGTATACCTATTTTACTATGATTGTATTCCAAAGACTTACATCTATATTTATAAACCAAAACTTTTTCTAAAGGTCTCTATTGAATATCTCATTATCTACAGACATATCTCACACACCTTGATTATCTCAGAGACATGTAAAATTCAACCTGACAGAAGTATGTGGAGCCATCATCTTTCACCCCAATTCCCCTTAACCTCTTCCACTTCCTGTCCTGGGAATGACAGCACCATTTGTCCAAGTCAGGCATCTTTCCTTCCTTTTACACACCCAGTTAGTGACAGCATCTCACTCAATTGTTCTATTTCTTTAAGACTTCTTGTACCCCCCCCCATTCATTTTGCTACTGCCTAAGTGAATCACCATTTCTATTTAAGCATTTAAAATCTGTTTAATCTACTCAGCATTTCTATTTACATTCTTCTCACTGGCATGCTGTTTCCTCTTTGATGAACCTTTCCTGAGACCCAGAACGAATTGTCTTGTTATGTCACCTGAGCATGATTCTAACATAACACCCATCATAGTTGATATTTCACTTGTTTTGCTTGTTTATAATCTACTTCTAGGCCAGAAGTTCTTGGAAGATACAAGGGTGTCGTGGCTTTGCTATCATTGTATAGTGCCTAGCAAGTGAAAGATATGATAATAGTTAGAGGGAGTGAAAGAATGGTCTACCTTGAAACTTTTTGGAAGTACCTGGGATAAAAGTAAATAAAACTGGAAATAAAAAGTCAATTTATGCTCATTCAGATTATAGTTTCTTTGTGCCTGGAAAATTTGTTGTCATTTAATTCACAACACTTGGGTTTTGCTTACTATTGGTCAACTGGGCTTTAAAAATAAATATCCACAAAACTATAAGACTAAAGAGAAGGAAAAGGAAAATGGTGAGTTCTCTTATTTTTCAGTTTTGTCCTTGTCCCCAGTTAAGACTACAACTATGTGGAGTTGACTTAAAAGTGTTATTAAGATTAGTAATAGCTACAACTTTATGTTAACACCTTAACAAGTTCTAGGCAATTGTTTTCATCTTCACAACAGCTAAATAGGGTTGATATTATTACTATTTCCAGTTTACACTGAGTAAACCGAACCACAGAAGCGCTCAATATTTTTTCCCCCAAAGTCAAACACCTGATATAGGATGGATACACTTAATCCTAATTTATCATTCCAGCTATTTATTGACTTTTTTGCCTGTGTTTCAGGCACTCTCCTTTGCTCTGGGGTCATAGCAGTGAACAAGATTGCATCCTGGCCCTGTTTGACTTGTATTATGTAGATGTGTAGAATGTTCTATGATAAACAGTCAAGCAGGTAAGGGAGAAAAAGGAGTGCCTCGCTTGGGGAAGAGTGGTGGTCACCATTCTACTATCAAAAGCAACCAAAGAAGATCTTTCAAATGAAAACATGTTTGAGCAGACCTGCAAGATGTGAGCCAACCAGACACACTGATGTCTTGGGAAAAATATTCCAGGGAGGTGGAGTAGCGAGTGCAGATTCCCATAAGCAGGGGCATTCTGTGTATGTTTTAACCACAAAGAGGCCGGCATGCGGGTAGATCCCAGGTAGTAAGAGAAAGTAGGACTAGAAGCCAGAGATAGAAGAACCAAACCCTGTGAGAATTTCTAGACAATTGAAGCACTCTGATTTTAACCCGTTAAAATGAAAGCTATGGTAGGAATTTGAGGAGTTTGGAAACATGATCTCACTTCTGTGTTAACAAATCACATCACTCTTTTGTTGAGACACAATAGGTGCAAGAGTAAAAGCAGAAAGACTATTTTGGAAGCTGTTGTAATAATCCAGATAAAAGGTGGTGGCTTGGACCTAGATGTTAGTGGTGGAGGTGGCTGATGATAATTCAAGAGATTGAGTTCTGTAGACATTTTCAAGGAAGAAGCAATAGAATTTGCTGCAGAATGATGTATCCTAATCATTGTATTACACTGTCTTTGGTGGCTATTTCATGATTGACTAGTGTCTCTATACAAAGCAAGAGCATAAAGGACAGGAATTGAGCTCCGACGTCAGTTATCTATTGACAGTGTTAGAGAGTCACCTCTTCAAGCATGAACACAGGGAAGTGGCAGTTGTCCAGGCTGTATGGAGTTCTAGAACGGCCCAAGTATATCAAAACTATATGGGAGAAGGAGAGAAAGGACCTCAAGAGAGCAATAAAGACATAGGTAATATGCACATCCTAAAATTATAAAAAGAAAAAGTTACTGTTAGCAATTTTACCTATCGTAACTGTTTGCTGCCACAACATTTTAAAACTTAAAACTGTATATCTATGCTTATTACAGTATTTTTTGACTTCCAAATTCTTTGACATTGTCTTTTTCTCAGGTTGGTTGTAAAGAAGTTTCTGTCTTAAAAACATCAGAATCACTGAGTAGTAGACTACCTGAAGAACATCTACACAGTTTCATTTATATGAACATAAATCATAATGTTTTACAGCGCTTATACTGTGGTGGAGTTTAAGGTTGCATACTAGGCAGAGAAAACCTGGGTAAACTATTAATAGTTTAGTATCTCATTTCCTTTGGGAATATGGCTTCCACTTGAAGAGGAGAATATTATAGTTTTATTTAGTATAAAATTCATATATTGTAGAAGAGTATGTTAGAGGTCCCAGTTGGTTTTTTCCTGAATTTATTATCTTACAAAGTCAAATATAGATGCATCTTTCATAAAAGGAATGAGCTTATTCTAAAGTAATATCTGAGACTCTTCGATCAACTTATTACATTTTGATGACCATTTCAACCGATGAAGAGAAGTAGAATAACTGGAAGAATACAGATGAGGTTAAAAATTATTGATGAATAACAACAGAATTCAGAACTCAAAGCTGCTTAACAAACAAATGTTTTAGGCAACTGGGTTACAAAACTAATATTTATTTCAAGATATATTAAAGCTGTTTACACAGAAACAGGCTATTAAAAAATTTTACTTTGGGCCAATTATATTCAGTGACTTAATGGTTTTAAAATAAATTCCATTTCTGAGGTAAAGAATAATCTCTTTACAAATTCTCATAATATCACCTTCAATATGAAGTCATTCTTTGAGCAGGAAGAAAAGATATGGCCAGAACAGGATAGTAAACAGAGAAATGTTTGAATCTCAGAGGTACCCACTAACTTCTTAATTCAGCCCTTATTTAGAAAATATATGATACAGTGTTTTGTGTTATATATTAGGGTGGTGCAAAAATAATTGCGGGTTTTGAAATTATTTTTAACCTTTTAAATCGCAATTACTTTTGCACTAATCTAATAGTTTCTCAGTCATAAAATAAGTTTCTAACAGGAGAAGAAAATTAAATGTGTGCATGTTGGGAGAGGAGGGTTGGGAGAGGAGGGTTCATAGGGAAGAAATGGATAATATCATTAGGGCAGGAGAAATAAAAACAGCTGGAAACCTGACATGGAGAAAGACAAAGCTTAAAATACAGAATTGTAAAATGACGGCTTTCTTAATGACAGGTTTTCGTGATGATAATCTTAAGTCAACAAATTCTAAATTATCATTTATAAGATGTCTGAACATATTACATCTTAAAAAATAGATTTCCATTTGTGGAAGGTTACAAAACATGGCCTCAAAATTCTCCCATTCTTGAATGTGTGTCTTTTTACAATGTGACTTGGCAGTTCCTTTCATCAAAAGTTTGTTTCTCCGTCCTCTTGAATAAGGGGAGGACTTGTGAATTAAACTGACCAATGGAATGTAATAGAAGTGCTGTTAGCTTAGAAAATAGTAAAGTGCACAGATTGAAAAATATGAACAAGTTCCGGAAGTGTTTGCCTGTATTCTTGAGTGATGGGTCCCAGTAAGTTAATGGAGGCAATTAGTTTTGAAGCCCACTTCGTAAAATTATCTGTTATAATCACATAAAATATCCTTTGAAACAAAATACTATGCTGAACATGCTATTTCACTGACCTAACTTGTCTAGCCTAATATCATATTATGTTTTTAGAATACTGAAACAACTATATGATTTCTTTTGAATAACTTAAGAATAAAAATCACTATGAACAGCTAAGGATTTTGTACTTTCAGTTCTCAAACTTTTAATTAAACACCAAAAAGCTTTCAGATTTTAGTTTTATTCTTAACTTAAAATGAAGTCATACTTCCTTTAAAGAAAGAACCAGATGTATACTGGCGAATATCTGAGTGGTTAGAGCTGCACTGGTAAGTTTGTGTACTGGTATTTTAAAACACATTCTCCAACAATTAGCTGAACACATGAAGAAACAAATGAAAGAGTGGGTGGGAGAAGAGCTGCATGTTTTTGACAATAAAACAATAGGAGATGGCTTTCAGTTTGGTACAAGAAACAGGAGGGTGAATGTGTAAGATTGTTTCTTTTTAAATAGTAGGAGATGGTGTATAACCTCTGAATCTGTTAGCGAGCAATGCAGTTTTCTTTTGTTTGATCTGCAATTGTTCTATGTCATTAGGTAAATTTCGATGCACTTTAAATAAAAAGGACTGTTAATGAATTATGTGTAGAAGTGTCTGAGCTCATCAGATGAAAGGTGTTACATAAGTGTAAAGTACTAGTATTCTGGTGTTTTCCATGGCAACAGTAACTTTCCCACCTGATGGGGACTCATAAAGTAATGTGGGTGAGTTAAAGTTGCTATAATAGCTTAACTTTTTGCACTTTCTAATTTAAAATATTTGAATTGGTACTTTACTATTGCATATTTTATTTATTTATTTATTTTTAAAAAATTTATTGGGGTGATAATTGTTAATGAAATCACATAGATTTCAGGTGTACAATTCTGTATTACATCATCTATAAATCCCATTGTGTGTTCACCACCCAGAGTCACTTCTCCTTCCATCACCATATATTTGATCCCCTTTACCCTCATCTCCCTCCCCCCACACCCTTTACCCTCTGGTAACCACTAAACTATTGTCTGTGTCTATGAGTTTTTGTTTCTCATTTGTTTGTCTTGTTCTTTTGTTGTTTTTGGTTTATATACCACATACCAGTGAAATCATAGGGTTCTCTGCTTTTTCTGTCTGACTTATTTCATTTAGCATCTTACTCTCAAGATCCATCCATGTTGTCACAAATGTTCCTATATCATCTTTTCTTACCGCTGAATAGTATTCCATTGTGTATATATACCACAACTTCTTTATCCATTCATCTATCAAAGGACATTTTGGTTGTTTCCATGTCTTGGCCACCGTAAACAAAGCTGCAATGAACATTGGAGCACACATGTCTATGTATAAATGTTTTCAAATTTTTTGGGTTGATACCCAGCAGAGGGATTGTTGGGTCATATGGTAATTCTATTCGTAATTTTTTGAGGAACCTCCACACTGCCTTCCATAATGACTGCATAAGTCTGCATTCCCATCAATAGTGTATGAGGGTTCCTTTTTCTCCACAGCCTCTCCAACACTTGTTACTATTTGTCTTGTTGATGATAGCCATTCTGACTGGGGTGAGGTGATATCTCATTGTGGTTTTTATTTGCATTTCTCTGATGATTAGTGATGTTGAGCATTTTTTCATATGTCTATTTGCCATTTGTATGTCCTTATTGGAGAAATGTCTCTTCAGGCCCTCTTCCCATTTTTCAATAGGGTTGTTTGTCTTTTTGTTGTTGAGCTTCATGAGTTCCTTGTATATTTTGGATATTAGCCCCTTATCAGAGGCACTGTTTGCAAAAATCTTCTCCCATTCAGTCGGTTGCCTCTTTAATTTGTTGATGGTTTCTTTTGCTGTGCAGAAGCTTATAAGTTTCATATAGTCCCATTTGTTTATTTTAGTTTTTACTTCCATTGCCTTTGGAGTCAA
Source organism: Rhinolophus hipposideros (assembly GCF_964194185.1). Lineage (NCBI taxonomy): Eukaryota > Metazoa > Chordata > Mammalia > Chiroptera > Rhinolophidae > Rhinolophus > Rhinolophus hipposideros. The sequence continues at coordinate 1,940,415 of NC_138071.1, forward strand.
ATTCATAAAATGCTCTTTGAACCCAAGGTGCATAAGTTTAGTACCTATGTTTTCTTCCATGCAGTTTATTGTGTCAAGTCTTATGGTTAAGTCTTTGATCCACTTTGAATTAATTTTGGTACATGGTGACAGATAGCATTTCGGTTTTATTCTTCTGCACGTCGCTATCCAATTCTCCCAGCACCATTTATTGAAAAGGCTGTCTTTCTTCCATTGTATGTTTTTAGCTTCTTTGTCAAAAATTATCTGTCTATATTTATGTGGTTTCATTTCTGGGTTCTCAATTGTATTCCATTGGTCTATGTGTCTGTTTTTCTGCCAATACCATGCTGTTTTGATTATTGTAGCCCTGTAGTACAAGCTAAAGTCAGGTAGTGCGATACCTCCAGTATTGTTCTTTTTTCTTAAGATTGCTTTGGCTATTCGGGGTCTTTTGTGGTTCCAAACAAATCTGATGATTTTTTGTTCTGTTTCTTTTAAAAATACCATGGGAATTTTGATGGGGATTGCATTAAATCTGTATATTGCTTTGGGTAATATGGCCATTTTAACTATGTTTATTCTTCCAATCCATGAGCACGGAATGTCTTTCCATTTCTTTGTGTCTTCGTCAATTTCTTTAAAAAATATCTTATAGTTTTCAGCATGTAAATCCTTCACATCCTTGGTTAAGTTTATTCCTAGGTATTTTATTCTTTTTGCTGCAATTGCAAAGGGAATTGTTTCTTGTATTTCTTTTTCTGAGATTTCATTGTTAATATATAAAAATGAAATGGACTTTTGTACATTGATTTTGTAGCCATCAAGTTTACTGTATTCGTTGATTGTTTCTAACAGCTTTTTGGTGGAATCTTTAGGGTTTTCTATATAGAGCATCATGTCATCTGCAAAGAGTGATAATTTAACTTCTTCATTCCCAATCTGGATGCCTTTTATTTCTGTCTCTTGCCTGATTGCTCTGGCAAGGAGTTCCAACACTATGTGGAAAAGCAGAGGTGATAGGGGACAGCCCTGTCGTGTTCCTGAACGTAGAGCAAAGGGCTTCAGTTTTTCACCATTAATTATGAGATTAGCTGAGGGCTTGTCATAGATGGCCTTTATCATGTTAAGGTATTTTCCTTATATACCTATTTTATTGAGTGTTTTAATCATAAATGGATGTTGTATCTTGTCAAATGCTTTTTCTGCATCAATTGATATAATCATATGATTGTTGTCCTTTATTTTGTTTATGTGATGTATCACATTGATGGATTTGCGGATGTTGAACCATCCTTGTGGCCTGAGGATGAACCCCACTTGGTCGTGATGAATAATCTTATTAATGCATTGTTTATTTGATTTGCTAGAATTTTGTTTAAGATTTTTGCATCAGTATTCATCAGAGATATTGGTCTGTACGGTTTTTTTTTGTGTGTAGTCCTTTCCAGGTTTTGGTATCAGGGTAATGTTGGCCTCATAAAATGAGTTGGGGAGTACTGTCTCTCCTTCAATTTTTTGGAAGAGTTTGAGCAGGATTGGTATTAGATCCTCTTTGAAGGTTTGGTAGAATTCTCTAGTGTAGCCATCTGGTCCCGGACTTTTGCTTTTGGGAAGGTTTTGATTGACTGATTTAATTTCGTTACTGGTGATGGGTCTGTTTAGAATTTCCAGTTTTTCATTGTTCAGCCTTGGAAGGCTATGTTTCTAAAAACTTGTCCATTTCTTCTAGGTTATTCAATTTGGTGGCATATAGTCCTTCATATTATTCTTGCATGATCCTTTGTATTTCTGATGTCCGTGATAACTTCCCCTTTTTCATTTCTGATTTTGTTAATTAGTGTCTTCTCTCTTTTTATCTTAGTGAGTCTAGCCAAGGGATTGTTGATTTTGTTAATCTTTTCAAAGAACTGGCTCTTTGTCTCATTAATTTTTTCTATTCTCTTTTTGTTCTCTATTTCATTTAGTTCTGCTCTGATTTTTGTTATTTCCTTTCTTCTGCTGACTTTGGGTTTCACTTGTTCTTCTTTTTCTAGTTCTTTAAGTTGTAACATGAAGTTATTTATTTGGGATTTTTCTTGTTTCTTGGGATAGGCCTGTAATGATATAAATTTTCCTCTTAAAACTGCTTTCGCTGCATCCTAAAAATTTTGGTAGGATGTATTTCATTGTCATTTGTTTCTATGTATCTTTTGATCTCCCCTCTAATTTCTTCTTTGACCCAGTCGTTCTTTAAAAGTATGGTGTTTAATCTCCATGTATTTGTGTTTTTTCCTGCTTTCTTTTTACAGTTGATATCCAATTTCAAAGCCTTGTGGTCAGAGAATATGCTTGGTATCATATCAATGTTCTTAAATTTGCTGAGGCTGATTTTGTGTCCCAATATATGGTCTATCCTTGAGAATGTTCCATGTATACTAGAAAAGAATGTATAGTCTGATGTTTTAGGATGAAGTGCTCTATATATGTCAATTATGTCCATTTCATCTAATGTTTCATTAAGGGCTGCTATTTCGTTATTTATCTTCTGTTTGGATGATCTGTCCATAGCTGTCAATGATGTATTTAAGTCCCCTAGTATAATTGTGTTTTGGTCAATTTCTCCTTTTAGTTCTGTTAGTAGTTGCTTGGTATATTTCGGTGCTCCCTGATTGGGGGCATAAATATTGATGACTGTTATGTCTTCTTGTTGTATAGTCCCCTTTACCATGATGAAATGTCCATCTTTGTCTCTTGTTATCTTTTTCACCCTGAAGTCTGTTTCATCGGAAATCATTATGGCTACACCTGATTTTCTCTGGGTACCATTTGCTTGGAGTGTCAATTTCCACCCTTTCACTTTGAGTCTATGCTTGTCCTTGTAGCTGAGATGTGTTTCTTGGCGACAAAATATGGTTGAGTTCAGTTTTTTGATCCAATCTGCTACTCTGTGCCTTTTTATTGGTGAGTTCAGTCCATTTACATTTAGGGTGATTATTGATACATGAGGATTTCCTGTCATTCTGTCTGTAGTTTTCTGGTAAGCCTGTGTCTCCATTGTTTCTTTGCCTTTGTGTTGTTGTCTATTATTTCTGTGTGATGGTATTCTACGATGTTTCCCTCTGTTTCTTCTTTTATTACAGTATATATTTCAGTTTTGGATTTTTTTTGAGTGGTTACCCTTAAGTTCATGTAAAATAAAGTTTGATATTTAGAGTATTCCATTTTCTTCAGCACGCTTACTTTCTCCATTTCCATATTCCGGTTCAGGCCTTTACTCTCCCCCTTTTTATATTGGCACAAATTGTCCCTGTTGATGGTGGTCGAATAGCCTCCTTTAGTATTTCTTGTAGTGCAGGTCGTGTCTTAGAAAATTCCCTCAGCTTCTGTATGTCCGGAAAGGTCTTTATTCCTCCTTCATATCTAAAGGATATCTCTGCTGGATATATTATTCTTGGCTCATAATTTCTCTCTTTCAATAGTTTGAATATTTGGTTCCACTCCCTCCTGGCTTGTAGAGTTTCTGCTGAAAAATCTGATGATAATCTAATGGGCTTTCCTTTGTAGGTTACTGTCTTCTTTTCCCTGGCTGCCTTGAGGATTCTTTCTTTGTCATTGATTTTAGACAGCTTTAATACAATGTGCATTGGAGAAGGCCTGTTAGGATTTAGGGAATTAGGTGTTCTATTTGCTTCTTGGATTCGAGGATCCAGTTATTTCCACATATTTGGGAAATTCTCATCAACAACTTGTTTGAATATATTCTCTGTTCCCTTCTCTATTTTTTCTCCTTCTGGTATGCCCATTATTCTTATATTGCTCTTTCTGATGGAGTCAGAAAGTTCTTGTAGAGTTCTTTCACTTCTTTTAAGTCTCAAGTCTCTTTCTTCTTCCATCTGTGTCATTTCCAGGTTTCTATATTCGATGTCACTGATTCTTTCCTCCATCTGGTCAACTCTACTACCTAAGCTGGTTATTTCAGTCTTAATTCTTCTATTGAGTTCTTAATCTCCAGAAATTCTCTTTGGTTCTTTTTGGAAATTTCAATCTCTTTAGTAAAATGCTCATGTTGTTCTTTGATTGCATTTCCGAGTTCATTAAATTGCCTTTCTGTGTTTTCTTGAATCTCATTGAGTTTTTTCAGAACTACAATCTTGAATTCTCTGTCATTTAAGTCACATATTTCCATATGTTTAAGTTCGTTTTCTGGAGCCTTTTCACTTTCTTTCTGAACTGTCTTGTTGCCTTGGTTATTCATGGCAATTACTGATTTATTATTTCTCTTCCTAGACATCTATAGGAGTGACTTCTGCAACAGGTTGATAGGAAGAGGTCTTTTTTTTGTTTTCCAGTACTTGTTGGTAGAATGTTTTATTTTCTCTCCGACTGCAGCCCTTTTTTTCTCTCTCTCACACGGTAGTACTATGTTTTCTCTGCACTATTCCAGCTTGTCACACAATGGGGGTATTCCCTGGGAAACGGGCTTCTCCTCTATTAACAGTTCACCTGGGTCAAAGGGCGCCATGTCCCTCTGGGTATGTGGAGAACTTTTGAAGTTCCAAAGCTCTTTCTGCACCCGATTCAGAGCCCGTATGTTTCAGCAGTTCTGTTCACTCCTGCTGGGTTCCACCCAGATAGGTGGGGCCAGGGGCGGGGTGAGTTGTGAGAGGTGGCCCAGAGCAATGGCGGCGACCACCACCACAGCCGGTCCCGCTTCCACAGCTCCCTACCCTTTGCTGGTGGTCCACAGTTCTCAGAACAGCAAATATTCTGTTGTTTTGATCTGACAGTGCTACTGTTCCGCTTCTAGCACTGGGCAGATGGGGGCGGGGCGAGCTCTGGGAGGGTAGGGAGGGGGCGGCTAGTCTCCGTGCCTAAGGCTTTCGTTCTCCGCTTGGCAGTGAGGGCTTAAACCACCGCTTTTAGCCCTCTTTCCTCAGTCTTTTCTCCGAGGTCTCTGCCGTGAGCGTTGGGTTCAGCCTTGTTATATTCTGCCCCCTCAGCCCTGTGGGCCGTAAGCGGAGCCCTAGCAGTTGTAGTTCTTTTTTCTCTGCGGTAGTTCTGGGAGCAGCGAGCTTGGAGCACTGAGGTAGGTCTGCGCCCTGCGCACGCATGGCTCTGTCTCCGCACTTCTCCCTTCCCTCCTCCCCGGCTCGCGTGATTCCCCCATCTTTAGGTGAATTCAGTGGTGGACCTCTTCATCTCGCCTGTCTGCTGTGCAGGGAGTCCTTTGTGGAGTTGTTGTTGTTCGATTAGTTGTAAATTCCATGGGAGCTTACAGAGGCTCACCTCACGCCACCATTTTGATCGCACTTCCATATTTTATTTTTATTAATATAAATTGTTTGTTCATGTAGCCTTCTCTACGCTCGTTACTGGTACAGTTCATAGTATTCTGATTATTCAAGGAAAAACAGTTCATCTTTAAACTAACAGGGTATTATCACTTTCAAAAAATTGTTTTTCTTCATTTTTTTGTTCTTTGATCTGAGGTTCAATCTTATCTCTGCTACAGTGTGATCGAAAGTAAATTATTTGTTTTTCTTAATCTGCTTTGTCATCTGTCAAATGGAAATATTATAGAACCTATTGCACAAGATTATGTGATGACTGAATGCAATCATATATGTGAAACGCTTAGTACACCATCTGATGTATAGCATGAGGTGTGATCTAAAAATACAGTGAATGGTTAAATACAAAAAGTTACAGTAAAAGACACATTGCCATTAATCCCTCTCAAATTACTTCCCTTTGGTTCGAATACACTCATCCCATGGTTCTTGCCACTTTGTGAAGCAGTTCTGGAAGTCCTCTTTCGTGAGTGTCTTTAGTTGCATTGTCGTGGCTGCCTCAGTGTCCTGAACGATTTCAAAATGTTTACCTTTCATGGCCATTTTGACTGAGGAAGAGCGAGGAGTCATACTGTGCCAGAACTGGTGAATAAGGTGGATGAAGACACACTGTAATATTTTTATTTGACAGAAATTGCAGTACCAGAAGCATGTTTGACATGGAGCATTTCCATCGTGTCACCAAACACAGTGAATGGTCCTGCCGAGTGCCATCCAACGGAAAGGAAGGGATCTTCAATACGGGAAGTGGCGTGTTGAACCTTAGTAACAGGTTTCAACTTGTTCGGTGAAAGGTGTGACAGGTTTCAACTTGTTCGGTGACAAGTTGTGACAAGTTTCAACTTGTTTGGTGCAGTCAGTAAGGTGTGAACTACTATTTGAAAGAAGGTGTGTTTATAAAGTGTGCTGTAAATTATCCTCCATGCCACACATTGCTTCTGGTACGGCAATTTCTCTCAAATAAAAACATTACAGTAAAGAAAGAAGTCATTAGGGCCCAGATCAGGTGAGTAGGGAGGGTGTTCCAAAACTGTTATTTGTTTACTGGCTAAAAACTCCCTCCCAGACAGTGCCGTGTGAGCTGGTGCATTGTCGTGATGCAAGAGCCGTGAATTGTTGGCAAAAAGTTCAGATCATCTAACTTTTTCACACAGCCTTTTCAGCACTTCCAAATAGTAAACTTGGTTAACTACTTGTCCACTTGGTACAAATTCATAATGAATAATCCCTCTGATATCAAAAAACGGTGACCAACATCATTGCAACAAGTTCACAAATTTGTCAGGCCTCGTGTGTGTGTGTGTGTGTGTGTGTGTGTGTGTGTGTGTGTGTTTTAAAAAAAAGATCTTTCTATCTATTCTCCTGACAAAATTTCCTCCTAACTTCTTTGAAACCTAGCTTCATTGTCATTTCTTCTTCCTTCAGTCTTTTACTCATCACCAGTGTCTTTCATTCATTTTCAAAGTAAAGCCATTTCTCACACTCCTTCCTTTCATAATCAAGTCTCAAATGAGTTATCTCTGCTTATACTGAAACTTCTTCATCCCCTATTTTTTCTGACTACCTTGTCATCTGGTCAAGCATATGCACTCCATTTTCATAGATCACCAATGACTTCATGACTTCTCTGTCTTGATCATCACTCTTCCTTGACTGTAAAATGGCTGGCATCGTCCCCCAGTCTCACCTAGAAACTTATTCTTCCTTTGGCTTCCTAATACTATACTGGCCTTTGTTCTCTCCTGATTCTTTGTAACTTTTGTGTCTCTTTTAAGATGCTTGTTTTCTTTTTTCTTCTGTCATTGTCCCCTGTATTTGTTACTTGTCCATGGTAAATTCTTCCATAGGTTTCTAACTGGTCTCTGCTTTGCCTTTCCGTACCTCTGCACCCATTTCTGTCCTTCTAAAGTCAGCTCACCATCATATGACTGTGTTGTTCAAAAATCTTTAATATTTATCTGTTTTATGGTCTATGTCTTTGACTGCAGTAAAACTGGGTGTGTTCTAGTTCTGACTACTTACCTCCTTACTCAATCTTTTCCGCTGTCACCCAACAATTCTTAAAGTGTGGTCTGGGGAATCTGGGATATGGGTAGGTGGTCCCTAAGACCCTTACAAGGTGGCTGCAAGGTCAAAACTACTTTCATACTAATATTAAAATCTTATTTGTCTCATTCACTCTTTTCAGTCTTGAATATACAATAAAGTTGACCAGAGGCTAAATGACATTTGATGATGTTACTGCTCTGACAACATGCCTATTTTTGTGATTTAAACATTTTTCAGTTTAATAGCTAATTAAGTATAAAAGAGATCATCCACTTAAACAGAAGCTTTGTTAAGGAAGGAAATTCTTAATAATTCTTAAAACTTTAAATGTGATATGAAAGCAAAAGAATTTGAATACTTCTGAGTAGACTAACGTGACTGTGACTGTCCCATTGTTGTTTTTCTGTAAACACGCATTTTTTTCCTACCTACCCCTATTTATGTATCTTTAATATTTAGATGACATACTACGTCCTTAATCAAGCCTTTCCTGATCTCCACCTTCACTCAAAACAATATACAATTCTTATTTATAAACAATACCTATAGTACTTCATTTGCATTTTTTAAAATGATGTTTACAGTATTAATACATTTGGGAGATTACTAGATTTGCTTAATTCCATGCATCAGGGACCATATAATTTTTATTCTTTGTATTTCTACTGAATTTCACATACCTTATGCACTCATTAATTATTCAATAACAATTATTCAATCGTTCACTACCAATCTACTGAAGAAAAATTTATTTACTGCCAAATCTATGTGTTTGAAAGAAATTTAAGGAGCTTAATGCCTCATAATAGGGGATAAAATGTAAACAAATTAGTGTCATAGTCATCTTATACTATAAAATGTTTGAGTAGTCTATCAGAAAAAAATACAGCAAATAAGCAATCTTACGATGGAAATGGAATTTCAGAAAATGCTTTAGAGAAGTTGTGTGTGTGTGTGTGTGTGTGTGTGTGTGTGCACGCGCGCGCGCGTGCGTGCGTTATGTGTCACTGTGTTGGCTCTGACTCTTGCTTACCCCATGAATAAGAAATGTCCCTAGTGTCCCGCCCTCAACAGCCCTGCTCACCCTGTAGACTCAGGCCTATGGTTTCTTTTGTGGAGTCAGCCCATTTCATACTTGGTCTTCCTCTTTTCCTGCCGCCTTCTCTTTTCCCCAGCATTGTTGTCTTTTCTAAAGAACCCTACCTTGTCATGATGTGACCGAAGTAAGTCAGCTTCAGTTTCGTCATTTTTGCCTCCAGCGATCTTTCAGGCTTAATTTGTTCCAGGACCCACTTGTCTGTCTTCCTGGCTGTCCAGGGTTCCATCCATAGAGCTCTCCTCCAACACCACCTTTCAAATGTCTCTTTTCTTTTTCCTATCAGCCTTCCTCAGTGTCCAACTCTCCCATCTGTACATGGCACCTGGGAATACGAGGGTGTGGATGATCTTAGCCTTGGTCTCTAGTGAAATGTCTCTGCTCTTGGTGGCCTTTCCTGATTCTTCCATTGCTGCCCTTCTGAGACTCAGTATTGTCCTGACTTCTTGGCTGCAGGATCCATTGGAATTGATGACTGAGCCAAGGTATGCAAAGTCTTTAACAATTTCAGTATCTGTATTGTTTATATTGCAGTCATGCATAAATTTCGTAGTCAAGGCTTTTGTCTTCTTGAAGTTCCTGCAGTTCTGCTTTGGCCCTTGGTTCTTTTACTTTCAGCATAACTCCATTCACATCATTGCTACTTTCTGCCAGTAAGATCCTGTCATCTGCTCATCTTAACGTATAGCTATTTCTTCCACTGGTTTTCACGCCTCCGTCCTCTGAGTCTAGGTCAGGTTTTTGTGTGATGTGCTCTGCGTACATATTAAACAGATAGGGAGCTAAAACGCACGCTTGCTGGCCCCTTTGCCTGTAGGAAACCATTCTGTGCTGCATGTTCTGTGCTAACAGTGGCTTCCTGTCCACAGCGCAGGTGATGCCTCTGGCCGATCAGGTGCTGAGGCAGCCCCCTTCTCTCAGAGCAGCCCACAGCCTCTCGCACTCCACGCGTTCATCTGTAAGATGTAGACTACTGTGCAGTCTTGGGAGCACGCCAGCATTCAGTGAATGCTCGCCATTAGCCTCCAGTGCCTCTTCCATTTCGGAACCCAGCTTGAACAGCTGCTCTTCTCGCTTCACATAAGGCAGACGACTCTGTTGCATCACTCTACTTGTGTGGGAAGGTAGAGCGATGGTCCCGTAGCTGCTGCTCCCCTTGGCATCTCCTTTCTGAGAACTGGGATGCGTATTGAACGTTTCCAGTTTGTAGGCCATTGTTTCATTTCCCATATAGGTTGACAGATTCAGTCTCTGTGACTTGACATAATTCTGTTGGTTATGCCGTCTACTCCTGGTGATTTATTTCTTCCCAATATTTTTAAGGCAGCTTTCGTTTCACTTGCTAGATTTACTGGTTCTTCCTCATACCGTGTTTCCCCGAAAATAAAAACTAGCTGGACAACCAGCTCTAATGTGTCTTTTGGAGCAAAAATTAATATAAGACCGTAAAGTAAAATAAGACCGGGTCATAATGTAATATAATATAACGTCACGTCATGTCACGTCACGTCACGTCATATCATATCATAAATGCCGGGTCTTATATTAATTTTTGCTCCAGAAGACACATTAGAGCTGATTGTCCAGCTAGGTCTTATTTTCAGGGAAACACAGTGGCAATGTTTTCAAAGGTGTCTGTCATCCCTTTGCCTCTTCGGTATAGATGTTCAGTATACTGTCTCCACCTTCCCTTTATTTTCTTCTGCCCAGATAATGTGCTTTCTTGTTCATCATTCAGCACTCCTAGTCTAGGTTTGAATTTCCCTTTTATGTCTTGTCTTCTATTAGAGATCTCTTTCTTGTTTTTCCTTTTCGTTGTTCTCGTCTGTATCCTTACATTGATTATTACAATAATTCTCTTTATCTCTATGTGATAGTCATTGAAAAATTGCATTTAGGATTCTAACCCAGCTTTGTCACCTTTTACTTTGGAGTCTCGACTGTCTTTGAACATTTTCAGTGTTTGTTCTGTCAGGCATCTCAATTTTTCATTTCTTTTTATTTCCAGCATTGTGTTTTTTTGTTTGTTGGTTTTGGTTTTTTTTTCTGCATTCTTTCCTAACAATACTTCTAGTTTCAGTTCACAATTCTTCTGGTTTTTGGTCAATTACCTTTAACAGTGAGAATGTTTTTTTAAATTAAATTTATTAGTGTGACTTTGGTTAATAACATTATAGAAGTTTCAAGCGTACAATTCTGTAATGCATTGTCTGTATGTTGCATTGTGTTCTTATCACCCATATTCCAGTCTTCCTCCATTACTTTATATTTGACCCCCTTTTCCCTCTGCATCCTTCCTCTCACTCCTTTCCTCTCTAGTAACCAATTTTGTCTGTGTCTGTGAGTTTGTTTGTTTTGTTTGTTCATTTGTTGCTTTCTGTTTTATATCCCACTTATGAGTGAAATCATATGGTTCTTATATTTTTCTGTTTGACTTATGTAGCTTAGCTTGATAATCTCAAGATCCGTGTTATTCCAAATGGCAGAGTTTCATCGTTTCATATGGCTGAATAGTATTCCATTGTATATATGTAACATATCTTCTTTATTCAGTCATTTATCAAAGAACCCTTAGGTTGTTTCCAAGTCTTGGGTACTGTGAATAATGCTGCAATAAACATAGGGGTACATTATCTTATCGGATAAATGTTTTCAAATTTTTCATAATTCTTTGGCTATTTGGGGTCCTTTGTGGTTCCATACATATATGATGAGTTTTTGTTTTATTTCTTTGAAAAATGTTATTGGTAATTTGATAAGGATTGCATTAAATTTGTATATTGCTTTAGGTAATATGGCCATTTTAACTGTGTTGATTCTTACAATCCATGAATGTGGAATTTTTTTCCATTTTTTTGTGACTTCTTCAATTTCTTTCAATAATGTCCTGAACTTTACATTGTATAGGTCTTTCAATCCTTCATAAAGTTATTCATAGGTATTTGATTATTTTTGATTCAACTGCCAATGGAATTGTTTCTCAATTTTTTTCTGAAATTCCATTGTTAGTGTATGGGAACACTATGATTTTTGTACATTAATTTTGTATCCTGCAACTTTACTGTATTTTTTATTGTTTCTAATAGTTTTTGGTGGAGTCCTCAGAGTTTTCTATGTAAAGAATCATGTCATCTTCAAAAAGTGACAATTTCACTTCTTCATTCCCAATTTGGATGCCTTTTATTTCTTTCTCTTGCCTGAGTGCTCTGGTGAGGACTTCTGATATACTATGTTGAATAACAGTGGTGAGAGTGGGCGTGCCAGTATTGCAACTGATCTTAGAGGAAAAGCTTTATGTTTTCCACCATTAAGTATAATATTAGCTGAGTATTTGTTATAGGTAGCCTTTATTATGTTGAGATAATTTCCTTTTTCACGTATTTTATTGAGTATTTTAATCATAAATGGATGTTGTATCTTGTCAAATGCTTTTTCTGCATCTTTTGATATTTTATGGTTTTATTCTTTATTTTTTTAATGTGGTATAGCACATTGATTGATTTGCATTTGAGGAACTATCCTCTTTTAAATGCATTGTTGTATTTAATTTGCTAGTATTTTGCATATATTTTTATGAGAGATGTTGCTCTGCAATTTTCTCTTTTTGTATTTTTCTTGCCAGGTTTTGGTATCAGGGTAACATTGGCCTCATTAAATGAGTTAGGAAGTATTACATTTTATTCTATTTACAGGAAGACTTTGAGAAAGATAAATGTTAAATTTTATTTGAAAGTTTGGTAGGATTCACTAGAGAAGACACAGGATCCTGGAATTTTACTTTTTGAGAGGTTTTGATGATTGTTTCAATTTCCTTAGTGTTGATCGGTTTATTTAGATTTTCTGATTCTCCTTGACTCAGTCTAGAAAGGTTATATATTTCTGAGAACTTGGTTATTGAATTTGGTAGTGTATAGCCTTTTCTTGTATAGTCCTTTGTATTTCTGTGATGTCTGTTGTAGCCTCTCTTTTATTTCTGATTTTGTTTATTTCTTTCTTTTCCCCTTTTTTTTAGTGATTCTCGCCAAGTTTGTCAATTTTATCTATCTTTTCAAAGAATCAGCTTTTTGACATTGCTTTTTTCTATTGATTTTCTATTCTCTATTTCATTTAATTATGCTCTAATTTTTATTTCATTTATCATTATTTCATTCCATCTACTGACTTTGCTTTGTTCTTCTTTTTATAGTTCTTTAATGTGAAATGTTAGGTTATTTGTTTGAAATTTTTCTTGTTTTTGAGGTTGTGCTGTAATGCTATAAAGTTTCCTTTTATTACCGCATTTGCTGCATCGCAACAATTTTAACATGTTGTATTGTCATTCTTATATATCTCTGTATCCTTTGGTCTCTTCTTACTTTTTATTTGACCCAGTGATTGTTTAGTGGCATGTTTATCAATCTCCAAATATTTGTGGTTTTTCCAGCTTTCTTTTAGCAATTGCTTTCCAGCAATTGCTTTCTAATTTCTAAGCATTATGGTTGGGGAATATGCTTGGTATGATTTCACTCTTCTTAAATTTATTGAGGCTAGTTTTGTGCCCTAACACCAGTGTATCCTTGAAAATGTCTCATGTGCAGTAGAGAATATATATTCTGATGTTCTGGGATGATAACCTCTCTGAATATCAATAATGTCCATTTGGTCTCATGTGTCATTTTAGGCCGGTATTTCCTTATTGATTTTCTGTTTAGATAATTTATCCATTGCATTCAATGGCTTGCTTATGCCCCTTAGTATAATTATGTTTTGTTATTTTTTTCCTTTATTTTTGTTAGTAGTTGCTTCATATAATTTGGTGCTCTCAGGTTGGGTCCATGAATATTAATAAGTGTTATGTGTTCTTGATGTATTGTCCCCTTTATCATTATAAAATATCCATTTTTGTCTCTTTATCATTTTTATCCTGGAATCTATTTTATCTTGTATAAGTGAGCTATAGCTGCTTTTCTTTGCATTCCATTTGCTTGGAGTATCATTTTCCACCCCTTCACTCTTGAGTCTATGTTTGTCCTTGAAGCTGAGATCTCCGGAAGGCAGAATATAGTTGGATTTTGTTTTTTGATCCATCCTGCTACTCCGTGCCTTTTAATTGGTGAGTTCAGTCCTATTACATTTAGGGTGATTATTGATCTGGGGATTTCCTGTAGCCATTTTATCTTTTGTTTTTTGGTAACTGTCTCCATTGTTTCTTTTCCCTTGTGTTTCTCTCTGTTATTTTAGTTTGGTGATATTCTATGACTTTTTCCCCTCTGTTTTCTCTATTTTTACCTTAAGTGTCTCAGTTCTAGATTTCTTTGTAGTTACATTAGGTTTATGCAAAAGAAAGTTTCAGATGTTCAGTAGTCCTTTTTGTTCTGATCGCATCTTATGTCCGTTTACTTGTGCACTTTCAGTCCATTACCCCCTCTTTTTTTGTTTCAGTTGTCACAAATTATTCCTTTTTATGCAGTGAGTTTTTATTTTCAAATTTCAGTAGCTATTTTATTATTTTTTAAAAATATTTTTATATCCTTTAATTTTTATGTTATATTTAAGTTTTGAATACCATATTCTGAATGACAGTTGAAATTTCTTACTTCTGTTTGTTAGTCATCTTACTCTTAATTTTTTATCCTTTTGTCTTTTTGTTTCAGGTATAAGAGCACCTTTCAGGATTTTTTGTAATGCAGGTCTTGTGGCTGTAAATTCCCTCAGCTTCTATATGTCTAGAAAAGCCTCTATGTTTTCTTCACATCTAAAGAATAACTTTGCTGGATATCTTATTCTTGGCTGCTGACTTCTCCTTTTCAGTAATTTGATTCCACTTTCTCTTAGCTTGTAGGGTTTCTGCTGAAAAATTCAGTGGTAATCTAATGGGGTTTCCTTTATAGTTAACCATTTTCTTTTTCTTGGCTGTCTTGTGAATTCTTTTTCTTATTAGTTTCAGGTGTGCAAAGTAATATAATAGTTACACATTTACACCCCTCACTAAGTGATAACCCCCCTCCCCCAAGCTACTACCCCTCTGACATCTTATATAACTGTTACAATACCATTGACTATCTTCCTTATGCTATACATTACCTCCTTTGACTATATATATATATATATATATATATATATATATATATATATATATACACACTTATAGTTGACATACAATATTATTCTACTTCAGCTTCTGTTGTATAGCACATTGGTCAGGCATCTACACAGTCTATGAAGTGATCCCCTTGATTATCCAAGTGCCCATCTGGCACCTTACATTATCTTTACAATGTTATGGATTATATTCCCCGTACTGTATTTCATATCCCATGACTATACTGTGTCTACTAATTTGCTCTTTCTAATCCCTTCACCTTCTCTCCCATCCCCTCCTCCCTCCTATCTAGAAACCAACAGTTTTTGTTTTTTTTCTATATATATATATCTCTGAGTCTATTTCTGTTTCTGTTTTGTTTGCTCATTTATTCTGTTCTTTAGATTCTACATATGAGTAAGATCATATGGTATGTGTCTTTCTCAGTCTGACTTATTTCGCTTAGCATAATATTTTCAAGGTCCATCCATATTGTTGCAAATGGTAAGATTTCATTCTTCTTTATAGTAGAGTAATACTCTGTTATATAAATGTGCCACAGTTTCTTTATCCAATCGTCTATTAATGGGTATTTCAGTTGTTTCCATATCTTGGCTATTGTGATTAGCACTGCAATAAACATAAGGATGCATATATTTTTTTCAAATCAGTGTTTTGAATTTCTTTGGGTAGATACCCGGGAGTGGAATTGCTGGGTCATAAGGTAGTTCTATTTTCAATTTTTTGAGATACTTTCATGCTGTATCCCATAGTGGCTATACCAATATACAATCCTACCAACAGTGTAAGAGAGAATCCTAAAAGTAGCAAGAGAAAGAACAGGTTACTTACAAGGAAAATCAAATGAATTCTTTCTTTGTCATTAATTTTGACAGCTTTAATATAATGTGTCTTGGAGACGGGCTTTTGGATTGAGATAATTATCTGTTCTGTTAGCTTCTTGGGTTTGAGGATCCAGTTCTTTCCATAGGTTTGGGAAGTTCTCATCAACTTTTTGTTTGAATAGGCTCTTTGTTCCCTTCTCCTTCTGGTATGCCTATGTATTATTTTTATATTGTTCTTTCTAATGGGGTCTGATAATTCTTGTAGAGTTTTTTCTTGTTTTTTTTTTTTTTTTGTTTTGTTTTTTATCCTTGATTCTCATCTTCCACCTGAGTCATTTTTAGATATCTATCTTTGAGATTATTAATTCCTTTCTTCATATGGTCTGCTCTGTTTTGTAAGCTCACTAGTTCATTCTTCAGCTCATTTATTGAGTTTTTCAGCTCCAGAGTTTCTATTTGGTTATTTTTTTTAAGTTTCAATTCTTTGTAAAGTACTCTTTTTGTTTTTTGATTTTATTTCTAAGCTCATTGATTTGCTCTTCTGAGTTTTCTTGTACGTTGTTGAGTTTTTTTCAGAAGTGTGATCTTGAATTCTCTATCATTTAAATGATGGTATTCCATGTCTTTGATTTATTTTCTGTGATTTTTAATTTTCTTTCTGAACTCCCTTGTTTATGGATTATTTCTCTGCCCAGGCATTTGTAGGAATGATACATTTTTATTTTTATTTTTGTATTTGACTCTTACCTGTTTAGCAGGTTGATAAGTAGAAGTCTTTCTTTTGTTCTGCAGTGGGTGGTGCTGATTTGCAAGCTTTTGTTTTCTTTCACCTGCACTGCTGGGGCTTCCAGGCTCTCTGTGGGTCAGTGTTGCCTCTGCGGTTGGTTGAAAGCACTCCACATTGTCAGAGGAAGTGGGTATTTTCTTTATGTCCTGGTTACCTCAGGACATAAAGTTCTTCCCACACTTCTCCTTCTGGTATGCCTATTGTATTATTGTTATATTGTTCTTTCTAAAATGGGGTCTGATAGTTCTTGTAGAGTTTTTTTCTCAGGGCCACCATCTCCATGGTGGCATGTGGCTTGCAATGGGTCTGCTGGCCTGTGTTCCCAGTGCTGCCTTGCTATAGCCAGAAGCAGCCAACCATTCCGCTCTGTCTGAGGTGTCCTGTCTGCCTCTACTAGGCTGAACTGTGATGGGGGTGGGAGGGTATGTAGGGTGGAGGGAGGTGGATTCATGCATATGTGTCTCTGTTCTTACCAGTAAGTACAGAACACTTAGGCTAGAAAGTTTTGTTCTGTACTTTCGTGATCTGCCAAATGAGGATTTTACTGCTGGGCGGGCCACACATAATGGGGAGGTTGGGCAGCTCCCCACATATATGGCTTTTTTTTTTTTTGTCCAGTGATGACGGTTTACTGAATGCTGCCATCCTTGTCCCGCTTCCTTGCCCCTGACACTGGACTCAGCCTCAATATGTATTGCCCCCCCCAGGCCTGGGTATTGCCTCTGCCCCTCTGGTCTCGTCAGCCCAGTGATGGCTCACCCCCACCCTTCGCTGCTACCTTCTGCTGGGTCTGTGCGAGCGCCAGACTGTATCTGCGGCTCCTATTTCTGTCCTGCCTCGCCCTGTCTCTATTGACTGCTCCCATACAGCCACCTTCAGGTGTCTCCGTGCACGGATACCTCAGACATTTTATGTGCTGAGCAGAGGCTCCTTGGCACATTATAGCTGTTCACCATGTTATACCTTCAAGGGGAGAGACTTGGAGGTCCTCTCAGGCCACCATGGTGCTGACGTCACAAAAGTTTTACTGAGAATCTGTTTTTTATGTGGACTTTAAATCCATCATGAATTGTATTTTGTTACGTTTTGTCACTACAATTCTTTTAGTCCTCTTCTTCAGCTTTACTCTAATGTCTGATATTAACCATTTGTGGTCAGATCAGTACCACAGTCTGCTCCTGCACCTTTTTTGGCAGATAGCCTCTCCATCTTCTGCTTACAGTGGCATAGTTTATTTGATATCTATGGTGACCATCTGGTGATGCTCACATATACAATCTGCTGTTCCACTGTTTGAAGTACATGCTTGCGACAGAGAACTTGTTGGTTACGCAGAAATTCACAAGCAGAAATCCATGATCTCCTGCTTCGTTTCTGACCCCTTGTCCAAATTTTACAATGACATTTGGTTCTGCTTTATTTCTTAGATTTTTGTTGCAACGATGTGTAATTATCAGCATGTCTTGTTTTGGTGTGTGATCAATTTCTTCTTGCATACTTGCATAAAAACTTTCAATTCCATCTTCATCCTCTGTAGATGAAGCGTAGACTTGAATGATTGTTATGTTAATAGGTTTTCCTAGAAGTCTGATTGATATTATTTGGTTTGATCTTGCATTGCAGCCCCTAACTGCCTGTGCTACATCTTGCCTCAGGATTAAAGCCACTGTGTTTCTATGAGTTTGTCATTTCTTGAGTAGAACACTTCCTAATTGCCTGACTGGAATTGTCCCATTTCATTGTATTTTCGTTCACTAACGCCAGGCCCTGCAGTGTTTTGCCGTCCCATTTCTTGCTTTACAATTTCTAGTTTACCTTGGGTTTTACTTCTTACGTTCCATGTTCCGATTGTATGTGTTGGGCACCACCATACTTTCCTCTTTCCTTTGTGTACATTATTAGCCTTTAGACTTCCGCCCTGCTTTGGTCTAGTTGTATCATTAGAAGCTATGTTGTTTGCACTTGTTCTCTGCTCTTCCCCAGTAATTGCTTGAGTGCTTTCTGACCTGGGAGCCTCATTTGTTTAGCACGATCTCGTTTCATTTTGGACTGTCTCATCGTAGGATTTTTGAGGTAAAAATGAAAAGAAAAAAGAAGAAGAAAATGTACCTGTTTTAGCCTTACCTTCTGTTGTGCAGTGAGTGAGTCCAAACCACATGTCATTGGGCCCATGACGCTGTGATCATCAAATGCCCATGAAATGCAAGTGCCTCTGCAGTAGACGAAATTACATTTGAAATGAAAATGTTGCTTGCTGCAAATCATAGTTTTATCACCAGGACTTCCTAGAGCTCGTGGCCAGTACTCTTGCTAAGACTGAAATTGTTACCCGTTCAACTCTTGAAAATACCACCTTCCTGGATCCTAAGGAGAGCAACCTTTCCTAACTCTCTTGTTGATAATCTTTCCTACACAGAGTTTCTGAAAAACTTTTTGAAACTCTTATCAGATTTCAAAGAACATCTTCTAGTATTGCCTTCAGTTACTATTCTACATTAAATTGTAAGTATCAAATATCTCAATTTTAGAGATTTACTCCTATGTGAACATATAAACTGATTAATTAAAATTGTGGTAAAATATACATAACATAAAATTTAGCATTTTAACCATTTTTAAGTATATGGTTTAGTAGCATTAAGTACATTTGTATTTTTATGCAACCATTACCAGATCTTTTTTCAATTTTTAAAACTGAAACTCTTGTCCCCATTAAATGATAACTTCCCATTTTCTCCTCTCCCAGCCCCTGGAAACCACCTTTCCACTTTCTGTTTCTATGACTTTGATTCTCCTAGCTATTTCATATAAGTGGAATCATGTAACATTTGTCCTTTTGGGACAAGCTTATTTTACTTAGCATTAATGTCTTCGAGGCTCATCCATGTTGTAGCTTGTCTCAGAATTTCTTTCCTTTTTAAGGCTGAACACTCCATTGTGTGCTTACACCATATTGTGTTTATCTATTTGTTTGTTGTGGACATGAACACGTGAATTGGAATTGTACTGTTCATTTATGTCATTTACAATAATCACATCAGCACAGCACTGTACTTATGGGCTACCTGGTGGGATATAGAGTTAAGGTTATTATGTGGTTACAGCTTTTTGTTCAAGAAGGAATTTACTCATAGGTAGTGTTATATTAGAACACGTTTATTTGACCTGAATCTAGGCAAATCAGCATTCCGATTGAGTGCAAAAATGCTCACATTTTGAAAATTACCAGTTAAGTTTGTATGCAAGCTATATATTAGACTTTCTTGTCAACAAAACTACAATATCTGTCAGAATATTGTGTTTTAAGAAGTAACATAGCAGGAGAGAACAGCCAGGTCCTTTTTCTGGAACTGTGATCCTAGAGCTATTGCTTCTGATGCCCTTAAAGCTGTTATTTCTTTAGTGTTTTATGTTGGTGCCATTAAATCTAGTGATTTGTAAAGTCTATAACCCTCATCAGCTAAAATGAAAAAAATCAATTTCAGACTCCCAAAGTATCTACGGGAGATACAACTTCTATGTAGTAAGTCATCCATTTCTGGTACTGTGACTCTGGCACTATTACTGCTTTTAAGGAAATAATTTGAAAAATCATCTTTAGGACTATTCAGGGACTGTGTGTGTGTGTGTGTGTTTGTGTGTGTGTGTGTGTGTGTGTGTGTTTGTGTGTGTGTGTGTTTCCTAGTATTTGTTCCTTGAATTCCATTGTTATAGATAGTAGCACTAAGTTATAGGAGGCATGAAAAAGGTGAGGAAATAAAGTATTTTATTAAGTATATATTTTGTTGAATATATATTTTAAAGGATCCACGATCAACAGTTGATAAGGAAATACTTTTTCTTTTTTGATGAAATCAGACCAATGATTAAGCATCGTGTAAAAACAACACTAGATCATTGTGTTTATCTGTATCTTTTTTTTGTGTGTTGAGATATAATTGACATATAATTCTTTACCTGTATCTTAAACAATGGTCAGAAAATTTTAATTTCCCTGGGGCTAGCTGAACATTCTGTAAATATATTTTTTGTTTCAATTCCTGAAGTCATGATGCTTGCAACTAGATATTCTAGGTGAATAAACAAATATTACACAGTCTTTATGTACAAAAAAGTTGCTGATAAAGAGTTTGATACGGTTTAGAACTTAGCGTGCACCTAGGGGTGCAGCAGGAGGCCAATATATAGTTGTAAATAAATGTACATTGTTTAGAAGGTAGTCATGTTGTTGATATTTTGAATGGGGATAAAAAGACAGGATAACAATTATTTTTAATAAAATTAACCATTGAAAGGAATACATTTTACATTTGTAATGAAAATTAAAGATGCATAATGAGAAAGGAAAAATGAGAGTTAAGGATTTCCTTTTCCTTATTAGTATGTACTATTCTTGCATTAAGTACTTTGTATTGTATACAAATTACATGATCCCATTGTTCTTGTTTCCAATTTTTTTTAGACCATGAAATTATGATCCTACTAATATGAACCTCTTAAATGAGTTAATATAATTTTTTTTTGTTTATCACTATCAAAGAGACATGTACTTCAGAATTATTTTTCCCCTGACCCATAGTAGTGCAATATTTAAGGTTACACATCAGAAATTATTTTATTTTCTAACTAGAGCCATATGTTTTCAAAGTAATGATGGCTCATTCATTCATTCATTTTCAGAGGATTATTTAGAGAGCTTACTCTGTGGCAGGTACTTTTCTTGACTTTCTTGTTTCTTTGTTACAATGGCTAAAGCACATTCTCCCTGAGTGGTAGTTCATGGTCTGAGGATAACAATGGCTTCTATGTTCAAGTTTTAAGAAGCAAAAGAAGAAAAAAGAAAAACAACCCAAGAAAATAGAAAAGAAAAATATGATCAGTCAGAGTGCAAGGAAAGATAAATCTGTAAATTGAATTTTCTAGGTTGTATTTGAGAATCAACCAGAAATTCCACTTGTATTTAAAATACTGTAGTTGAAAGTCTCAATAAAATTTCAAATTATGATTTATTTGTTTAGAAAGTAAACTAAATTTAATTGTATCCTTCCAAATAAAAGTTTTCATTATGCAGTACAGAAGTTGCTGGCTGATCGAGAATGCTTCATGTTTCCATAATTGACTCAATGATTAATTTTCTCATCTATGATGGACGCACACAGATGATAACTGTTCTCTTATGGTGCATAGTCTCTTTAAATACATTCTATGAGATTTTGTTAGCTACATAGGCCAGATGAGAACTGTTTATATCTTTAGTGACACTGTATCCAGATATGTCAATAAATATTTATTAATCCAATAATTCTATAGTAATTTTGGAATTAAAAACAAATAGGGAAGTTGCTAAAATTTATGTCTGAAATGTGGACACAGACACATTAAGGAAGACTAAAGAGTAGCTTTCACCCCTTTCGTATGTGCTCCTAAACTAGATAGATACTTATGTCTTGGAAATCGGAACCCACTGACAGATAACTTCATCAGGAAAGTTCTTTGCAAGGAGGACCAATAACGGATCGTAAGAACTTAGCATGGTCAAATCAGTGACTGAGAAATATTTTCAACAGCCACAGGAGTATACTTGCAAATATTTTTCTTGTCTTTGATAATGCTTCTATGGGTTTTCATATCGGTACTCCCAAAATGGTTTTCTAAAATATTTGACTTCATATGCAGTGAAGAGTACTTTAGGATAATTCAGAAAATAGTCTGAAGATGTGGTTCTGAATTTCATGCTGAAATTTCAGAGATATGTTTTTAACTGTTGTGAGTACCTAGCGAGCACCTTGTCAGTTTGGTTTGGTATGTGGGAAGCACAGTACTTACATACAGTGAATTTTTAATAAATGTTGTACTGTATACATAGTTTTTATGGCTAAGTCATTAGAAAAAAACCTCACCTGATTATACTTGGGAGACAGTTTCCTAAAGAATCTCATCTAAATAAAAATAGACATAAAAGGTGAAGACCTATGAAGTGGGTGCTCTCCTCTGTCAGTTCATAAGCTGTTTTATTAAATATATGAAAAGACAGTATTTTGTAAAATTTCTGAAGATATATTTATATAAGCACAATCTCTTTTTCAATTATAAAACTAATCATGCTGTTGTGAATTTTAGCTCACAAAAATTTTCCCACTTCATGACCTTGATAATTTGCTTTATTTTGTATTGTACGTTGCTAAAGTCTACACCATTTTTTTATTTAAAAATCAAAAAAGAGGAATTGATACAATAGATGGTTGTATCTGTGAATGGACTATTTTTTAGTGATTTTAATGTATTGGGGTTTTTATATAAATCTCATCCTAGAGTTATAAGAGCATTCAACCAAGACATAGAGTAAAATAAACCACCAGAATCAAATGATGATTAAGAATTATTGTCAACAATAGATAAATAAACAAACAACATAAGAGATAGCCATCTGCTAAAGGATGACTGCTTCTCTTAATGAAAGAAGAAAAAAAAGAAAGAGAAGTTAATGTTTTTATTAAAACTGTCAGCCTGAAATTTGAGCAATTTGTATTACATCCTTCTATTGACTTACATATGAGATTATGTAAGAAAATTCAATCTATCAAAGCATTTTGTTTCCTAAGTCAAATCACTGGATTGTTTTACTGTATAGAACAGCTTCTTTACAGAGATGAACTATGCAGATCTGTGAAGTAAGCAGAATTCAGTTAGGGGGTTTCTGTGCTGTAAAACAGGCATACCTCTTCCCCAGATCTCACCTTCCTTGAACCTACGGTCTGTCTTTATTTTCTTTGCTGTTGTTAAATTGACTCCAGAAGATAATCTATTGCCTGGCCCAGTATTCCAGTGAAAGTGATTTTCTTCATTATTGCTCTGAACATTGCTCAAGGTTCATTCCTTTCTAGAGCTTATATTTTCTAAAAAAATAAAAATAAAAAAATCTTGGGTTATGTGGGTACATTAGGTTAGATGATGGAAGCAGGTTTGTATTGGTGGAACTTCAGCTGAACGGACATATTGAATAAAAAGCTGTGGGTATGTAAGAAGCCAGTGTTTCATAAATTTAAGTAGCTTTACTATTAATTTAGTACTTACGAAACAAATAGTATATCCTGGATGACAATATGTCGGTGTTACCATCAGGAAGTTTTTTATCACAAAGCATCAGTATGGAGAAGAGCTGCCTTCTTGGGAAGTATGTTGTGTTGTGGTAGAATCCCAGAGAACTGGTCTTAGGTGAGGGCTTTGAGCTTGCCAAATAAGAGATTTGGGGATGGAATCATTTGACAAATGCTAAAGAAAATGTGACAATTACAGTCACCAGACGTTATCAGCCTCCTTATGGAGTTGTGGCTGTGTATCCCTCAAGTGACTGAGAAATCCTGCAACTCCCAACGTCCTGAATCTTTCTCACGCAGTTTAAAATACTTTCCTCAGGTGGGGGTCCTTGACCTCCAGATTGTCTGTGTCACATTTCTTCTGGCCTGACTGAGGTGGACAAAGCCTCTCCAGCACCAGGCCAGCAGCTGCGGTCATTTTTGTCCATGTTCCTGTTGTCCACTGAGCACCTGCCTCTGTAGAATGAATTAAAGTCAACTCGGGTCTGGGTTTGAACCCAGGAGCTTGTTTTCATTCCTTACCTATGGTTGTAGAAGTTTTGAATTTGGGGTCAGAATTCAGACTTTAATTTTCTTGCCTGAAGTGTTTTTCTTTTTCTTTGCAATTTGTAATATTTTACTTTCTTAGCAACGGTGTCAGGAGCACTGTGATTTTTCTCTCTTCCAGACCCTGTTGGAAATAAACAAAACAAATAAAATAAACATAAACAAAATAAACATAATAAAAATAAACACCGTTTCTGTTATTTTGGAAATTGACTCAGTTTGCCAGTGGGGGCAACATATATTTACATGTTTCTGATTTATATGACTTTAATAGTTATAACTCAATAATTGACAATTATTTTAATAAAATAGTTCTAATAAACTTAAAAGTTTTTATTAAAGTTATGTGTCTTATGAAAAGCTGGATATGTCTACTTGAGCCTTTTTTCTAACTTCAAATGTCATCATAATTATTTACTGTTAGTAGCTTTTTATAAGAAGTAGAGAAAAAATAAATATATTCAAAAGTCGTCAGCTTTTACAGTGTAAGACTTATTCTTTCTGTTACTTCATGAGAACTTCAGAAGGAAATTCAGTTCTGATTCAGACTTTGTCCACCTGCCTCATAAATAAGTATTTTCACCTGGCAAATTGCTATTATAGTTGGTATCACCCCATGCTTTCTTTTGCTTACAGACTATCACATTTTAACTTATAATCTAGCTTCATGGAATATCATTCATCCAAAAGCATATTTACTACCACTTAATCTATCCTTCAGCCATCAGCAGGGAGAGTGTCTGTTGTCACTGTGTGTCCAGCAGGTAGCAAATTTGGTGCTTAGTAGGTGTTCAGTAACTGCAGTGATTGAGGACGAAAAAAGTTTTTTGTACAATTTGAAATTTCAACCATTGCTATCCAAGAGGGATAAAGTTTCAGGTATGCACCACAAGTAGGTTCTAGAGATCTGCTGGACAGCGTTGGCCTGCAGGTGACAAAATTGTATGGTGCACTTAACAATGTACTGAGGCTAGACCTCAGGTTGTATTCTTACCAGGATAAAGAAATAGAGCTTAATGGAATTTTATTTTAAGGTATTTTTCATACTTGCCTAAGTATGATAATGCATTTTTGTACAGTTCCACCAGGCTGCTCTTCCTTTTGCTTTGAGGAGTCCGAGGGCAAGATCCTACAAGTAACCATCCGAGCATTAACCCTTTAATGACTGCCTGTTCTCCTCCTACCTTACCAGTACTGTCTGCGTGTTGATTTAATTTTTATAATCTATGACTGAACCCACCTCTAAAATGTACTTTCAATTCAAAGCTAGAAACAAACTTATAAATATAAAGAGTGACTAAAAATGAAGTTGTCCTGCCCTGAATAAATGTGTTTTGAACTGTGCCCATACTGTCAGCACACTTACCTTTCATTGTGGATTCAGTTGTTTTCGTGAACTTTTATCCAGTTCACTTCCTATCTCCTTAGTGGTCTGATGGGGTGTGGTGGGGTTTCAGTGTCATTTGCCCGCTTCTTAGATCCAGATGCTGGTAACTGGGGGGAGGTCAACCAAACAAAAATCAACTTGCATAGGCCCCCTTCTGTGGAGATGGTGCTATGCGGTTGATCCAGCATGGCTAAAAGATAGTGTAAGTTTCTGTGGATAATTGAGTTAACTCTTCTTAGTAGTTTTGAAGATGTGCTTTTTGGTTTTATAGCTCCACATTCATGGATAAATCTCAGATCGATTGGCTATGATTAGTATTTACATGCATATGCTTATATATGCTTCATAGCATTGCATCGTGTGCAGTAGGCATCTCAGCATGGCTCCAGTACTACCAAAGCTACAAATTCTACTGCATTATGGTATGAGTTAAATTAATATTTTTCAATCTTTCAAAATAAAATCCTATACTCAAATAAACTTCAAAATGTATATTCTCAATTAATGTTACTTGACATTCCAAAATAAAATTAATGTTGTGCCATATTAGATTAAGACAAGTGGCACAGAACACTCCTTTGTTTCCACCTCTTTGGAAAATCACTGAATTAAATTTTCAATCAGGATTACCTAAGGGCAATACCTTTGCCCTCGTTTAGATCCACTGTTTGTTCTACCTAGAATTTTATTTGTAAATTCCCATGCCTACCCAGTTCCCTGTTGGTTAGTCTATAGATTAGTACATCCATTCAATACATAGTGATTGAGTGCCTACTACGTGCCAGGCAGTAGTTTAGGTTTATTGGACTCAAAAGTAAATGAAACACAAGTATCCCTGCCCCTGTGGAGTTTGCACTGCTTTGATCAGTTGCAGGGCTGATGACAGGGAGGACTCTGTACCTGTTGGCAGTTTCACAGCATTTAGCTTTTGCAGAACCAACTTTTAAAGAAACTGGAGCTGTTTCCTTTCTTGATATTTGCAATATCTGTACAAATGATAATGATTTTTATGTTCCTTTCATGTAAATGCCTGATTAAAGAAATGCCTGCTGCAAAATGCCTTCTAAGACCTTTGTAAATTTTGGTAGGAATATAGTAACTATTCATATAGCATACAGGCTATCTGTCTTCTGCAAAAGAAAAGACTTTCCCCATTCCGCAGAAGCCTATGATTGGTTCTTTCATCCTACTAGCATACATCCCCGTTATCCAACAACTGGAATTAAACTTACGTGTTTGTTGCCTTGCTGGGGTTTGGTTGTTTAATTGTTAACTGTTCACTGAAATTTTGGTTATACTATCAGTCTTTTAAACACTGGACAATTATTTACTTTCTCTTATTTGACTATAGTCAACTAACTTGTTTTGAGATAACAAAATAATTCTTAATTCTCACCAGTCTCCAAGAAGATATATGCTATATAGTATGAAAACAGTATTTAAAATGTTGGTGTAAATTTTACTTTTGGACATCAGTTACACATCACAACAAATGTATTTTATTTATTTGAAATTTTTGGTATATTCCTTCAAATTTCGATTATGCTATTTTGCAAAGTCAATAGACAATTGTTTTACACCTAAGCTTTGTATGATGTAACTTTTTAAAAATTTTAATTTAGAAAACAATTAAAAGATAGTATTTCTTTTAGGACATATCTTCTGGTTTGTTAATTAAATATAGTAGGGTAGAATATATTAACAAAGAGTTCCAAGTAACACCTGAAAAAAATAAATCTCTTCCCTGAGTATCAAAAAGTTCCTAGAAACAAATGGGACTATGTCTAACTAAAAAGTTTTTGGGCAGCAGAGGAAACCATTAACCAAATGGAAAGACAGCCTACTAAATGGGAGAAGATATTCATCAATGATACATCTGATAAAGGGTTAATATCCAAAATTTATAAAGAACTCATACAACTTAACACCAAAAAAATCCAAGCAATCCAATTAAAAAATGTGAGGACTTAAACAGACATTTCTCCAAAGAGGATACATGTGGCCAATAAACATGAAAAGATTCTCAATGTCACTAATCATCAGAGAAATGCAAATTATAATAATGAGATACCACCTCACACCTGTCAGAATGGCTATCATTAATAAATCAGAAAACAATTGTTGGTGAAGATGTGGAGAAAAGGGAATTTTTCTGCACTCTTGGTGGATTTGCAAACTGATGCAACCACTATGGAAATCTTTATGGAGTTTCCTCAAAAAATTAAAAATAAAATTAAAAATAAAACCATATGACTAAGCAATTTCATTTTTGGATATTTATCCGAAGATATCCAAATCACTAACTTGAAAAGACTTATGTACAGCATTATTTATAATGCCCAAGATATGGAAGCAATCTAAGTGCTCATCAATAGATGAATAGATAAAGAAGAAATGGTACATACTGTGTTTTTCTGAAAAGAAGACCTAGCCAGGCCATCCGCTCTAATGTGTCTTTTGGAACAAAAATTAATATAAGACTCAGTCTTATATAAGACCCGGTCTTCTAGTAAAATAACACCGGGTCTTATATTAATTTTTGCTCCAAAAGATGCATTAGAGCTGATTGTCCGGCTACGTCTTATTTTCGGGGAAACATGATATATATAATAGAATATTGCTCAACCATAAAAAAGAATGAAGTCTTATCATTTGTGACAACATGGATAGATATAGAATGTATTATGCTAAGTGAAATAAGTCAGACACAGAAAAGCAAATACTATATGATCTCACTTATATGTGAAATCTAAAAACATATAAAAACATATCAAAGTAAATGAATAAACAAAACTGAAACAGATTCATAGATATAGTGAACAAATTGGTGGTTGCCAGATGAGAGGAGGGTTGGAGAACAGAGTGAAAAAGGTGAAAGGATTAAGAAATACAAATTGGTAGTTACAAAACAGTCACAAGGATGTGAAATACAGCATAGAGAATATAGTCAATAATGTAAAAAAAAGTTTCTCGAAAAAAATGCGACAAAACTAAATCACCTAGCAATTGTTCTCTCATCTAATCCAGTTCCTCAAAGAAGACAGGTCAAACTCTTTGGGAATGTCAGTGATGCTTTCCTCTCCTACTGCATTAAACCTTAAATAAATTTGTAATCCAATTTAAAAGGCTAGAAGAAATTAGAAAAGGAAGTACTTGTAAATGTGAACTGCATGGAGATGCTTTTATCCAGGAAGTCTCCTTTGACTGTCTCGGCTTATGTTGGGTGTTGCCATACACACACACACAAACACACACATACACTTATATTCACATACACACATACACACATATATACACATGCACACATATAAACACATACACATATATACACACATATATACACACACATATGCACACATACACACATACACATACACATATATACTAACACACAGATGCACATTCACGTATATACACACATATAAACACACATATACACATATGGACAAACATGCAAATACACACATACATACATATATAAATACATACACACATATAAACATGCATATATATGTACATGCATACACACACATATACACACATATACACACATACACATGCACACAAACACATATGCACACATTCACACATATGCATGCACACACATGCACACACATATGCACATACACATATACTATATACATACACATATGCACACACATACACACATATATATATACACACATATGCATGTACACACACACACACACACATACCTGTTGCTCAGCACACTGTCTCGGCACACCTTACATCTCCCTCACTACACTGCACACTCCTCCATGAGAGAAGTTTCTGACTTCATCTCAGAGTCTGGACAGTGCCTGGAACAGTCAGCTGTTCCAGACAAAAAAAAATTAAAAAAAAAAAAAGAATAAAAAAATAAAAATAAAAAAAAGAAAAATAAATAAAATAAAAAGAAAAGAAAAAAGAAAAGAAAAGAATAAAAAAAAAGAATAACTGCTAATCAACATGTGAGATGTGTACAATATAGATGAGCTGTGTACAGTACATGTGTGATGTGTACAGTATATGTGAATGTTTACAGTATATGTGTGATATGTACAGTATACGTGAGATGTGTACAGTATACATGAAATGTGTGTAGTATATGTGTGATGTGTACAGTATATGTGAGATGTGTAGAGTATACGTGTAACATGTACAGTATATGTATGATGTGTGCAGTATATGTGTAATGTGTACAGTATACCTGTGATGTGTACAGTATATGTGAGAGAATTCTAATTAGCCTCTCTGGCTCTGGCTTTGCCTTTTCCAGTTGATCTTATTTTCTTTTACTAACTTAAGTTGTTGTTTTCATACGTTTTTTTGTTAAAGAATTAACTGATCATTCAGTTCTTAAGTGATCATTTGGTATAATTAAGTGATCATTATGATAACTGTGACCAGTAACCTATGACATGTTGCTTTTCTTCTTTCATGAAGTTTAAGTTACTAAAATACTATGTACTTTTATTAAAGTTTTATTTAAATAAAATCTGCATGTTTCAGTGGTGAAATGTTCTTCATATTTTTAGTTAGCATCTTGCATTTTCTTTTGTTTTAAATTTGACTTTTATTCAAGAAGTACATCCACAGAGTTAAAAAATAGAATTAAACAAATGCTCATTACAATGAAAAATAGCAGTCCTCTGCCTTGCACCTTCCCACTAGGACAGTTCTCCAGAGGCAACAAGCTTTTGGCATTCCCATCCATAATTTGAAATGATTCCCAGATTGCTATTTCTTGATATATCAATTTTAAACATTAATTTTGCATAGTGAACATGGAGAAACTAGTGGGAGAGAAACACATGTCAGTAAAAAAGTGAAATAAAATCTAAGCTGATATATGCTACAGTAGATTTCTGTGCAAGTTGTTTTGGATCCATAAAGAATGGGTAGGAATTTTAGGTCTTTCATATTGTTTTTAAGAATAACTGTATTACAGCTATATGAAAGGATGCTGAACTTCACTAGCTATTAGGGAAATGCAAATAAAAACCACAACGAGATGCAACATCATAGTTGTTAGAATGGCCATTATCAGCAAGACAAGTAATAACAAGGGTTGGAGAGACTGTGGAGAAAAAGGAATCCTCATAAACTGTTGGTGGGAGTGTAAATTGTACATCTACTTTGGAAAACAGCATGGAGGTTTCTCAAAAAATTAAGAATAGAAAACTTCTTCTGAATATCTACCCTCAAAAATCTGAAAACATTTATTTATAAAGATATATGTACCCCTGTGTTCATTGCAGGATCTTTCACAGTGGTCAAGACGTGGAATCAGCTAAAGTGTCCTTTGATAAATGATTGGATAAAGAAGTTGTGGTTCATATATGTAATGGAATACTATTCAGCCGTAAGAAAAGATAAAATACTACCATTTGTAACAACATGGATGGATCTTGAGATTATCATGCTAAGTGAAATAGGTCAGCTAGAAAAAGTTGAGAACTATATGATTTCACTCATATCTGGGATATAAAACTGAAGGCAACAAATGAACAAGACTCATAGGAAGCAAAAACTCATAGACACAGAAAACAGTTTTGTTACCAGAGGGTGAGGGAGGAGGGGTGGTAGAAGAGGGTAAAGGGGATCCAATATATGGTGATGGAAGGAGAACTGACTCTGGGCAGTGAATACACAATGTGATATATAGATGATATATTATAGAATTGTATACTTGAAACCTATATAATTTTACAAACTAATGTGACCCCAATATATTTAATAAGGAAAAAAGAAAGAAAAGAATAACTGTATTGTTTAAGCTTCCATTAGCAGTAAACAAGAGAGTGTTCACTCATCTTTCTGTATTCTTGGCAACACTAGACAGAATTGAGCATTCAAATTTATGTTATTCTGATAACATACAAGTATAGTGGTATCGCATTGATTTCTTAATTTTCATGTTCCTGATAACTAGTGATTTTGAGCATTTAAAACTATTTTATAGCTATCCTGAATGCTTCTCCTGAGAAACAGCCTTTCCAGGTTTTTTGCTCATTTTTTTATTAGTTTCCTTTGAGTGTATATTCTAATATTAATTCCTTGTTGGTTTTAGGTATTCTCTCAGTTTATCTATGGAATTTATCTAAAAATCTTCACTAAAAAAATTCTCATTTTGATTTAGCCAACTTCATCAGTTTTATACCTGATTATTTAAGATTTTAAGCCTTATTTCAGAATTGTTACTTCTAGATCTCAAAAATAGTTACCTAACCTTGTTTTATTAGCTTTGAAAAGGTAACTTTCTCATTAAAACTCTTTAATCTCATTGGAATCTAAATTTTCATGTGGTGTAAAATAAGTAGCTAAGTTTATTTTTTGTCATATCCTGAGACTGTTTTTCTTTCTCCATACAATGTGTCACCACCAAAGTTTCTTTTACTTTGTGATGTTACCCTTACCATATATGAAGCTCTCATTGATAGTGGGTATATTTCTGAACTCTATATTCCTGCATCATAATACTTGGCATCCATCTATTTGTCCTTCATTTTTGAATTTTACTTTGCTATTAATAGGCCTTTTATAGCATATACTTTTAAAATGGGTTTGTAGGTCTTTTTCTAAATCTAGAATTTATAGATTGATGTAAGGGAAATTGATATCCATGAATGTGGGAAAAGATAAATAAATAGTATGGAATTAGGGAATAACTTTGACTGCTAGGTTTTAATAAGAAATCTGTTGCTTGGAGAAGGTCCAAGATGGCAGATTAGATTAAAAAATAAAATAAAATACAATACAGAAGAAAAGAAATCTGTTTCTTTGGGTGGCATGTAACAGGAGGGAAATAATTACGGAAGAAAGATTAACACAAGAACAGTAAAGAGTGGAGCCTACCCGGGTGCAAAATTTGATCTGTAAGAGAAATAAGGAAAACAGAAGCAGTAGACAAAGAATGTAAGAATGTGACGAAAAGGAGTTTGAATTAACCTAATTTCTATGTTCTTGAGTTACCTTAATACTTATGACTAACTTAAACAGTGGTTTCAAGTTAGACTTTGTAAAATACTAAGGCTTTGTGGAATACCCCCGCAAATTAATTCCCCACCTTCTGGGGAAATAATAGTGGTGATGCTGAGTATTTGGGATTCTGTTTCAACCAGAATGCTTTATTTTTATCTGTTTCATTAATTGACCCCCTCACTAAGATTTCATTGGAAGAAAGGACTTGTAGCCAACAGTGTTTGGAAACTATTAAATAAAATGAGTGAAATGTCTAAATGCTCAACAAAGGTGGCATATGCTGTCACCCATCCCTTTAGTGCCCATCGCAGACATTGCTAACTGACCACTGCACTCCTTCCTGCCGCGGACTCACATTGAGCCTCCACACCGCCTTCCACGTGGTCACTACCAGTCGGTCAGTGTTGGTGTGCAAGTCAAACCCATTTTGTATCTGTACACCACCAAGTCCATAATTTTTATTGGACCTTCAGATCACTTATTTTAGCCTAAGAAAGGTAGTATGAGCTAAATATTTCAGGTTAAAGAGGGAAGAGACCAGAAAAGAGAGTGGTTAAATAGGAAATGGATCTGGAAAATACAAATTAAAGTAAGTATTAAGGTAATAACCCTTACACTGTGATTGTAAGGAAAAAATGCTTACTACCAATTCGTTAATTGTATAAAGGCCTTCAGAGCTCATTAAGTATGTGTTGAAGAGGCAATTGAAATCAGTCATGTTTTCAGTTGGGAACCTTGAGACATAAATAATTTTATTCTATAAATTTAAAAATTAATCACCAAAAGTTTAAAACTTCCAAAGCGATGTAAGAGTAGGAAATAAAATCTACATCTCTTGGAAATGTATCTCAGACTGTCTCCATGGTCCTTCCTTTGTATGAAACAATGGATTTGAAGTTCTCTAAATTAAAATGTAGAAAAGCATTTCAAACATATTGAAGATTCAAAAAGCAATGAATGCATTAACAGTTATCCGTATTTGAGGTTGAATATGTTTTATGTTCTGTGAAGTCGTTGAACTAATTATGACATAAATTCAGAGTTGATTTTCAAAGCAGTGACAATTATTTGCCTCTGTTAACAGGGCTGCTCTACTGTGATGTTGGGATTGAATTTACTGAGGACTCTATATCAAGGTTGACTTCAAGGTTTTGTGGAAGATCTGCGAGAAATAGGTAAGTGGCCTTTTGGGAATAATTATCTTTTGTTCATTGTGCTTATTTCTGTTTTTCTAATGTTTATTTTATTCTTTAATTTTTGGGTTCAGTATCTTTGCCCAAAGGTCAAAATGTTATCAGTAAACCAGAGACATGTCAAGTCTGGCGAGAGGAATATTTACCTCCGTCTCTTCTCTTGGGCTTCCCATTTTGCTCCTGGCTGTGCTCTCTCTCCTATTAAATCTGGTCTCATTTTTTTTTTTTTTTGAAAATTAACCTAAGTGTATGCATAATGTGAATTTGATTTTAAAATATTGACATGATTAGGCAAGAAAAGCCCTTGGAGTATTTTCTGTTACCATTATGCTGGCCTTATATGCTGATGTTTTCAGTGTTAATTTATTAAGATTCAGTTGATATTAAGGTTGTGGGGGGATCTAGAAATGTCAGAAAATAAAGAGAATAACATATTTGTAATTTTTTTCTAAAAAGTTTGATTTTTCTTAAACACTCTTTGAGACCTAGCAAGTCAGCTGTCTAGAAAGCATTTGTTTTCTTTTTAATCTTGCACTTCTTTAAATCTGTTGGAGGTTTTCCTTGGTAACTGTATCAATTTAGAAAACTTTAAATCCATTTTTTGGTACAAAGCAAGGACCACGGAGACAAGATGAGATGTGTTTCCAAGAGACGCAGATTTTGTTCCCCTGTCTTAGTATATAATGTTTCTATAAAATTAGTTTTTCAGAGCCATTGTTAAATGATGGTATCAGTCAAACAGTATGTCATAAGTGGTCATATGTGTCATAATATAATTATAAAAAGAAAATATAAATAAATTTTAAGTGAAGAATTTGTATCATTTCTCTCCCAAGTTTTTACCCCCCAAAAGAGGGAAACCTTGGTGCCCTGGCTTCTTCAGAATTTTTTTTCTTGCCCCAGAATTCTTCCTCCAGGGGATTCACCATCACCAACAGGCCTTGGGATTCTCCCTGTTCCAGCCACATTGTTCTACCCTTCTCTAAAACTTCTCCAGATGGAGGCTCCCTATCTTCCTGAGAGATTTTTGTCAGTGTGCTTGAATTATAAGGTCAAATATTTTTTGGTATTTCACCTACTATTTTGCCTGTGGACTTTTTCTTGATTTATACGAACTTTATCATTTTTTCAAATATACAAACAAAATTATTCCATATTTATTTAGCTTTTAAGATTTTTGAAGCACTTTGGCATATCCTTTTACTTCATTTTACTCTTTCATTTAAGTCATTAATTTTATTCTTGCATTGTTTACGATGTAAGTAAAGCTGACGTTATTTTCCTTTGTTTAGTGGAGAGACTAAAAGGCAAAGGATTCAAATGATTTGGAAAAAGGAATATATAGCTGGTTAGGATTTTACAGCTAATAATAAACAATTAGGTGTTATTAGAACCCATATCTGCTAATAATCTTTTTTTCTGGGTTATGTACATAATTTATGCTTACTGCAGACAATGGTTGGGTGATAGATTCCATGTTTGTAAGGCCTTTTAATATTTAAATGTCCATGTTTTTAAATAATAGGACATTTGCTTTAATAATAGCTGGGAGATTTTAGATTTATAAACAGGAGTTACTTGACAATGAACTCATGGAACTTTGAAAGAAACAACTTTTAGAAAATAAATGATTTTTAGAAAATAGAATCTTCTTTCCAGAAAAGAACGTAATTATGTTTAAAGTTAGTCCTCAAAATTGCTTCTAGAACTTGCTAATTAGACTTGTGCTAGTCATATGCTTATAGTAGCAGTTTTTTTT
The DNA here is from genome assembly GCF_964194185.1 of Rhinolophus hipposideros. Lineage (NCBI taxonomy): Eukaryota > Metazoa > Chordata > Mammalia > Chiroptera > Rhinolophidae > Rhinolophus > Rhinolophus hipposideros. The sequence continues at coordinate 1,975,531 of NC_138071.1, forward strand.
AAATAAAGATCAACAACATACTGGTGTAAATAATATACATGTATAATGCCAATGGTTCATCTTAATGAGACAGTACATTCTGAAAAAAGCATTTTTTCCTTGGAAATATATAGACTTCTGAACCCTAGAGCTAGAGGTATTAGAAGAGAAGTGTAAAATGATGGAGAAGCAAGGTCTTGGGAGTCGGGTAGATATAGGTTTACATTCCCGCAGCTAGTTGTTAGCTTATTTTTAGACACCCTTGGTTAATTTCCTTAATTCTTTGCATCTCAGTTTTCAAACAGTACAATGAGGGACAGATATAACTGTTTTTGGATTATTGTAAGAATTTAGCAGTTGATACATAGCTGTTTTCAAGAAATATTAGTTTTCTTGTTCCTTTTCCACTGCTCTGTTGTCTTTCCCCCAAAATCCCTAGAGTGAATACTTGGTTGAATCTTTTTTTTCCAAACAAGTTGTTTGGTGTGATCCCCAGAGAGGTTAAACAACTTGCCCCAAGTTACACTTCTGAAATGGAAGCTAAAATGCTGTTTCATACAACCTACGACTGGAAGTGTCTGTGTATCTGAGTAGAGGGGTAGTTGAGTGAGTGTGCATGTGTAACTGTGTGTTTTACTTCACAATATTTACAGTTATTTTCAGTTTCCATTGTAAGAGTGTTAAATCTAAAAAATATACCAGTTTTAGTTATTTCAATGGAGTAAAAATAAACTTCATTCTGATACTTACAGAAAATTGCTATAATTTCTATAAATACTAAATAAAATCAGGCATCATACATGACAAAACATTGGCTCTGATTTTCAATGACTGTAAAGCAAATGGGCTATGCAGGGAGTTGCTGTGGCTGAGGTCGGCCAGGATCAGCGGCTCCAATGCACGGTGCGGTGACATTTTGGGGAAAAGGAGCAGAGTGAACAAGGAAGTAGAGAGGCTATGGAGTGTAGCTGTTGAAAATGCAAGCGTGGAAATCAGGTTGCCTAGAATTGAGTTTTGGTTCCAAAACAAAGCTACAGTATGTGAGACCTTGGGCAAATCATGTAAAGTCTCTAACCGTTAATTTCTGACTCTAGAAAATAGAGACATAGTGCTAACTTTATAGTTTTGATTTGAGACTAAATGTGTAAATACATATAGAGGGCACAGTAAGCATCCCATCATTAAAAAAAAGTTAGTTTCTGTTTTGTTCCCAGTTATATTAGTTTCAAAGGTTGACTGTGTTATCCATAACATCCTAACTTTGGTCCGAGAGATGGTAAAAATGAGTTAATTCTGTAAATGTGCTCTCTGTGTTTTGGTTAGCATGTGTGTTAGTTTTCTAGTGCTGTATATTTTAAAACGTATTGTATATTTAAAACATTAAAGCAAGATTCGTTTATTATCTCATGGTTTCCAGGAGTCAGGAGAACAGGCATGGCTTACTTCAGGGTCTTACTCACTGCAATCAAAGCATTGACCAGGCTGCAGTTTTCATTTGGCATTCAGGGTCCTCTTTCAAATTCACTGGGTTTAGCAGAATTTAGTTCATTGCTGTTGTGAGACTGCAGTCCTCAGCTCCTAGAGGCTGCCCACGGTTCCCATCCACGTGGCCCTTTCCATGTGCAGTGGACAATGTAGCTGACTGCTTCTTCAGGGCCAGCAGGAGAATCTGTCTGCCTGCTAGCAAGATAGATTGTGTGTGTATACATATGTACGTATGTATGTATGTATATAGAACATATATGTGTGCATTAACATAATCACTGAAGTGAAATCCCATAACTTTTGCCATATTTTGCTGGTTAGAGGCACATCACAACCTGCCCACGTGCAAGGGGAGGGAATTACACAGGGTGTGAACATTGAGGCCGCCCTAGGGTCTGTCTGTCACAGCATGTTAAATTTCTTGATTTAAAATTAATGTAACCTGTTATTTTAGATTTCTACAATTACGCATTCTTTAATAAAAAAAGGAATATTGTCACTAATTGTAAAATTCTGTTCTCAGTTATGCATATAGTATAACTCCAAATAGGCCATTTTTGTCTGCCTAATATTTATCTATTATTTTAAGCTGGCACACCACCAAACTAAATACAGCCTACTCTGGTATTTAGTACTCTCCAGAACCTGGCAATACCCAGCCCTTTCTCCCCATTATTCCCATATGCATACCCGGAAGTACCTGCCCCCCACTAGCTCCCATCATTGAACTACCTGCTCCCCACTAGCCCCCATAGTTGAACTACCTGCCCCCCACTAGCCCCCATAGTTGAACTACCTGCCCCCCACTAGCCCACATGTTGCCAGTACACATTCTATTGTTTCTTTCCCTTTCTCTTTCTCTTTAAAGCACATTTACATCTCCACCTTTTCTGTTTTCCCTGTTTCTTTCCTTCTCTTTAGAGAGCCCAGGATTTTTCCTGCATAGCCTCATACCTGTATTACCTATAGCTTTGTATATAATAGTATCTTAAGAAATATTCACTAAATATAAAAGTGCCTTCTTGATTTAGAACAGTGATCAGTTTGAGAATCGTATTCAGTTTAAGAGTCATATTTGAGAGGATTTTCTCCATAGATTATCCAGTCTCACATTGACTCAGTAATCGGAAGTGCACCTCAAATAACCCCTAAATTACCTGCAGGAATCCATTATCACTTACACATTTGGAAATGAGTACACGTGGGAGGAACATGCCTAATCCGGCTCCAGAGGAAGGTCTGTAGTGGCAGCCTCTATGGGTGCTTTATGGTGCCTGTCTCCTGCTCGTCACACCATTGCCCCCGGCCCCATATTTACCAGAGGTGAGCTGTGAGGCCTGTAGAATGTAGCACAAGGAATGGTAGGTTGTTTTTCACATTAGGTTGTGCAAGACGTTCAGATATCTGTTTTGGGTGTTCTTTCTCTTTCTTCTTTCCGTCCTTCCAGCCATCCAGGCCCTCTCCCCGTCCCTTCCTCTCTGTCTTACGACTTGCTGTGAGGAAGGCTAGCTGCCATGGAGAGAACCATGTGGTGGGGAACTAAGCTCTCTGACGAAAAGACAGGGAGGAACTGGCAATAAAATGTAACTTCCTGAGGAAGCCTAAGCCTGACCCATCCAGGTAACAACCACTCCTGGATTCCTGCTCCTCAGAAACACTGCGAGAAAATAAATGGTTTTTGTTCTAAGCTGCTAAGTTTGTAGTTAATTTGTCATGTAACAATTGATAATGAATACATTCTATGATATCTTACCCCTAAAATTATTTGCAAAAATTTCCTCATTATCCTGGACTTTGCACGGAATATAAGGATTAATAGTGCACTGAATATGTGGTCTGTAAGTAAATATAATGGGATCGGCATGTATATTTATAACATAGTGAGCCTAGTGAGAAGAAAATGTGGAATGTCTAGATTGCACTTGGAATGCTGATTTTGTGATAAACCGAGACCACGTCTAACCTCTTACCCGTTGACCACATCAATGTTGGAGAGTCATACCTCCTTGGGACTGGGTAGGTGTGGGTGCCGGTCTAGTACTGGTTCTTTTGTAGAAGAACTCTTTGCGATAGTTAAAAACACTCTTCTCCTTACAGAATCTGAGCTTGCCGAATCTGTTCTGCTAATGTATCATGCTAGTGTTCTGTTGGTATTAACTAATGTCCTTACAGAGTTATAAAGAGTACAGGTGCATGGAAGCCTCTAGGTGTATGTACATATATTTGGGATCCTACGCTTTGACATATTGAGTTCACTAGAAAAATCATATATTTGATCCCCAGAAAAGGGAGTCAATAAGTATGTATCAGCAAGTAATAGAGCAACGTTTATTTTCTTATAAATTCACATTAAGCCATCATTCCGTATTTCACTCCTCATGATTTTACTGTGATGACAGAACCTGCACAAAAATACTGTTATATTAAAAAATTAGTTCTGTGTTATATTTAAAAAAGAAAAAAAAAGGAAACTTATTCCTATCAAAAAAAGGAAAGTTTACATTTATAATATTAAATTTGTGGCTTGGAGTGATCTACTAGTAAAATTTTGATACTGTTATACAAAATAGCAAAATATGGATTTTAACTGGCATGCTTTTCAATTCAGCTGAACATTAAGTACATTTTTAATGGTCTTTTTTGCTGGGAAGAACACCATTACAATAAACTGCTTTTTACAGCCCATATCAAGTATGAACCAGCATCACTTATTACAAAGTTTGTGCTCTGGGAAACATTTTCACGGCATCTAACAGTTCTACCCCACATTTCTTGGAATTAGTCTTTAATGATATCATTTTCCAAAATGAGTTGCTGATCAAATTTACTGATTGTTTTGTGGTTAAAATCTCATCCAACAGCTATATTTAAAATGTCATACAAATTTGTAAGGAAAGGTCCACTGCGATTACTGTTATATTAGTAATTGTATGAAATGTTATAGAAGAAATGCTATTCACGTGATGTATTTACTGTTTTTCCACCCTATATGATATCCGAGGGGTGAATATGAAACCTCGTTTGTAATTGTTGGCAATTCAGTTTTTACTGTTGTCTGCTGGGAAACAGACGACTGTTGCTGTAGGCGTCATGTAAAGTACAGCGAGAGGCTGAAGCCTGCGTTAGCAGCAGCCTCGGTACACGCTCTTCGCGTAGTTCGCCCAACACCACTTGGTAGGTAGGAGCCGTGCGTGCGCAGCTGGGGATAGCCTTCCTCTTGGGCTGTGTCGTGGTTAGGCTGCTGCACATTTTCGCTGCAGCTCTGCCTTATCCCACTTTTTAGATGCAACTCACAGCACAGTAGGTCTAATACAGATTAACGCCTTTGCCTGCAGACTGATTGAAACGTGTGTCTCAGACTTGCTAATGCTCACTGAACCATTTTATTGGAGATAAAGTAAATAAAATAGATTGCGGTATGAGAATTCTCTGAAATCAAATGGAATAATTTGGCAGGGTTAAGCCCTTGAAGAAGGCAACACAGTGAAAAAGATGGGAATACTTTTTTATGGTTAGTATATCAAGGCATAAATATTCTTGTTCTGTTGGGCCTCAATATTAATTTTGTCCCAACAATTAAATGTTAAACATAATTCTCAAGTGCTATATTTTTGGTCTTAAACAATGGTCCTCTTTAAGAAAGTAACATGAATAAAAACTTCTCAGACTACACTATTGTGATCATTTTTTCTTTGTCTTTTTCTGACACTTAAGTTCATGGGTCAGTAGCCTCAGAGAATTTAATAAACAACACAAATGAATGGATTTGCCAAAGTGCACTGTAGAATCTTAAGTTTGGAAAATAACAGTAATCCTGAGCCAACTAAAAGATGCTATTAAACTTGAGTATTTTATTCACTAATTGCAAGAATGCGTTCACATGAGAACAACCTTTTTGGGAAACTGTCCTGTGACATTTTGTTTTCTGGTTGAATACAACTGTTAATGTTTATATAAAGAATTATAAAATATATGTTTTGTACATATTATCGTTTGAAATAATTTGGGGGAAAAAGAAAGAACTTTGAGTGACCTTATCATCTTGGAATCTATAAAATTTTATAACGACAGTAGCGTATGATGCCACAATAACATACACTGACATTTAATTTGTAAAATACAAGGATCTGAGCACTTGCATGAAGGTGTGGAAAGTCTGATGCAGAGAACTCAGGATCTCATATTTGATTGCCAAGGTCAGATTCAATCAGATTAAAAGTAAATATTACAGAAGAAAGATCAATTAAAGGGTTTTGTTAGAAAAGTTTCTGAACTTGCTAATTAAAGCCAGTTTTTCTCTTCAACTTTATAAAGAATCTGTCATGTTAATATTTTCTTCTATAATTTCTCTTGTGGTTTCTCCAAATTCAAGAAAATTTTAGTGTATAGCCCTCTTAAAAGTGTAGTTCATTTTGCTAATACATTTCATTCATTTGTTTCTCAGGTAATAATTAATGCTTACCTTTTAGTCATTTAAACACACTTTAAATTTAAATTCATTAAATGCATTTTTCTTGTCTCTAGGTACCCAGAACCCCATCATTTATTACAACTATGAGCTACTTATGTCACAGTGATTTCAACTAACTTTGTCAGCGGTTAGATGCAATACATACATTGCATTCTTATATGAACAATGAGCCATCTCTTTAAAAATATTTTTATTAAAAATGTAGCTAGCATACAACATTATATCAGTTTCATTACACCACAGTTGTTCAACATTTATATACCTAAAGAAGTGATCACCGTAAGTCCCGCAACCATCTGACACCGTACCATGCTATCACAGTATTATCGACTATATTCCCCATGCTGTACATTACATCCCCAAGACTTATTTGTTTTATACCTGGAAATTTGACTTCTTATTCCCTTTCACCTTTTGCTCTCCTTTTTTAATTTTTCAATTACGCTTAACATGCAATATTATTTTATATTAATTTCAAGTGTACAGCATAGTGGTTAGACATTTATGTAATTTAAGAAGTGACACCCCTAATTAGCCTGGTACCCACATGGCACAATACATATTTATTACTGTGTTATTTGTATATTAACACGTTATTGGCTATATTCCCTATGCTTTACTTTACATCCTGTGACTGTTTTGTAATTACCCATTTGTACTTCTTAATTCCTTCACCTTTTTCACCTGTGCCCCAACTCCCCTCCCAACTATCATCCCAACAAATCCAGTACCAACCTGACACCATACATAGTTATTACAGTATTATTGACTATATTCCTGTGCTGTAACCTACATTCCCATAACTACTTCGTAAAAACCAATTTGTACTTCTTAATTCCTTCCCTTTTTTCACCCACCTCTTCAAGTCCCTTCCTTCTGGCACCCATCAAAATGTTTTCTGTAACTATAAGTATGTTTCTGTTGTGTTTGTTTGCTTATCTTATTCTTTTTATTTTTTTTTAGTTTCAGGTGTAAAAAACAACGTAATAGACATTTATCATTTATATCCCTCACACAGTGATAACCCTCCTCCCCCATCTACTACCCCTCTGACATCGCACAGAGCCATTACATTTCCACTGTCTCTATTCCTAATGCTGTACTCCACTTCTTGTAACTATATATATTCTTTAGATTTCACATATAAGCGAAATCACATTGCATCTGTCTTTCTCTGTCTGATATACTCCACTCAGCACAATACCCTCCAGGTCCATCCTGCTGCTGCAGATGGCAAGGACCCATTCCCTTCCCTGGCTGAGCAATATTCCATTGTATGTATGTATCATCTATTTATCCAGTCATCCATCAATGGACACCCAGGCTCCTCCACACCTTGGCCATTGTAAACAGTGCTGAAATGAACATATGGATGCACACGTCCCTTTTGAAGTAGCATTTTGGGTTTCTTCAGATAAATACCCAGAAGTGGGATTACTGGATTCTTCTTTGTCTCTTTTTATAGCCTTGGTTTTAAAGTCTGTTTTGTGTAATGTAAGTACTGCTACCCAAGCTTTTTTTTCTATTTCCATTTTCATGAAATAACTTGAAGTGAGTCTCTTGTAGGCAATATATGTAAAGGTCTTCTTTTCTTTTCCATAGCTACCCAATGTCTTTTGAGTGGAGCATTTAATACATTTACATTGAAAGTAATTCTTTATTGATATGTAGATATTGCCATTTTATTATTCATAATTTTGATTTTTTTTTTTCTGTCTTAAAGAAGTCCCTTTAACATTTCTTGTACTGGTTTGGTAGTGATAAACTCCTTCAGCTTTTGCTTGTCTGGGGAGCTATTTATCTTTACTTCGATTTTAAGGATTACAGTAGTCTTGATTGTAGATCCTTGCTTTTCATCACTTTGAATATTTCTTGCCATTCTCTTCAGGCCTACAAAGTTTCTGTTGAGAAATCAGCTGACAATCTTATGGGAGTTCCTTTATAACTTATTAGTTGCGTTTCACTTGTTGCTTTTAGGATTCTCTTTTTCTTTACCCTTTGGCATTTTAATTATGATGTGTCTTGATGTGGGCCTGTTTGGGTTCATCTTGTTTGGGACTCTGTGCTTCCTGGGCTTGTACGTCTATTTTATTTGCCAGGTTAGGGAAGATTTCAGTCATTATTTCTTCAAACATTCAAGTGAATGTTGTTACACTTCATGTTGTCCCAGAGGTCCAGAGGTCTCTTAAACTATTCTTTTTTTTTTTTTTTTAATTCCCTTTTCCTTTTGCTTTTCCAATTGGATGTTTTCTACTACCTTGTCTTCCAAATTACTGACTTGATTCTCTGACTCATCTAGTCTGTTGGTGATTCATTCTGGTGCATTCTTCATTTTCAGTTATTGTATTCTTAACTTCTGGCCGGTTCTTTTTTATGGTTTCTATTTATTTTTTTATGCTCTCTATCTTTTGTTGAAGTTCTCACAAAGTTCTTTGAGCACCCTTATAATCAGTGTTTTAAACTCTGTATCGTGCTTGCTTGCCTCCATTTTGCTTAGGTTATTTTTTTAGTTTATTTTTTTCTTTTTTTGAGTTTTCTCTTGTTCCTTCATTTGGAATGTATTTCTTTGCTTCCTCATTTTGGTTGCCTCTGGGTTTGTTTCTATGTACTAGATAGATCTGCTATGTCACCCAGTCTTGCCAGGTAGCCATTGTAGTAGGTGTCCTGTGGGGCCCAGTGGCACAGTCTCCCTGGTCACCTGCTCTGAGTGCTCCAGGTGTGTCCCTTGTGTGGGTAGTGTTTGCCTTCCTGTTATAGTTGGGCCTTGATTACTATTGGCACCTGAGAGGGTGGGATTGACCCTCAGGCTGACTGACTGTGGGGTTTGGCCATGTCCACAGATTATAGGCTGCTGTGCAAGGGGCTTACCTCTTGGAGCAGAATTCACCCCAGTTGGTTCTGGTGTCTGTTGAGACCACTCTTTGGGTGTGCTGTTTGTGGGGTAATTGGGTGGTGCTCTGCTGTGGTCTGAACCCAACCTCTAAGTCTGTTGGTTCTGGTGTCTTTTAGGAGGGGTTCTGGTGCAGTTCCAGGTCATCCATTGCCTGTGACTGGTTGTGGACTACCTGATGGTTGGTAGTGATCTGTGGTTGGCCGTTGCCTGTGATTTACCTGGGAGCCCATGGGAGAGACCACACTGTGAACCTAGGATGGCTACCACCAGTATTGGGTCTGGGGTAGCTCTGCAAAAAACCAGGGCACCCTGAGACCTGCTGCTATCTGCCAACTCCTGTAAGGTTCAGCCACTGATAAAGCCTCAAGCAGTAGGGAGTTGGGTGTGGTGGGTCTCAGGGATTCACAAGGATGGAGCTCATCAGATTCAAATTCAAATTCAGATTTGAATCAATTCAAATTCAGATTTGGCCATGGACTTGGGGGAGGGCTCAGCACAGGAAAGATGGCACCCATCTGCCAGCTGCATGAGGAAGGACCCCACGTAGGGAAAATGGTGACTATCTTCCAGCCCTCACCTGAACCCACACACCTCAGTCTCCCTCCGGATGTCTCCATTGCCCCCCGAGTCACTGACCTTTCACAAGAGCCCAGAGTGAGTTCCTGTGGGTGAGTCTGTGTGGGCTGTTTAAGAGGACATCTGGGTTTCCCATGGTCTTCCATCTCACCCCAATGTTTGGAATACGTACAGTTTTTCCTCACCAGATGTGGGGGCTCCTATTCCTGCTGCCAGAAGCCCGGGTTGGGGAGCCAGGTGTGAGGCTGGGGGCCCTTGCTCCTCCATGGGGAACCTCTGTGGCCAAGATATCCCTCCCTATTTTCATTCACAATGTAGAGGTTTGGGGCCAGTTTGTTGGTGTGTTCTGCCCACCCCCTGTCTTGATGTGGCTGCTTCTTTATATCCTTACTTATAAAACTTCTGTTCAACTTCATGTGATAGACTTCATATGATTCTCCAGGTTGGTTTTTTATAATTTAGTGGTAATTTTGATGTGTTCATGGGATGAGGTAATCACAGTGTTTACTCCACCACCTTGTATCCCACCACCTAACAATGAGCCATCTTTGATACCCTGTTTGCTCTTTTAGATAATATTGTCCACCACGAACTACTGAGGTTCCTACCCCTAAATTTGACCATTTTTCCTCCATAGGGTTTGGTCAGTCTCAGGGTTCAGGACGCCTTTGACAGTGTGAAAGGCTTAAAAAGAATAACCATGTTTCATGTTCTCTTGTGAGTGACCTGAAAGAGAAGTTATCACATTTCAGTTTTCTTTATGTAGTAAGGCTAAAAATGTAATCAGTTACCCAATATTTATTTAATACTCTAATATGCAGCATGAAGATGTTTTGGTAATGACAGTGGTCCCATGAGATTTTAATGGAATTGAAAAATTCCTATTGCCTAGTAATGTCACAGCTATCGTAATGACATAGCAAAGCACATTCCTCATGTGTTTGTGGTGAGGTTGGTGTAAAAAACCTACTGCACTGCAGGTCATATAAAAGTATAGCACAGACAGTTACGTAATAATTGATACTGATAATAAATGACCATTATTGGTTTATGTATTTAGTATATTATACTTTTATCATTATTTTAGAGTATACTCTTTCTACTTATTAAAAAAAGTTTTCTGTAAAACAGTATGCTGTGTTATGTTAGTAGCAGCTTCATACATCTGGTGTTTACATTGAGTGCATAATTTTCTCTTGAGCTTGATTAAGTCTAACGTCGTTATGTTCATCATGGCCCCAAAGTGTACAGAATCCACTGCCAGTGTTGCCAGTAAGAGACCACATCAAGTGATTGATCTGGAAATGAAATTAAAATTTATTAAGGACTACAAAGTGGGAAAGTCAGTGATGGTTATTGCTCACCCATCAGGCCTGTCCTAGAACAAAATGACAGAAGCTGTTAAAAGATATGTTTCTTGAAGGCAAAGAAACTAACATAAATTTGAGACTTAAAGAATTTCTGCTGACCTGGATTAAAGACAAGATAGAAGCATGTCCCTCTTAGCACCATGGCAATCACCGACGAAGCAAGAAGTTTGCGATGTTGAAAGCAAAGGATGTACCTAACTATGATATTGAGTTGATTGTTGGCTCTGAGTGGTTTAAATGATTCAAGAATTGCTATTCATTACATAATCTGAAAGTGAGTTGTTAGTGTGTGAGTACTGATGTGAAGGCAGCTGAAATTATTTTGGAAACTTTAGCTAAGCTGGTTGTAGAGGAAAATTACTTGGCAGAGCAAATATAGAAGAAACCTCCCTATTCTGGAAATGGATGCCTAAGAGAACTTTCGTCCATAAGGAGGCCAAGTCAGTGCCAGGTTCCAAACCTCTTATGGACAGGATAACAGTGTTGATTGGAGGCAACATTACAGGCTATAAATGGAAGCCCTCTGTGATCTGGCACAGTGAGAATCCAGGGCCTTCGGGCATATCAATAAGCCCATACTGCCTGTGTAGTGCAGGAGCATATGAAGCATGGTGACTGAGCTCCTCTTCCAAGATGCCCTCCTGGATTGCTATGCCAGCAAAATGGAGAAGTAATATTTGGAAAATAAACCTTTCATGAATTTGCTTATTGTTGATAATGCTCCTGGATATCCTCTTTTTTCCTTCATACCAATATCAAAGTGGTATTTCTATCCTCCAAATACCACTACTTTGATCAAACCAATGGACCAAGGAGTTGTAGCAATTATAAGGCCTACTGCCTAAAGAGGACTTTTGCCCAGGCAACTGAGAAAACACTGATGCAGTTCTGGAAGGATTACAGCATCTATGACTGCATCAGGAAGCATGCTTGGGCTTGTGGTGGTATTGTTGCAGGCGGCTAGGTGACGCTTCTGCCTGGGAGACCCAGAGAAGGGCGCCATGACCACTGGGTTTTTGGCATCGCGCAGGAAAGAATTCAAGCATGAGCCATAATAAAAGTAAAGCAAAGATCAGTTTATTCAAGCAGAGGAGAAGGAAGAAACAGACTATTTGAGAAACAGAGCAGCCCCTCTCTTGCCAGGGTATAAGCCTCTTATCAGTGTCCCTTTAATTAGGGGCTGTATATTCAAATTTGTAGGAGCTATATTCAGGGATTTTCTGGGAGAAGGCAGAGATTTCCCTGAAGAGCTTCATTGGCCATTTGTGCCCTTTGATGGTCTTTCTCTTTCCAACAATGGTACTGTGGGGTGGGTCTTTTAGTATGTAACACACTGTAATGCGTGTAAAATGAGTCTTAGTGTCACTGCTAGGTGAAATGCATTGACCTGTAGGATTTAGCTTGTCGCAGCTGATCTTAGTCAGCTACAAGCCCACGAAAGGTCCATCTAGCCTTGGGGTCTGGTGATAATTTTCAGAAGGTTAGAGATTTCTTGTCCCACAGCCAACCTTCCATCTACCTCAGTGTCACCAAGGAGTGTATGAATGGCATCTGTAAGAAGACACTCAAGAGGTTCATCCACGACTTCAGAAGATTTGCCACCAATGAGGAAATTGAAAAAATCAAAAGACTGGTTGGGAATGCAGACTGCTTGAGCCTGGGTGTGAGTAGAAGGACACTGAGGCGCTCCTGGAGGGGCTTCCTGAGGAACTGACCCCTGAGCACGTGTGGGAACTCGATCAGCAACGCATAGCTGAAGAAGAGGCAAGAGAAAAGAAAACTGCAGGAGAAGAAAAAGGAGAACCCAAAGAAAATTCACAGTGAAAGGGTTAGCAGAAGCTCTTGCAGACCTCAAACTCCTTAAAAAGTTTGAAAACATGGACCCCAACACTGAAAGGTTTTCATTAATAGAGAGGACTGTTTGTGGTACATTATCTGCTTACAAGCAAATCTATGATGAAGAAAAGAAACAATCCAAGTAAACCACCATAAACATATTCCTGAAAAGAGTGACATCTCCTCAAGAAGAGCGTCAGGCAGGTCCTTCAGGAGGTTTTCCAGGAGAAGGCATGGTTATCCTAGGAGATGACAACTGCTTGTGTCCCCTGAAGACCTCTCAGTGGGACAGGATGTGGAGGTCAGAATGGGGATCCTGACCCTATGTAGGCTGATATGAATTTGTGTCTTAGTTTTTAACAACTAAGTTTAAAATTTAAAAAAAATTAAAATTTTAAAAATAGAAAAAATGCTTATAAAATAAGGATATAAAGAAAGAATATATTTTTGTACAGTTGTACGTGTTTGGGTATTAAGGTAATCATTACAAAAAAGTCTAAAATTTAAAAATTAAAGAAAGTTTATCAAGTAAAAATGTTACAATAAACTAAGGTTAATATTTATTGAAGAAAGAAAAATATTTTTATAAATTTAATGCAGCCTAAGTGTGCAGTGTTTATAGTCTCCAGTCAAGTACAGTGACGTCCTGGGCCTTCACATACACTCCCAAATCCTCATTGATTCCCCCAGAGCAACTTCCAGTCCTGCCAGCTCCACTCATGGTCAGTGCCCTATACGGGGGAGTCATTTTTTATCTTTCATACTGTATTTTTACTGTCTTTTTTCTATGTTTAGATATGTTAGCTACAGACACTTGTGCTTGTGTTACAGTTGCCTTCCGTGTACAGTACAGCAACACGCTGTACAGGCTTGCAGCCTCAGAGCAATGGAATGCTCTATGATGTCTGCACGATGAAACTGCCTAATGATGCATTCTCATAACACATCCTTGTCATTAAGCCACACATGATTGTGATTTTATATTCTTAGTGTTCTCTTGCCCTTATATTTGTTTATCTTCATTGCTAAATCCTACATATTTCCAATTAATCATCTATGTTAAAGTCCATTTCTTTATCCAGAATTACATCTTGTTTCCTCTGGACTCCAACCATTTATCTCCTTTGAGATATTGGTTTTCAATATGAACTTGCTTACAGGAAATTATGTGTTAAGAAAAGTTTTCTTGAAATCAGGAGAGCACTACACTGAGGCTCTGAAAAGCTTTGGTTTCTTTAACAATATGTTCTAGAAGTTTAGCAACATGATAAACTGCAAATAAGAGGAACTGGTAGTAGAAGTGTATTTAGTGAGTCAGTTCCTGTTCTCTCGTTATTTCCTCATACTTTCCCTACTCTCTGGTCCTCCATATTCCTGCTATGTCCCTCAGATAGCACCCCACGTTGAGCTCCACATAATGATGGTGGTGAAGGTGGTGATAGTGATGATGGTGGTGATGATGATGGTGATGATGATGATGGTGATGATGATAATGTTGATGATGATGGTGGTGGTGATGGCAATGATAATGATGGTGATGATGATCTTTATACTGGTGATGATGGTGATGCTGAAGGTGATGATGGTGATGATGGTGATGATGATATGGTGGTGGTGATGATGGTGGTGATGGTGATGATGGTGATGGTGGTGATGGTGATGATGAGATGGTGGTGGTGATGATGGTGGTGATGGTGATGATGGTGATGATGATGGTGATGGTGATGATGGTGGTGGCGATGGTGGTGATGATGATGGTGATGAAGCTGATGATGATGGTGGTGGTGATGGTGGTGGTGATAGCAATGATGATGATGGTGATGATAATGGTGGTGAAGGTGATGATGAAGGTGATGATGATGGTGATAATGGTGATGGTGGTGGTGATGATGGTGGTGATGGTGATAATGGTGGTGATGATGGTGATGATGGTGGTGATGATGGTGATGATAATGGTGATGAAGGTGATGATGAAGGTGATGATGATGGTGATAATGGTGATGGTGGTGGTGATGATGGTGGTGATGATGGTGATGATGAAGGTGATGATGATGGTGATAATGGTGATGATTGTCATGATGGTGATGACAGTGATGATGATGGTGATGATGATGGCAATGGTGATGATGGTGATGATTGTGATGATGATAGTGATGATGGTCATGATGATAATGATGATGGCTGGCATTAATTGAGTACTGAGTACTCTTCTAAGTGATTCACCAGCATTAATTCATTTAATACTCACAATCTATAAATCAGATATTTGTGAGGTAGAGACCATTATTGTCCCCATTTTACAAATGAAACAGTGGGCCCAGATGGGTTCAAAAATTTACATAATGTTATATGACTCCTTTGTGGTGGAGCTCAGATCGGAACTAAGGCAGGCTAGGGTCAAAGTCCTCCATTGCCTAGAACTGTTAAACAACTTCTCATGTGATTTATTTGTGATCCAAAACACAGTATGTATTCAAGCATAAAGAGGTTTATGATGCCATTTATCACTCTGTATATTAAATGTTTGGAAGCTAGGATAGTCTAAATGAGTTTAACTTCTTAAGTTATGGAATATATTAAAAATAAATCACTTCTTTTCTTTCAAATGGAAAAATCTAGATTAAGGTATGAAAATGTTAGTAAGAATCCATTAAATCTATTTAAGAAATTGGTAAGAATGATTTGTAATTAGTATTTGAATCAATTGAAAGGGATTGCTTCATGACTACTTTAAAATTTTATGCATTCTAAAACCTTTATTTACACTACAGGTTTAGCAATTTTCTTATATGACTATAGCAAAGATACGTTAGAACTTAATTCTGAAATATTAAAAATACACGAGGTGTGATCAAACGATACGGTGAATGTTTAAATAAAAATAATTTATTACAGTAAAAGACACATTGCCATTAATCCACCTCAAAATACTCCCCCTCACTTCAAACAAACTTATCCCATTTTTCTTGCAACTTTCTGAAGCAGTTCTGGAAGTCCTCTTTCTCTTTTCCTTCCTTCCTTCCTTCCTTCCTTCCTTCCTTCCTTCCTTCCTTCCTTCCTTCCTTTTTTCCTTCCTTCCTTCCTTCCTTCCTTCCTTCCTTCCTTCCTTCCTTCCTTCCTTCCTTCCTTCCTTCCTTCTTTCCTTCCTTCCTTCCTTCCTTTCAATTAAAGTTTATTGGGGTGACAATTGTTAGTAAAGTTACAAAGGTTTCAGGTGTACAATTCTGTGATACATCATCTATATGTCACATTGTGTGTTCATCACCCAGAGTCAGTTCTCCTTCCATCACCATATATTTGATCCCTTTTACCCTCATCTACCACCCTCCTTCCCCCTACCCTCTGGTAACCACTAAACTATTGTCTGTGTCTATGAGTTTTTATTTCTTCATTTGTTTGTCTTTTTCCTTTGTTGCTTTCAGTTTTATATACTACACATCAGTGAAATCATATGGTTCTTGACTTTTTCTCTCTGACTTATTTCGTTTAGCATTATAATCTCAAGATCCATCTATGTTGTTGCGGATAGCACTATTTCATATTTTCTTATGGCAGAATAGTATTCCAGTGTGTATATATACCACAACTTCTTTATCCATTCACCTATCGAAGGACACTTTGGTTGTTTCCATGTCTTGGCCACTGTAAGTAAAGTTGCAGTGAACAACAGAGCACATATATCTTTATGGATACATGTTTTTAGATTTTTTTGGTAGATAACCAAAAGAGAGATTGCTGGTCATTAGATAAGTCTATTTTTAATTTTTTGAGGAATCTCCACACTGCCTTCCATAGCAGCTGCACCAATCTGCATTCCCACCAAGTGTATGAGGGTTCCTTTTTCTCCACAGCCTCTCCAGCACTTGTTAGTATATGTCTTGTTGATGATAGCTATTTTAATTGGTGTGAAGTGATACCTCACTGTGGTTTTTATTTGCATTGCTGTGATGATTAGTGACATTGATCATCTTTTCATATGTATTGGCCATCTGTGTGTCCTCTTTGGAGAAACATCTATTCAGGTCCTCTGCCCATTTTTGAATTGGATTGTTTGTCTTTTTGTTGCTGAGTTCTATGAGTTGCTTATATATTTGGATATTAGCCCATCATTGGAGGCGTTGTTTGCATAAATCTTCTCTCATTCAGTTGGTTGCATCTTTATTTTGTCAATGGATTCTTTTGCGGTACAGAAGTTTTTAGTTTCATATAGTCCATTCATTTATTTTAGCTTTTACTTCCCTTGCCTTTGAAGTCAAATTCATAAAATACCCTTTTAACCCAAGGTCCACAAGTTTAGCACCTATGATTTCTTCTATGTAGTTTATTGTTTCAGGTCTTATACTTAAGTCTTTTATCCATTTTGAATTAATTTTGGTACATGGTGACAGGTAGCAGTCTAGTTTCATTCTTTTGCACGTGGCTATCCAATTCTCCCAGTACCAATTATTGAAGAGGCTGTCTTTTCTCCATTGCATGTTTTTGCCTTCTTTGTCAAAAATTATCTGTCCATATTTATGTGAGTTTATTTCTAGGTTCACGATTTTATTCCATTGGTCTATGTGTCTGTTTTTCTGTCAATACCATGCTGTTTTGATTATTGTAGCCCTGTAGTACAAGCTAAAGTCAGGGAGTGTGATACCTCCAGCACTGTTCTTTTTTCTTAAGGTTGCTTTGGCTATTCCGGGTCTTTTGTAGTTCCATACAAATCTGATGATTTTTTGTTCTATTTCTTTAAAAAATGCCATTGGGATTTTTGATGGGGATTGTATTAAATCTGTGTATTACTTTGGGTAATGCAGCCATTTTAACTATGTTGATTGTTCCAATCCATGAGCACGAAATGTCTTTCCATTCCTTTATGTCTTATTCAATTTTTTAAAAAAATGTCATAGTTTTCAGCATATGAGTTTTTCACATCCTTGGTTAACTTTATTCCTACGTATTATTCTTTTTGTTGCAATTGAAAAAGGAACTTTTTTAAATTTCCTTTTTTGAGATATCATTGTTAGTATATAGGAATGCAATGGACTTTTGTACATTGATTTTGTAGCCAGCAACTTTACTGTATTGTTGATTGTTTTTAATAGCTTTGTGGTGGAGTCTTTAAGGTTTTCTATGTACAACATCATGTCAACTGCAAAAAGTGACAATTTAACTTCTTTAGTCCCTATTTGGATGCCTTTTATTCCTTTCTCTTGGCTGATTGCTTTGACTAGGGCTTCCAATACTATGTTGAAAAGCAGAGGTGATAGGGGACAGCCCTGTCGTGTTCCTGAACGTAGAGCAAAGGACTTCAGCTTTTCACTGTTAATTATATAGGCTGAGGGTTTGTCATATCTGACCTTTATTAGTTCAGGTATTTTCTTTCTATACCCATTTTATTAAGTGTTTTAATCATAAATGGATGTTGTATCTTGTCAAATGCTTTTTCGTCATCAATTGATGTAATCGTATGATTTTTGTCCTTTATTTTGTTTATGTGATGTGTCACATTGATGGATTTGTGGATGTTGAACCATCCTTGTGCCCCTGGGATGATTCCCACTTGGTCATGATGTGTAATTGGTTTAATACATTGTTGCATTCTATTTGCTAGAATTTTGTTTAGGATTTTTGCATCTGTGTTTATCAGAGATACTAGTCTGTAATTTTCTTTGTGTGTGTTTCATCCTTACCAGGTTTTGGTATCAGAGTAATGTTGGCCTCATAAAATGAGTTAGGGTGTACTGTCTCTTCTTCAATTTTTTGGAAGAGTTTGAGCAGGATTGGTATTAGATCCTGTTTGAAGGTTTGGTAGAATTCACTAGTGAAGCCATCTGATCCCGGACTTTTGCTTTTAGGACGGTTTCAGGTGACTGATTCAATTTCCTTACTGGTGATTGGTCTATTTAGATTTTCTAATTCTTTGTTAGAAAGGAAGGCTATATATTTCTAAGGACATGTCCGTTTCTTCTAGGTTATTGAATTTGGTGACATACAGTCCTTCATAGTATTCTTGGGTGATCCTTTGTATTTCTGTGGTAAATACCCCCTTTTCATTTCTGACTTTGTGTATTTGTGTCTTTTCTCTTTTTGTCTTAGTGAGTCTATCCAAGGGTTTGTCAGTTTTATTAATCTTTTCATAGAACCGGCTCTTTTGTTGCATTAATTTTTTTTGTTGTCTTTTTGTTCTCTATTTCATTTAGTTCTGCTTTGATTTTTATTGTTTCCTTCCTTCTGCTGACTTTGGGTTTCTTTTGTTCTTTTTTTTTTTTCCAGTTCTTTAAGGTGTAATGTGAGGTTATCTATCTTCTTAATGTGAGGGATTTTTCTTCTTTCTTAAAATAGGCCTGGAATGAATGATATAATTTTCCTCTTAAAACTGCCTCCCAAAAATTTTGGTAGGATGTATTTTCATTCTCATCTGTTTCCATGTATCTTTTATCTCTCCTCTTATTTCTTCTTTGACGCAGTCTTTCTTTAAAGGTATGTTGTTTAATCTTCACATAGTTGTGGTTTTTCCCGCTTTCTTTTTGCAGTTGATATTCAATTTCAAAGCCTTGTGATCAGAGAATATGGTTGGTATGATTTCGATCTTCTTAAATTTGCTGAGGTTAGTTTCATGTCCCAATATATGGTCTATCCTTGAGAATGTTCCATGTACACTAGAAAAGAATGTATAGTCTGATGTTCTAGGATGAAGTGTTCTATAAATGTCAATTATGTCCATTTCATCTAATGTGTCATTTATGGCTGATATGTCTTCATTTATTTTCTGTTTGGATGATCTATCCATAGCTGTCAATGATGTATTTAGGTCCCCTACTATGATTGTGTTTTGGTCAATTTCTCCCTTTAGTTCTGTTAGTAGTTGCTTGGTATATTTCGGTGCTCCCTGATTGGGGGCATAAATATTGATGACTGTTATGTCTTCTTGTTGTATAGTCCCCTTTACCATGATGAAATGTCCATCTTTGTCTCTTGTTACCTTTTTTATCCTGACATCTGTTTCATCTGATGTAGATAGCTATACTTGCTTTTCTCTGACTACCATTTGTTTGGAGTATCAATTTCCACCCTTTCACTTTGAGTATCTATTTGCCCTTGTAGCTGCTTGGAGACAGCATATGGTTCAGTTTAGTTTTTTGATCCAACCTGCTACTCTGTGCCTTTTTATTGGTGAGTTCAGTCCATTCACATCTAGGGTGATTATTGATATGTGAGTATTTCCTATCATTATATCTTTGGTTTTCTGTTTGGACTGTGTCTCCTTGTTTCTTTGCCTTTTTGTTGCTGTCTTATTATTTCAGTGTAGTGGTATTCTGTGATTTTTCCCTCTGTTTCTTCTCTTTATATGCTATATACTTCAGTTCAGGATTTTTTAAAAAATAATTAATTAATTAATTTAAATTTATTGGGGTGACAATTTTTAGTGAAATTACATAGATTTCAGGTGTACAATTCTGTATTACATCATCTATAAATCCCATTGTGTGTTCACCACCCAGAATCAGTTCTCCTTCCATCACCATATATTTGATCCCCCTTACACTCATCTCCCTCATCTCCCAGGAATTTTTTTGAGTGGTTACCATTAAGTTTATGTAAAAGAAAGTTTCATGTATATAGTATTACATTTTCTTCAGTATGCTTGCTTTCTCCATTCCCCCGTGCTGGTTCAGATCTTTATTTTTTCCCCTTTTATGTTTTGTTGTCAACACATTATCCCTATTTATGCTGTGAGTTGATTTCTGTGCTGCAGTAGCAAGTTGTATTTTCCCTTGTGTTTTGTTTGTTTGTTTGTTTTTCCTTCTTTACCCTGCATGTTATGTTTAAGTGTATAGTGTTCTATTTGGTGTAGGGGTGCCATTTCTTGCTTCCATCTGTCTGTTCATAACAGTACTCATGGTTTTATATTCTCTTGCTTTTTTGTTTCAGGTTGAATAACCTCCTTCAGTATTTCTTGTAGTGCAGTTCATGCATTAGAAAATTCTCTCAGCTTCTCTATATCTGGAAAGGTCTTTATTCCTCCTTCATATTTAAAGGATATCTTTACTGGATATATTATTCTTGGCTCATAATTTCTCTCTTTCAATAGTTTGAATATTTGATTCCACTCCTTCATGGCTTGTAGAGTTTTTGCCGAAAAAGCTGATGATAATTTAATGGGCTTTCCTTTATAGGTCACCGTCTTCTTTTCCCTGGCTGCCTTAAGGATTCTTTCTTTGTCATTGATTTTAGACAGCTTCAATACAATGTGCCTTGGTGAAGGCCTGTTGGGATTGAGGTAATTATTTGCTTTTAGATTGAGGTTCTATTTGCTTCTTGGATTCGAGAATCCAGTTCTATCTACAAGTTTAGGAAGGTCTCATTGACAATTTGTTTGAATATATTCTCTGTTCCCTTCTCTCTTTCTTCTCCTTCTGGTATGCCCATTATTCTTATATTGCTCTTTCTGATGGAGTCAGAAAGTTCGTGTTGAGTTCTTTCAATCACTTTAACTCTCAAGTCTCTCTCTTACTCCATCTGTGTCATTTCCATATTTCTATCTTAGATGTCACTGATTCTTTCCTCCATATGGTCAGCTCTATTCACTAAGCTGGCTATTTCATTCTTTATTTCTTTTATTGAGTTCTTAATCTTTAGAAATTCTATTTGGTTCTTTTAAAAATTTCAATCTCTTTGGTAAAATGTTCGTTTTGTTCTTTAATTGTGTTTCTGAGTTCATTAAACTGTCTGTCTGTGTTTTCTTGCATCTCTTTGACTTTTTTCAGAACTGCAATCTTGAATTCTCTGTCATTTAAGTCACATATTTCCATGTCTTTAAGTTCATTTATTGGAGACCTCATTTTCTTTCTGAGCTGCCTTGTTGCCTTGGTTATTCATGACAATTAATGAATTATTATTTCTCTCCCTGGGCATATACAGGAGTGGGTTCTGCAATAGGTTTGTAGAAAGAGGTCTTTCTTTTGCTTTCCCATAGGTTTTGGTAGAATGCATTATTTTCTCTCTGAGTGCAGCCTATTATTCTCTCTCACACTGTAGTGTTATATTTTCTCTGCACTGTTCCAGCTTCCCACACAATGGGAAGATTCCGTGGAAGACAGGCATCTCCTCTGTGCAAAGGTCACCTGGGTCTCAGGGCACTGCCTCTGTGGGGGGATGTGCAGAGCTTCCAATGTTCTGAAGGTCTTCCTTCACCAGATTCAGAGTCTGTGTGTTTCTGTGGGTCTGTTTATCCCTGCAGAGATCTGCCCAGATAGGTGGCTCTGAGCAATGGCGGTGACCACCAGCACAGCTAGTCCTGCACCCAGGACTCCCTCCCCTTCGGTGGAACTAGTGGACTGCAAGTCAATGGCTGCAGGCTGCAGTTCTCAGAACTGCAAATATTCTGTTCTTTTGATCTGACACTGCTACCGTTCCACTTCTAGCACTGGGAGGGTGGTTGTTGGGCGAGTTCTGTGAGGGTGGGGAAGGAGTGGCTACGCTCCACGCCTATGTCTTCTATTCCCTGCTCAGCAGTAAAGGCTTAAACCACTGTTTTCACCCTTTTTCCCCTCTGCCTTTGCTCCGAGTTCTCTGCCATGAGCATTGGGTTCAGCTGTGTTATATGCTGTCCCCTCAACCCTGTGGGCCATTAACGGAGCCCTAGCAGTCTGAGTTCTTCCCTCTCCCGTGACTGTGGTAGTTGCACAATGCAGGGAGCTCCGAGCTCCAAGCTTGGTCTACTCCTGTGCCCTGGCGGCCTGCGTCTTCGCACTTCCTGCTTCTCTGCTCCCCCACTCACCCAATTTGCCCACCTTTAGATGATTTTTGTTGCATATCTCTTGGTCTCGCCTGTCTGCTGTGCAGGGGATCCTTTGTGAAATTGTAGCATTCAATTTGTTGTAAATTCCAGGGAAGATTTCAAGAGGCTCACCTCATGCCGCCATTTCTATGATGTCATTCTGGAAGTCCTCTTTCATGAGTTTCTTTAGTTGCACTGTTGTGGCTGCCTTGATATCCTGAATCAATTCAAAACGTTTACTTTTCATGGTCATTTTGACTTTGGGAAAGAACCACAAAGTTGCATGGTGCCAGATCCGGTGAATAAGGTGGATGAGGACACACTGTAATGTATTTATTTGGCATAAATTGCCTACCAGAAGCGTTATGTGACATGGAGTCTTTCCTTGTGGTCACAAAATATGGCGAATGCTGCTGTCAAGTGCCATCTAACAGAAAGGCAGGGATCTTCAATACTGGAAGTGGTGTGCTGAACGTTAGTAACAGTGTGTGACAAGTTTCAAGTTGTTTGGTGCAGTCAGTCAGGTGTGAGAGATGGTTGTTGAGAGATGGTGTGTTTTAAAGTGTGCCATAAATCATCCTCCATCATGACAATGTTCAGTGTCACACGTTGTTTCTGGTATGGCATATTCTACCAAATAAAAACATTACGGTGTGTCCTCATCCACCTTATTCACTGGATCTGGCCTGTGTGACTTCTGGCTCTTCCCCAAAGTCAAAATGATTCAGGACATTAAAGCAGCTACGACAGTGCAGCTAAAAACACTCACAAAAGAGGACTTCCAGAAATGCTTCAGAAAGTTTAATGAAAGAATGATGAGATAAGTGTGCTTGAAATGAGGGGGAGTATTTTGGGGGGGATTAATGACAATGTGTCTTTTACTGTAATTAATTTTTTATTTAAACATTCTCTGTATTATTTGATAACAACTCATGCATCTTTTTGCTAGACAACCATATTATACATAATTCAGGATACTTTTCATAGTCAAAAATATTCTACTATTTCCCAGACAAAATAGGTGTACATTGGGCTTGTCTTGGATGAGGATGTATGGTCATTCTCCTGGAAGCAGACACTACTGGTTGTCATTCCAACATCCTTTCTTCTCTGCTAACAGAACATTGATGTTTTTGAGAGATAACTTTCATTATTCCACATGGTGCATACTTCATGGGAAACTGACCCTACCCCCTGCTCCCATGGGTGGATCCTGACTAACTCAGGCTAACTATCATAATTCTATTCCCTTGCCCATGGTTGTTTATTTATATTCTATTATTAAATTAATAAATATTAAATAATATTAAATAATTTTAGTAAACTTAGAGAAATAAATTTGGTATTTGATTGATTATTTATTAAAACTGGAGCCCTTTTTACCTCTTATCCAAGTGAGACAGTAACTTTCTTTGTAAGTAATCCTTTTTTATTTAGATTTTTTTGTTATTTGGAGCAATAAAAATGCTAATATCCTCATTCTCATAATTATTTGAGGAATTGGACCCTAACCAGATTTTCACTTCACCGTGATCTCTACTTGCATCATGCAGGATCCTCTTAGGGAAGAGGACTGAGGAGCTGGAGTGGGATACAGGGATGGGAATTTATCTTCCAAGAGTTAGGAAAGGTTATAAAAGGACTAGAAAAGTGTTTTCTGTGTCTTTTATCTTCTGAATAATATTTGAAAAACAAAGAATTATGCAGTAGTTATTTACACTTTTAGGTTGAGACAGAAATATTCCTAGAAGTTTATTGTAAGTTTTCTTGCAGGAGGGCTTACTCCACTTTTTCCAGTACCTATCCCTATAAACACATACACACACACACACACACACACACACACACACACACACATTTGCACACACAAATAAAACTTCACTTTTGGTGGGATTTTGAAAGGAATGGAAAAGACGTTTAAACTATCACATTTTTCTCATCTGTAGATAGCTGCTTCTCTGTTTGAACTTCTTGTGGTCCAACTATACATTAGGCAATTCAATATATGGATTCTTGTTTCCTTAAATCACAGATGAGGAATCAACCTAAATAACTATGGGAAAGGAAACCAGTTAAATTAATTATAGCATATCTAAACAACAGAATAACAAAGAATATTTAGGAAAGTCAATAATACAGGTTAAAAAATACTATTTTAATAACATACAAATTTTGCTTAAATTGCCTAATTATTCATAGGGAAATTATTAGAAATAAATATATACATATATATTGTACATACACATATACACACAAAATATTATCAGTGGTTATTTCTGGGGTATAGTCATATGATTTTCATTTTATTATATATACTTTTCTGTGTGATTTAAACTTTGTTCACTGAACATATATTTTTCCTGAAATAAAAAAAAATATTAAAATAGCAACAAAATTATTAACATCTCAACCAGTTACAATTATCTAATTAGTGTGTAATTTACTGCTATATACATTTAACCAGGTGTCCCTTTGCTCAAGTATTCTTAGTAATAAGGATTTAATATATCCTTGCTGTGTTTCTGCTCAGGATTTCATTGTCATATAGTTAAAATAGAACTTGTGAAAATACTGTAAATTGAGATTCAGATGATTTCTATTCTTTCTCTATAATCTGTGTTCTCTTAGTTATACTCTATCATTACTGATTGTAGTTATTTCCCACATGTTCTCCTTTGCACACCAAATAAGTGATTTGAAATGTTTGTGTAACAATTTTAGAAGCAAAACATTTAAGAATAGAAAACAATACTGCATGTGAAAAAGAGGACACATTATACGTTAATAGTGAGCTAGATATCTCATATATATTTTATCTTGAAATATTTTCATATAATTTTTTCAATACTGTGTTAGTGTCTATGTATTTTAACATTATTGTTCATATCATTAATATGAGAATGCAAAAACAGTATGTTTGACCTCATTTGACTTTTTTGACGTTCAGTCAGTTGAAAGGTTTGTAAGACGTTTCATTACCAAATGGTATGATCATTATTCATCTCATCATTTGATACATAATGTCAACTGAATTGCCTCCCTGGAGTGCGCTGTGCTTCACAGATCAATAGATTGATCAGGAGCTTGAAGGAGAGCTTTAAAGATTCATTGAAAAGCAGGAAAAATATGTCCCTCTTTTAAAATGGATTATGTAGTCATTGCATCAACTTAATTATTTTATTTATTTCAGTCCGTAAATCTTGTAACAATAGTTTTTTGAGTATTATAGCTCTTTAAGTAAATTAAATTATAGTGTTCATCAGACTTCTTTTACTCAAATGCATTGAAAAACTATATAACAGAAATAACAAGGCACATTTCTTTAATAAATTCTGCTTTTCAGGTCCATCTTGAGTGACTTTTATTTAAAATACAGTTCTCAATATTTTATGCCTTCCTTAAATATTATAAAACACTACTTTATATTATATCTAGGTCTTTTTTTTATAAAGAAATTGTTACGGCGAGAGGTTTGGTACCAGAGGGGCAGTTGGTCCTTCTTTGCTAACCCTTAGATGTTCGCCAGTCCTGTCCAATGGTCACAGAAGTGAGGAAAATATTTAAAATTAATTGAGTGCTATGTGTGCCAGCTCTTCTAATCACTTTGCATGTATTAACTCATTTAACATTGTAACAACCTTATGAGGTAGCTATTGCCATTTACCTTTTGACAGACGAGTTACATCATTTGCTGAAACTGATAAAGAGCTGAACCAGATTTGGGGGCTTGTAGGTGGCTCCAAACCACTGATGCGTACTATCCGTCGGGTACGACGGCAGACTAGTAAGAAAACTATTGAGCTTTTAACATGCTAGATCAGTTTTTGCTATAACTCTAATCTGTGGTGATTTGGAGAATGGAATTTACATATGAAGTGAGGGAGGCTCACTGTTCTATAAGATTAGCCAGAGAGTGTCAGGTCTGGCATTTGATTTTACCCTATTTACAGTCCAGTAAGTCAACCTGTTATTGTTTCATGGATGCTGGCA
The DNA here is from genome assembly GCF_964194185.1 of Rhinolophus hipposideros. Lineage (NCBI taxonomy): Eukaryota > Metazoa > Chordata > Mammalia > Chiroptera > Rhinolophidae > Rhinolophus > Rhinolophus hipposideros. The sequence continues at coordinate 2,001,897 of NC_138071.1, forward strand.
ACAGACATGAAAGGCCTAGATCCAAGACAAAGGAATATGTTAGTTATAAGAAGCCAGTAGCATGGGCATCAGCTGGCATGCTTCCATCCCAAGTGCTGTGGCCAGTACGGCCCCGAGAGATGCTGTGCATACACTGGGGATACGTGACAGCTGAGGAACACCGAGCTGTAGACACCTGCCACTTCTCTAGAAAGCAATAAGCAAGTTTGTTTGTTGTTCCAGAGAGATATAATATCTCATTCCTCAATGTTCCTTGCTGCAAACACGACTCTGAGCAATGGATCAGGTGAAGATAGGATAGGGTGTTGCATTCTTGGAGCATCTGTAAGAGCTGTAGGAGGGCCAGATGGTCAAGGGGTGTTTCTTTTCCACCCCTGGCCCCTACACCCTGTTAGTTTCTTATTGTTGCTCTAACAAATTACCACAGACCTTGTGCCTTAAGAAAACACATATTTATTATATTACAGTTCTGGAGGTCAGAAATATGAAATGGATCTCCCTGGGCTAAAATCAAGGTGTCAGCAAGACTGTGCTTCTTTCCGGTGGCTCCAGGAGAGTCTGTTTTCCAGCCTTTTCCAATTTCTAGAAGCTATCACATTCCTTGGTTCTTGGACCTCTTCCATTTTCAAAGCCAGCAATGGCTGATTGAGTCTTTCTCACATCACCTCATCCTAACTTTGCCTCGTCTGCCTCCCTCTTCCACATTTAAGAACTCTGATTACAGTGAGCCTACCAGATAATCCAGGATAATCTCCATATTTTAGGCCAGTTGGATTAGTGACCTTAATTTCATCTGTAACCTTGATTCCTCTTTATACTATAACACTTATATGGGTTCTAGGGGGCATTATTTTGCTTACCATATCAACTATCTTGGCTCTTAGTGAATTTTCATGAGTTGGCTAGCTTGTTGGCCATTCTGATTAATCTGACTGGCAGAGGTTGAGATCAAACTATTCAATTTGTTTCATAAAGTATTTAATTAAGGCTACTATTAATGGGATTTTAAGCAGTAGGGTTAGGACAACCTGCAGTATTGATTTCAGTGATGCCCCCAGAGTCCTAAACTCAGCCAATTTTGAATAAATACCCAGAAACACTAGTCGGTCTTATTTTAGTCGGCCAAGGTAAGTGTAAGGCCAGTCAGTTATCCATGAAGATCTACATGAGGGAGTTAGACTGACATGATAATCTTTGGTGTCATTTTCAATAATTACAGAGGGAAACAGATGGATCAAAAAGCAAATCCCTATGGAGAGATATTCCCTCATCCATGGAGCAGTTAGCCCAATCTCCCTCACATAGAAACATGTGAGGGAGACTGAAAGGTGCCCAATCACTCCCTTTTGAGGTTTGTTGCTAAGCTTTATGGGTCACCATTTCACGTCACTTTGGTTAAGTTACATGGGCAAAGTCACTGCATAGCTGCAGCTTTGAATGCCATAATACCCCATAAACCAAGGTCAGTGGGCACCAGGAGAACATGTGGATTCCCATCAGGAAGATTTAAATAAGATTTAAAGGTCAAGGAGCATTAATTATTCCTCTCCTCTCCCACTTCCCCCCAGAGTCTAAGGTCTTCTTCTCCAGCCCACATGGGGCTGGGTGAAAAGTACTCACCCCAGCGGTCATTATATTTATAATTAAGGATTATGTCAGTCCAACTATGTGCACAGGAGACTGAATTACAATTAAGTTTGAGTTCCCTAGGTCCTCTCATAACTGGGTTGGCACCTGAAAGGTGTACCAACTGGCCTGGCTGGGGGTTGCTGTGAGGGTAAAGAGCAATATATCATATCCAGGAATGGTCAGCGTGGAATCCCAAATTTTCAAAATAGGTCTGTAACCTTCACCCTTTTCATCCTGATTATTATCCAGGAGGTGATCAAAAAGATATAAACGCTTTCCATGGACAGCTGCGTTCAATGACAAAACCATACTACTTAGGTTTTGGAGATGGAGAGGAGATTAGGGAGATAAGATCAGAAACTTTTCTGCATTGCTTTTGAGGAGGCTCTTCCAGTCCCTGACAAGTCAGATGCCTGAGGAAGTCAGAGAGCATGGACTCTTTGTCAAATACTTGGCTTTCAGTCTATTGTGGGTGACCTTTGTGATGAATGGCATTGCACTGTGAGACTGTCCGGAAGCAGAAATATGACATAGGGATGCAGTAGTGTGGCAAGAGTTGGATGATCAGACTGAAACAGGGCGACTGTAATACCAAAGGGTGTTAACAGTATTGAAATACCAACAATAGCCCTGGGAGGGACACAAAGGTTCAATACAGTCAACTTGGCAGGAGCACATGGAATCAGTGCTGTTGGGAGACAGTTCTCCATGGTCCTCTTGTGTTTCTACACATTTTGTGAGCAGAGGAATTGCCGGCTCTTTTGTTTCAAGGTATCTCTACAAGAGTGTATAGTGAACAGTCTTGGGTGATAGCGGCACAGCCTTTTTCTGGATCAGAATGCAGTTTTGTTCACTATCCATTATAACAAAGACAGTATATCTATCTAGGATAAAGATGGAGCATGCTTATTTCCCATTATAAAATATGTGGGTTCCCTAAACTTATGATATTTTCCTATAACATAACCATGGTGTGTGTAGTTGTTATTTGTCCCTGTTTGCATTACTCTATGGAAATTGGAGCTCATGAAACTGGCCAACTTGTTAGTTTTTGTTATCCCTTTCGCAGTTCTTGACAAGCAAGAAGTAAAATATGACCTTGTGCAACCGCTGCACCATAGGCCAACTTTTGGCCGGTGTTGAAAGTCTGGCATGCAGTGGCCACTTCTGGGTCCGAAACAGAGTCTACTGTGTGTCCGTTTACGATGGAGGGTGTGCTGCCATGTTTAGTGTGACAGTGGACCCATGGAGTGGTGGTGGGGGTCTTCCTGGGGCAGGCTTCATCAGCGTCTTGATTCCAGCCGGTCTCATCAGAGAACAGGATTACTGCAGTCCTCTAAGGAGTGACCCATACTCTCATCAGCAGCCACAGTTTTGTCCCCATAGTTTGAAGTCCTTTAACCTGCCAATCTGTGGTCTTCCCTATGGCAGACCATACCTTGGGGTATTAGCAACTGTCCAGGATTTGTAACAATGTAACATGGTTTTTAGGGGAGTTTTGGTTGAGGCTCTAGTGTTGCCTTGAGTCGTGAGCACTGAGCGGCAGTAGCCTAAGGAGCATCATTGGGTTTCTACTCAGCTGAAGGATCGGGAAAGCAGGTGGAGGCATTCCAGGAACCTCTGTGAATTGAGGGGCCCACTTCGCGGCAGCTTTACTTTGGGTGGTGGACTTGGAAAATTTCTCCCAAAGTGGTGGCTGCCACTTGTTTATGTAAAACTCAGAGTATCGCTAGGACTAGGCTAGCTGCCTCCTGCATGTGACGTTTCCATTTGCCTAGAGGGGCCTGTCAAGCCCTCTCCATCTTCGTGCCCCTGCTTCCTTCAGACAGCAAGGGGTGTAGGTGGACCCTTGCCCATCAGGCTCTGAACCACCTAAACTATCTCCACTGGACAGTTTTCACATAGCCCAATTGGCTGTACACACCTCTGCTCCTGCATTATAAAACTTGGTACAGTTTTCCATAAAGTGACTGACCCTTTGACTAAGCAGAAGTTTGAAACTGAGAGCTGTATCTTATTCATCTTCACATACCGGCCCCTAGCTTAGTGCTAAGTACTATGTACTTAAGTACTTAATAAGCTCTTGCAGAATAAATGAATAAATCGGTGACTGCCTTGTGCATGTGGAAAGCGGTTGTGTTGGCAATTGATAAGGTATGTCTATCAAATCAGGAGAGTGTTCTTATTAATAATGTGCTGTCTGCCTCATTCGTATCAATAGCTATGAAGTTTGGCTTCAGTATTCTACTATAACAATTAGGAAAATGGATAAAGTAAGGTCGCTTTTTGTGTTCCATTTGCAATGATTACATAGATGACTCTTTAACTTCTCTCATGCTTACTGCTTACTTCTGAAAGAAAGGGAAAAAGTGGTTACAAAGCAAGAAGCCTGGCCTTTAAGCCTCCTTATAGTTGCCACAAAAACAATCTCATAGTATCTTTGTCAGCAAGGTTCATCTTCCTAACACTAAACAAAGTTAAATAAGGTTAGCACCACTGTCTTTCTAGTGGCCTTTTCCCAAATTCCAGATGCTTAATTGTTCAAATGTACCTTCTGGGAATTTTCGGCTATTCCCTGGGAATTTAACAGAGAACAAAGGAAGCTAATGTTTATTAAACAAGTACAATGGTTTAGGCATTGGGTTGGGCACATTTTTTTGTGGGGGGGGGGTTTATCTAATATAATATTTACGAGCACCCATGTTATAAAGGGACATTAAGTTTAAGTACTTCCAAATCCCATACAACTAGTATTTTACTTAATATTCAACTGGCTCCCAAGCTTCCATTTTTTCCATTAGACCTCAGTTATTCAAATACTTTGAATTGATGAAAACTTATGGTTAACATGAATGCTGACCATAGTGTTGTATGAAGGATTGTATTAACTAGAGAGAGTGTTCTATGCACTCCTACCAACGATGACAATTTTTGAGTTTTCCTTTCTTAAGTTCATATACACAAAAATCACTATGAACACATACATAAGTATAGCCAATCCTGGTTATTCATGCAAATACCGAATCAGTGAATACTGAATTATTTCTCTTCAGGGAAATACAGGGATAGGTTCCTGCAGGCCTCTGGCCACAACATTTCCATCAGCTGAGCAATACATCACCTAATATTTTGTGTGTTTCTGTCTAAAGGTACCTTACTTAATATATAGCATTGATTCATTAACATGGATTCACTAATATTGACTATTGAGCCAACGTCCCTAAGGCTGATGCCTTCATGAAGCTTATCTAACTAACACACGTTTCTCCAGAAGGCACATTGCGGCCTTTTTATTCTTAGGGACTTCAGACTGTACTTCAGAACTATACTTGGGGTCCATTTTAAACAGTGCAATCACTAACAAAAACCACAGATATGGGACTACATACCACTGAAAGGCCATTGTTTACAGTATGAGGGCTGAAACAAGAAAGCAAAGTGTTATCTAGTTTGACGTCAGTAATGTGAGTGTGTCAGGTGACTCAAACATTTTGCTGCTCTATTCATGTCTGTGAAGGACCATGAGCATTGTGCTATGAGCATTGATTTTTGGACTATAAGTAAATTTCAGCACTTAGATGAATTCACAAATATGGAATCTATGAAAAATGAGGACAACTGTTACGTATTATGTATACACATTTATATAATTACTAAAATGCTTTTTCAAAATACATATGACTCCTATTCTCCAACACTATATTCTTGGTCGATGCCTTTAGTCAGCCTCTATATGGTCATATACGCTGTGACAGGTATGGTTGTTGGCACTGTGGATATAACAGTGAGAAAACATTCATTGTGCTGACAGGACTTTTTTAAGTGAATACTATGCCAGCTGATGATCAGTGCCGTAAAGAAAAACTAAGCAGGAGTAGAGGCTCGACTGCTGTGGAGAGCTATTTTATATAATTGGCCAGGGAAGGCCCCACAGACAAAGTGGCGGAGACCTGAAGTAAATGAGAGAGCAAGCCTTGTACAGACGAGGGAGGGGCGCTCCAGAGAGGGAGAGGGCCAGAAGAGTGGTGGAGCCTGGGAGAATCCCATGGGGAAGGTGTCCGAAGAGAGCAGGCCAGTATGGAGGCAGAGTGAGCCCAGACTTCAGGACGTGGCAGCAGCAAGTCAGCAGGCCACTTTACAGTCTTGTGAGGAAGGCCATGGAGCCCAATTACACCAAACACCTCTTTGAGAAAACATTTCTAGTTTTAAAAAATTACCCCTTTTCCTCTAAAGACATAAACTGCCCTATAAATGATACAAACATGTTATTAGCTACTGATTAAAGTGCTGCGTCCCCTGGGGCCCCAGGTCTTGTCTCACTGTCTACACAGGACAGACACACGCAGCGTGTTTTTTTTGTAAGTTTTCTTTAATCCTTCCTCAGAAAATGAATTTTCAACTATTTGTTTCTGATGAGGTCTAAATTAAAATTATCATTGTTTTACTGTCACTCCCCACCCCTCCCTAGTCCTTTATCTTCCCGAAGCTTTCTGGGTGCTTGATGAGCTTTCTTCTCCTTTTTTCCCAATTTTTGCCATTGTCCCTGACGTATGGTCTGTTCAGAGACACCCATAGAGTTAGAGCTCATCTTATCTTGGCTTGACCGCTGATGTTTTTGACTATAAGCAACAGATTGAAACCAACGGCTTAGAGATACTTGATTGTAGTGAGTGGTGAGAAAGTAGAGACTGTGGATGACACAGTGACACAGTCTCAAGTTGTGGGATGATGTCTAAGCCACACAGTGCTTTGCTCATGATGCTTGCTCAGTAAATGATTGATAATTAAGTAAGCAGATGGAAAAAGTGAATGAATTAAAAAATAAATGATGTAGCTTGATTTGTCTCTGCGTTCGTTCTGCTAAAATGCAGACAGGTTTCAAGCACTCCTGTCCCCATATCTGCCACCTGCTCCCAGGCACCGTCATCTCCTGCCTTTGATTTTGCCATTGCCCTTTACTTCGTCTGTCTAACTCCACACTTGATCCTTACAGTCTGTTTTCATCACAGCAGTTAGTGAGATACTTTTAAAATCTAAACTACATCACGTCACCTCACCATTCAAAACCATCCACACCCTTACCTTTTCTGCCCTGGCTCTGCTGCCATGTCCTTAACAGTCAAATTTCAACACCTGAAAATGGCTGACAGTACCATATACAATCTGACCTCATATCTTATGCCCTCCCTTTCCTCACTCTGTTCTCGCCACGTTGGCCTTCTTGCTGTTCCTCAAACACACACCCATGCTCCGTCTTCAGGGCCATGGTGGTGGCTCTTCCATTGCCTGACTTACTTTTCCTCCAGGTATGTGCATGGCTAACCTCATCACCTCCTTCAAGGATGCTTAAATGTCACGTTCTCAGTGAGGTCTTCCCTGACAATCCTATTTAAATTTCTAATTCCACAATCACGTTGATTAATCATCCTCATCCTTCTTTAATTTTCCCATAACATTTATCATCTTTTAGCGTACTGTAAAATTTACTATTTTTTACTTTTAATAACTCTTCTTCACACACTGAAATGTATGTTGTGGGTGGCAAAGAGGCTTTACTCAGGATTTTGCTTCTCTCTCTTGAAATGCTTCTCTTGAATGTGGACCCATTTGAATCCTACTCAGGATTCAAGTTCCAGTTCAAGTACCCAGGTGTAGAATTCCTAGCATTTCTCCCCACACCAGATCTTCTACATGGTACAGAGACTTTTTTTGTACAACCAAAGCATATGCTTATTATTGTAGGAAAGTCAATAAAGAAAAATCTGAGCATTCAATATTTTGGTTCCAGGCAGCTAGTTTATATAGATTTATGCTGAATTAATTGAGCAGTCATACAGATGACTCTAATTTGTACATTTTGAATTGGTTTTATGTTTATTGTTTTAATTATTTTTTTTTATTTTTCAATTACAGTTGCTGTACAATGTTATATTAGTTTCAGGTGTACAACATAGTGATTAGACTTTTCTATAACATGTGAAGTGATCGCCCTGATAAATCTAGTACCCATCTGATACCATATATAGTTATTACCGTATTATTGACTATATTCCTTATGCTATCATCTATATCCCCTGACTGTTTTTTAACTACCACTTTGTACTTCTTAATCCCTTCCTTCCTACAGCCATCCTCTCAACCCCTCCCAGCTGGCAACCATCAAAATGTTCTCTGTATCTATGAGTCTGTTTCTGTTTTGTTTGTTTATTTCATTCTTTAGATTCACATATAATTGAAATCATATGGCATTTGTCTTTCTCTGTCTGACTAATACATTCAGCACAATACCCTCTAGGTCCATCCATGTTGTCACAAATGGCAAGATTTCATCCTTTCTTTTGTTTTTTAAGTGGCTGAGTAATGTTCCATTGTATATACAGAGGGTGTCAAAAAATGTATACACACTTTAAGAAAGGGAAAAACTTTTAAAATTGTAATACTCATTGTACACTGGTAACCAAAGATGAATAAAAGTCACCTTTGACTTCTGCAATTACAAGAGGTGCTCAAAGTGGTTACCCTCAGCATAATTTTAATACAGTTTTTTCCTTTCTTAAAATGTGTATACATTCTTTTTTGGCACCCTCTGTATATACAACTTTTTCTTTATCCATTCATCTATTGATAGTTACTTAGGTTGCTTCCATATCTTGGCCATTGTAAATAATGCTGAAATGAACATATAGATGCACATGTCTTTTTGAATTCCTGTTTTGGGTTTCTTTGGATAAACACCCAGAAGTGGGACTACTGGGTCCTTCTTTGTCTCTCATTATTCCCTTTGTTTTAAACTTTATTTTGTCTGGTATAAGTATTGCCACCCCTTTTTTTTTTTTCACTTCTATTTTCATGAAATACCTTTTTCCATCGCTTTACTTTCAGTCTATATGTCTTTCAATCTGAAGTGAATCTCTAATAGGCAGCATATGTAAGAGTCTCATTTTCTTATTCATTCAGCTCTCCTATGTCTTTTGATTACAGCATTTAATCCATTTATATTGAAAGTAATTGTTGATAGACATGTAGTTATTGTCATTTTATTATTCCTATTTGTGATCTTTTTTTGTTTGTGTGTTTCTTCCTAAAGGATTCCCTTTAACTTTTTTTGTAATACTGGTGTGGTGCTGATGAACTCCTCTACCTTTTTTTCTTGTTTAAGAAGCTCTTTATGTGTCCTTCAGTTCTAAAGCATAGCTTTGCTGGGTAATCTTGGTTGTAGGTTCTTGCTTTTCATCACTGAATACTTTGTGCCAATCCCTCCTGGCCTGCAAAGTTTCTGTTGAGAAACCAGCTGATAGTCTTATGGGAGCTCCCATGTAAGTTACTAAGTGCTTTTCTCTTGATGCTTTTAAGATATTCTTTTTGTCTTTAAACTACGATTTTAATTATGACGTATCTTGCTGTGGGGCTCTTTGGGCTCATTTTGTTTGGCACTCTGCACTTCCTGGGCATGTTTGTCTATTTCCTTCACCAGGTTGGGGAAGTTTTCTGTCATTATTTCTTCAAATAGGTTTTCAATTCCTTGCTTTCCTTGCTCTCTGTCTCTTCCCCTCTTGGTATACCTATGATGTGAATGTTGGTACACTTGATGTTGTCCCAGAAGCCCCTTACACTATCCTCATTTTTTTTTTGGATTATTTCTTCTTTCTGCTGTTCTGATAGGGTGTTTACTGCTAGATTATCTTCCAAATCACTGATTTGATTCTCTGATTCATCTAGTCTGCTAGTGATTCCCTGTAATGTAATCGTCATTTTAGTTATTGCATTCTTCATTTGTGACTTGTTCTTTGTTATGTTTCTATCTCAAATTTTATGTTTCCTGTCTCTTTGTTGAAATTCTTACTGAGATCATTGAGCATCCTTATAACCAGTGTTTTGAACTCTGTATCTGGTAGATTGCTTGTCTCCATTTTTAGTTCTTTTTTTTGAGATTTGTTCTGATCTTTTATTTGGGACATATTTTTTAGTTTCCTCATTTTGTCTGCCTCCCTAGGTTTGTTTCTATGTATTAGGTAGGGCTGCTATGTCTCCTGGTCCCAGCAGAGTGCCCTCATGTAGTAGGTGCACCATAGGTAGTCTTTCTGGTCACCTGAGCTGGATGCTCCAGGATTGTCTTTTGTATGGGTTGTGTGTGCCTTCCTGTTATAGTAGAATCTTGATTGCTGTTGGCATCTCAGTGGGAGAGATTGACCGTCATGCTGATTTGTTTTGAAGACACTGGCTGTGACTACAGTGGAAGAGCTGTTGTGCGGGTGCTGACCCTATGGAATAGTACCTGCCCAATCTGCTCTTTGGGTGTGTCATTTGTGGAGGTGGTTGGGTGTTGTTCTGGTGTGGGTGAAGCTGGCCACTGGGTGTGTTGGGTCTGGGGCTTCTGAGGGGGACTCTGGTGCAGGCCAAGGTCAGCCGCTGCTTGTACCATGCCTAGGACCACTTGTTATATAAGCTACAAAGTGATCTGCAGATGGTTGCCAGTTTTGCTGGGCTTGGTGGTATCTGGAAGAGGCTAAGTTGTAAACTAACATCAGCTGCCACCAGTGCCTGGTTTAGGGCTGCTTAGCAAGAGATACAGGGCATGCTGAAGCCCAGTGTTACTTATTTGAGGTTAGTGAACTTTTGATTGATTTTACTGAAGTACAAAGCAGGAGCCAAGACAATTTGTTTGTATGGAAAAGCCACTGGAAAGGGCTTGTGTGTGCCTGCAAGTTGGTTGGGGCCTGGTCTCTGGGAATCACCAGGGTGGGGTGATGTTAAATAGTTTGATGGATACACTGATATGGCACCTGACTTCATGTGCACCCCAGGACTGGGGAGGGCTCAACAAAGAAACAGTAGCTTCTGCCAGCACTTCTGTCTGGGAAAAAGCTGCCCCTCCAGCCCTCATCGTGAAGCCAGACACTCAGTTCCTCCCCATATGTCCCTGACACCTTTTGAACTGCTGCCCCAGGGCTGGAGCTCAGAGCGAGTGAGTCTGTCATTGAGTAAGTCCATACACAGACCCAATAAGAAGAGAGCCTGGGTGTCGTGCGGGGCGTCCGGAGGGGTCTCTGGTCCCACTCCCCATATAAAAACGCAGGACACGGTAAGGCCAAAAAGGAACACCCACGGAGCCATAGATAGGGAAGTCAAACCAGTATATTCTCGCTGGTGGCTGCGCTGGAGACACAGGAAGCAGGATCTACATAATCTGCCTAACAGCAGTCCGCACTTGCCAGCCACCATCTTCTTGCTAGCCCCCATTCTTTCTGCTAGCATAGCCACAGCAGTTATATTAGTGGCCAATGGCTTACGGGTTACAGCTGACGGCCAACTAGCCACAGCTGCTGGCCATCTGATCACAGTTGATGGCCATTTACTACCCGAGCCAGCACCTTTCTATGTGAGGCCGAGAGCCTGGAAACTGTTTTTTGGGGCTTTGTCCCCACAATCCACCCCTACAGGGTCTCGCCTCACAATCTATGCGACAAGTGTCTTCTGCGAGGGTCCCTGTGCGAGGAGCCTGGAGGTGAAGACAATATCCTGGACACAGCCAGGCTCTCTGAGCACAGCCAGGGTTTCTCAGGGCACCACCCCAGTACTTCTGGGCACAGCCAGACTTCCTGGGCTTCTTAGGGTACCACCTGTCTCCCCGGGCACAGCCAGAGTTTCTCAGTGCACTGCCACTTTCTCTGGACACAGCCAGACTTCCTGGACTCAGCCAGGGCCTCTCAGGGCACTGCCACTCTCTCTGGACACAGCCAGACTTCCTGGACACAGCCAGGGCCTCTCAGGGCACTGCCACTCTCTCTCTGGGCCTCTCGGGGTACTGTGCTGGAACAACAGCGGCTCACATCAAGGTGCTTACATATTATCAATGGCGGCCAGTCAAGACACAAAAGCAAACATCCACCAGTCCCACTACATGGTGGTATGTTCCCAAACAGTCAAGCGTCCATTAAATCAGGGATAGAAGGCAATTCCTCATAGTCCATAGTCATTCGCCAGGGCTGTCCTTGGGGTGAGGGATGACCTTGACCTCACCCTCATCTCCCACGGAGGACTCAGCAAGCGTTTCCTCCTGGGACAAGTCCCGCATCTGGGCTGCCTCAGCAAGCACTTCCCAGCCCACAGGGCGGCAACAACCTTTGCTTTCTCCGCTTTCTCCGGCCTCTGCTGGTTGGGGAACCATCCACGTCTTTCTACTTCTCCACGGGAATCGAGCTCTTCGGCAGCTGCTCCTCCTGGTCCTCCTCAGACTGAGCTTTCATACGCACAAACTGCTCCACTGCCCTTCGGAAAGCTTTGGCCGGCACCGTATCCTGCCGACTACGCCAAGTGTCACGCAGGGAACCCTGCTCACTGCGCCATTTGTTGTGCAGGGTCTCAGCTCCCATTCTCCACCCAAGAACGCAGGACACGGTAAGGCCAAAAAGGAACACCCATGGAGCCATAGATAGGGAAGTCAAACCAATATATTCTCGCTGGCGGCTGGGCTAGAGACACAGGAAGCCGGATCTACATAATCTGCCTAACAGCAGTCCGCACTTGCCAGCCACCATCTTCTTGCTAGCCCCCATTTTTCTGCTAGTGTAGCCACAGCTATTATATTAGTGGCCAATGGCTTACGGGTTACAGCTGACGGCCAACTAGCCACAGCTGCTGGCCATCTGATCACAGTTGATGGCCATTTACTACCCGAGCCAGCACCTTTCTATTGTGAGGCCGAGAGCCTGGAAACTGTTTTTTGGGGCTTTGTCCCCACACTGGGCCTCCTGCAGCCCTCTGTCTCACTGAGCCACAATCTCCACTGGTTTTCACAGCCAGAAGTTATGGGTACTTCTCTTCCCAGCACTGGAGCCCTGGGCTGGGTTTGGGAACCCTCTCTCCACAGGGAGGACCTACACAGCTGAAATATCCCTCTGAAATTTTAACTGCCTCACACAGGTGTGAGACCAGCCTGTTCTACGTCTCTGCCCCTCCTACCAGTCTCGAGGTGGCGGCTTCTATATGTCTTTCATTATAGGACTTCTATTCAGCTAGACTTCAGGAGATTCTCAATGATGGTTGTTCTGTAATTTAGTTATAGTTTTGAGGTGGTCATGGGAGAAGCTGAGCGCAGCATTTACCTACTCTGCTGTCTTTACCAGAAGCTCTTGAATTCTGTTTTATAACTATTTGCTTGCTGACTTATTGTACAGCAGAACCTAAAATTGGAACTTTAACACTCGGAGAAATGTCCCTGAAAAATCAGCTTGTTTGTGTCATTGTTGAAGATTTAAAATTGGAGTCACTTTGGAATTCTAGATAAAAGCATCCTATTTTTTCCTATTAAACAGAAGAGTAAGTTGGAGTCTCCAGATTGTTAAATATCTTGGGCTGTTTGAATCTAAGACTTGTATCTTACCATGAACTCTTGGTTTCATAATATATACTTTCTTGAGACACTATTTTTCAGCATTTTGCTCCCTTTGTTTTCAGTTATGTCACCTTTGATTTGTTGGCTGTATGCTGCCTTCACTGATGTACTCATTATTTTCTGACTACATCATGCTATTTCATAAATTTGCATTTATTTGATACCCAGAGGAGCTTGTATTTTCCTCATATTCACTTTGTCACTCCAGCCTTTGAAACACTGCATAAAAGTCACCTCTTTTTTGACATCTTCCCTGATTGCAGCCAGATACAATTTATCCCTGCCATCTCTATGTTCTTTTGGCATTTTTATATCTATGGAACTGCTCAATACTTAAGTCACTTTATTTTGTGTGTGTATGTGTTTTGTTTTGTTTTGTTTTTTTATTTTTCTGCGCCCATTTATTTCTTTGCTTATTTTTATGTGTGCTGGGACCACATTCAGCACTAGACCTAAAAGATTTAGGGGCCTACAATGTTTCAGGTATTTGGTCACTCCAATTTGCGTAGCAGGAAGGACTTCTGTATTCTCAAGATACTTGAGGAGTTGTTCTGAGCTCTCTCATGAGAGCTCACTTCAGCTGTTGCACAAATCCATCTTGGAAGCTTCTTATTGCACCTTCTAGTCCCTGTTCTCAGGTTTTCTTGTACAGTATTGTCATGTTCACAAAGGTACAGGGTACCACTCTGCACCATGGCCACACTGTTTCCTGTCCCATCCTGAGAAGGAAAACCTTTCTAGCTCTTGGCAAAGTTGGGGTCTCAGAGAAGCAGGAGACCTGGGGAAGTTAGAAGGAAAGGCCAGCCCAACCTACACCAGTGACTTAAAAATCTCCACTTCCTGGAGCTCACTGTGTTTTTAAGGCAATATTTAGTAAATACAATATTTTAAATTTTAAGGTGAACAATATGCTTTGAATTATGTCACCACTGTTTGAACTTCTCCAGGCAAGGAAAGACTGTGTGTTCACTTTTGTGTGAGAAAAAAATATGTTGATGGCCTTCTTCCTCCACCCTCCAAAAAATCAATTTTTTAAATTTCTCAAAATGTTTCAGAATAAGTACTTTCATCCACAATTTGCATATGAGAAAACTAAGATGCAGAGTGGTTAAGTAATTTGTCCATAGTAAGTGGAAAATGCCAGGCTTAATCTGTAGGCTCTTCTGTCTCCAAAGCCCATGCACTTTTACTACTAAATATTGACCATTTTATTATTCGTTAAAAATAAATGCCATAAGAGTTTCTGAGATTACTCTATATAAAATCTCACTTTAAAAAAACTTCTATTACTTTATCCTGCTATATATAGACATACAACATTAAAGCATACATGATTTCATTAAATCTTAGCAATAACCCTATTAGATGTTATTTTTCTTTTCTTCAAATTTACAGATAAGAACTCTGAGACAAAGAGGGGTTAAGTAAAATGTCAAAAATCTACAGATTTTAAGTGGAGGAGCCTGTGTTTGAAACCAGATCTTCCTAAGGCTAGAGTCCACATTCTAAGGAATGTAGTTACTTTGTCTTTTATAAATCTACCATGTTTCCCCGAAAATAAGACCTAGCTGGACAATCAGCTCTAGTGCATCTTTTGGAGCAAAAATTAAAATAAGACCCAGCCTTATATTATAGTATAGTGTAGTGTAGTGTAGTATAGTATAGTATATTAGTCCAATATTATAATACTATAATATAGTATATTATATTAGTAGTATAGTATATTATATTAAATACATTATAATATTTACTATATTAGTTATAGTAAAATAAGACCAGTGCTTATATTAATTTTTTCTCAAAAAGATGCGTTAGGGCAGATTGTCTGGCTAGGTCGTATTTTCGGGGAAAAACGGTAGTATTTACATTTGTCCGTGTTAGATGGTGAAGGGTAGAATTTATTGTAAATTAGTTAACTTTTTGTTATGTTTCATGTACTGATTTGATTATGTTTTCATATAATGCTATTTTATTGTATGACGTGTCTTCGTGTGCGAGGATGATTTCGATTATGTGTGGCTGTGCCACATGTTTGATTTCCTATTTCAGCAAAATTAACTTTTAGTGTCATAGATATCGTAGTGAACTTGTATGTCTTTAAGGCATGAGTTTTTTGGCAGATTTACATATTACTCATTAATATCTTTTGTTTGTTGCATTTTTGTTTACTGTTAAAGAATGGCAATTTATTTCCTTTGTGAAGGTGCCAAATTACCTAATTTGAAGGCATGGTACAAAAGAACGTTTGTTGCATATTTTATGTTCAATTAAAATTAACTTCGGCATTGTTAGTTCACATGGGGTATTTATTTCTACATGTCTATGTATGTGATTTCTGATGCATATTCACCTTCTGTGAGTATACTCCATAGTGTGTATAAACACAGGGGAGCCTCTCTTCATGCAATTGCAATCCATTATCTACTTTAATTTTACAAGAAATATTTTGAAAATGGAATGGTTCTTATTACTGGAGGATAAACTATAATTTGCGTTTGTCTGCTTCAGGCTAAAAACAGCACAACTTTACATTAAACATTGTGAAATCTTCTTTTCCATTGGTTTTCTGCACAGAGAAATTCATTCATTTTATAAGTACATAAGAAATGAATTTCATATCTATTACTTAAGCACAATAGACTTACATATGACACATATGTATCCAGTGAAAGAATGGGTTGCTGAAAGGTCTTCTTCTAACTATGAAAAGATAATCATTCTAAGCAAGTTACAATGATTTGTCCCTCACCAAAGATGTGAAAAAGAAAACACCTTCCAATTTTCCAATGTATTCAGTTACTCATTTTTAGGAGAATAATTATTTTTCTATCAACTGACCATTCAAAAGAATTGAATTTCAGAATTTTCTTAAGACAGTTTTATTTAAACAATTGCAATACCATCAGATAACTTATAATTTTCCTCCAAGAAAGAAGTGTAATATAAAGTCTCTGATACTGTTGTTATTTTTAGAATTTATCTTTATTTAGCATTTTAGTGAAGTATCTTTACAGCTATTACAATTAAGGAACAGTCTAAGAAGTTCTATCACTTTTCTAAATTCAGCCTAGAAGTTCTATGTTACAGCTGGAGATATTCTTCAAGGTGCAGAAGTGTATACGTTTTATTTTTAAAATACTGTCAGTCCTAATGCCTATCAATATTTTGGACTAAGGTTTTATTTTGTTGTTGTTTTATTTTCTGTATCACCATATGTTTGGTTTTCAAAGCAAGAGATTGTGATTTTGGCTTAACTGCAGTCTTTACACATAGAATACGTTGTTGGAATTTTTTGCCACTAGAACCTTCTTATTTTTAAATTAAGCGTCATAAAGCTTACTGATTCTCTCACTACAACTCCTTGCTTTCACTTTCTCTTAATAGTCCTTTGAAAGGTGTTTCTTCTGTTACTTCTTTGACCATATCCCAGTCTTTCTTTACATTCAGAAACCATTCTCAGTTCTCTTTGAACTAGCCTATGCTCATCGTTTATTTGCGTTTATTCTTTGCACATCTTAAGCTTTCTTACTTTTAATTTTTCAGGGAAATTTGTATTTGAATTTCATCAGGCCTCCCGATTCCATACTTTTTACTAGATTATTGCTTGCCGATACTCATGAATCTTTTTCTCTTTGTCCTCATGCTTTTCCATTCTTTCTTTTCTAGTTGCATATGAGATCTTCCTGCTCTCAAGATGTTACCTCGTCCAATAATTGGAAAACAGGGCACAGTTTTTTTGGCCACCATCGTCTATGAATGAGATTTAGTGACTAAACCTCATTACAGAAACTACATACTCATAATTTTACCTTTATATAATATCTACATATTTATTTAGGAGAATTTTAATATTTCTTGTTTTTTTAATATCTACTCTTTGCTACTTATCTGTGGATGTAATCATTTTATCATATATTATAAAATTCATGACAACAAGGGATGTATGTTTTTACATTAAACTTCCAGGTATTCAGCATTTTGTACAGATAAATTTAATTAATACTTAAATAATTTAATATTGATGCTATAACAACCTATAAAGTTTTTCAGGGTAAGGCTCTTCCTGATATTTAAGGAACAAGAGAACACTGCACAATAAAAATGTGACATATCTCTGAATGTTCTTGTTTCTGATACTATTTACCTAAACTCTCCAGATTGTAAGTTTATAAGATGATTAGAAGTTAGAACTCCAAAGAGTTTCCCATTGTTATTTTATTGTAGTCTCTGGAATCTTTTCTTTCAAATTAGATATAACCTTTTTGCTCTCAAGAAAGTACAACATGTATGCAAAATGACATTTGGGACTGGGTCACGGCGAGTTTCAAAATGTAGTAGGAGATATGGAAGTAAAATAGCAATAATCAAGACAGGTAGTAAAAATACTTGGATTTTTAAAGCAGTTTTTTTTCAAAATAGTCACATATCTATAAATACTATATTTCTGCTACCTTAAAGAGTTAATTTGAACTTAATTTGAATTCAACTTAAAGAGTTAGAAGATTTGTCTATTCCATCATTTCAGAAAGATTTTCATCAATTTAAAAGCATGATAATAAACAATGGACAAAATCAAGTGAGAGAAAATAGATGCAGGAAAATAATAAAGCTATATTAGGATCAGCTCACAGAAATATTTTCTATGTAGGCCTGTTCAGTTGCTAGGATGGGCCACAAATCTACCTTTGATCAATTTAGCAGCCAAATTAAAGGAGGCAGCGTACTTATGGTGTAAGATGAGTGCTGTTTATAAAAATCAAGTAATAGAAAAATCGTTTCTAGCAGGAATCATAGTTTTTCCAGATACTGAGCCCTACAGGATTTGCCCCCTAGTCTTCATGAAGGCACACTATGTAACATAGTGGATGCGCACTAACCCCATAATGAACACAGTCAGTGTATGTCACATAGAGAATTCCAACGTGAAGCTCCATAAAAGCAATTTAAGTGGTGCTAACACATTCCATTTGTCTTGGGAATTAGTGCATCATAATCTGGTCAGATTAAGATGTCAGATTTTGACTCTCTGCCCGAGTAATGGATGTGCTGTATGTCATTTAAGCAATCCTCCACAAATGTTTTTTTTTTCATCTAGAATTTTGACAAGGATTAGATAGCAAAGAGTTTGTACTCTTAGGCAAGAATGTGAGGTTCAGAAATCATACATGGCTTAGACAGATTATCTAGAGCAGGGGTGTCCAAACTGCGGCCCACGGGCCAACTGTGGCCCGCAATCCATTGTTAATTGGCCCGCAGCAAATTCCAAAAATAAATTTAGTTTACTTAAATAAACCAGGTGAGGCAATCCGTACTTCACCTCGAGTGAGTGGCGTGGCTGTTTGTGTATTTTACTGCATATGGCCCTTGGTAAAAACGTTGAAAAAAGTTTAGACACCCCTGCTCTAGAGAGAAAATAAAGATGAGGTTTCTGGAAATTGCAGTGCCTAAATCAAACCCCTGCCTGAATAGATGGCCTCGACTTCACCTAGTCATGGGGATGGGTTTAGAAAGGAAGAATGGGCATTTGGTAGTATCTAATGTTTTAATTGAGTTGACTACCTGTACGTATATTGTTTTTCTGTTTTGTATACTTAAAAAATTCACAGTAAAAATATAAAAGAAAACTTTAAACATTTAAGCTAAAAGGAAAGAAAGAATGAATGGGAAAAGTGAAAATCTTTTGCAAACACATTTCAGAATTCAGTGCAAAGGAAAAGATTAGGAATTTCAGGGCTTGGAATTTACCGCTGTGACACTCTGTGGCTCCTGATGTGTGGGCTGGGACTTGTCTGGGGGCAGAGGGAATATGCTGTCATTGCAGAGTGTTTGTGGATCCAAACAGCTGTCCTCAGTGTCATTAGGTAAATAGCAAAGCCAGGGCAAGACTGGCGCCCTATGCTGTCTTCTGGATAGTGTTCTACCACGTAAAGATGGGCCACACATTTTTCTCTGAATCATTTTATTAACAAAATTATCCAAAGAAACAATTATCCAGTTGTTTCTAATCTAGCCATAGCCACAGATAAAATCTGAGGAAAGATTCCAATGTTTTCTCTCCTACTAAACAGTTTAGGGCACATGTCTTTAATGGATCAAAAAAAGTTCAGGATACTTCTCTGAGTACTTTTTACTAACATGTGTAGAAAGGCCCCCAGGTGGCCTATATCCACTCCTTCTTCAGGGCTTCACATCAGCATAGATCACTCTCCTCTGCACCTCACACCCGCCTTCCTAATGCCCTTTCATTCTTTGGTCAGGCCTCAGACTCACTTCTAGGTAGCCTTCCCGCATCACACTTGAAGTCTTCTTGGTGTATGATCTCATTGTATCCTGGCTGTCATTTCCTATCAGTGACCACAGTTTGCAATTATATATTTGTGTGATTATTACTTTTTGTCTACATATTTACAGAATGTTTTATTTCCCTATTCCAATCTTCTTCAATACCTATCATAGATATATGACTTATGAATGCCAGGAATTTAACAAAGCCTTACAAATTGCTCCTATAATTTGTTGTTGAATGAGATTTGTCCTTGCATCTTTGCTTCCTAAGAAGTGCTTGGGTGGCTCTAAAGTTCTTGATGAAGTCTCTTAATTATTTCTTTATTAGATTGTCATCTATTGTTATTTAAATAATGGGAATTAAAATCTCAGCAAAATACAACCTTATGAAACACTGATAAATAAGAAAAAATAAATCTCTTAAGGATCAAAAATAATTTGTAAACTGTAAAAAAAATGAATTATAGTTTACTTTTATATTTAATACAAAATATTTATACTGCCTGAACCTAAGATAACATCCTACTATAAAGTTTTCCCTTTTTTTGTTTTTTTGAAGATTTTTATTAAAATATAGCTAACATGCAACATTATATTAGTTTCATGTGTACAGCATAGTGGTTACACATTTATATAATTTATGAAGTGATCCTTCTGACTAGTGTGGGGACAAAACCCCAAAAAAACAGTTTCCAGGCTCTCGGCCTCACATAGAAAGGTGCTGGCTCGGGTAGTAAATGGCCATCAACTGTGATCAGATGCCAGCAGCTGTGGCTAGTTGGCCGTCAGCTGTAACCCGTAGGCCATTGGCCACTAATATAACGGCTGTGGCTACGCTAGCAGGAATGGAATGGGGGCTAGCAAGAAGATGGTGGCTGGCAAGCGCGGACTGCTGTTAGGCAGATTATGTAGATCCTGCTTCCTGTGTCTCCAGCCCAGCCGCCAGCGAGAATATATTGGTTTGACTCCCCTATCTATGGCTCCGTGGGTGTTCCTTTTTGGCCTTACCGTGTCCTGCGTTCTTGGGCGGGGAGCGGGAGCTGAGACCCTGCACGACACTAGTCTAGTACCCACTTGGCACTATACATAGTTATTACCATATTATTAACTATATTCCCTATGCTTTACTTTACATCCCCACGACTCTTTTGTAACTACCAATTTGTATTCCTTAATCCCTTCACCATTTTCACCCACCCCCAACCCCTTCATCTGGCAGCCATCAGCTTGTTCCCTGCATCTGTGAATCTGTTTCTGTTTTGTTTTTTCACTTATTTTGTTCTTTAGAGTCCAAATCTAAGGGAGATTATATGGTATTTGTGTTTTTCTGACTTATTTCACTAGGCATAATACTTTCCAAGTCAATCCATGTTGTTGCAAGTGGTAAGGTTTCATTCTTTTTTTTCTTGACCAATTAATATTCCATGATATATAAGTACTACTTCTTTTTTATCCACTCATCTATTGATGGACATTTAGGTTGCTTCCATATCTTGGCTATTGTAAATAATGCTGCATATATATTTTCGAATTAGTGTTTTGGATTTCTTCGGATATAATCGCTGGGTCAAAAGGTAGTTCTTTTTTTAATTTTTTGAGGAACCTCCCTACTGTTTTCCATAGTGGCTGCACCAGTTTGCAATCCCACCAACAGAGCACCAGGGTTCCCTTTTCTTTACATCTTCGCTAACACTTGTTGCTTGTTGATTTATTGATGATGGCCAGACTGACAGGTGTGAGCTGATATCTCATTGTGTTTTAAAGTGCATTTTTCTGATGATTAATGACATTGAACATCTCTTCATGTCTATTGGCCAGCTCTATGTCGTCTTGGAGAAATGTCTCTTTAGGTCCCCTGCCCATTTTTTAATTAGATTGTTTGTCTTTTGGTGTTGAGCTGCATGTGTTCTTTATAAATTTTAGATATTAACCCCTTATCAGACATATCATTGGCGAATACCTTATCCCATTCGGTAGGTTGTCTTTCCATTTTGTTTTGGTTTCCTTTGCTGTGCAAAACCTTTGTAGTTTCATGTAGTCCTGTTTGTTTATTTTGTTTGTTTGTTTCCCTTGGCCAAGGTGACATATCAGAAACAAATATTACTAAGAGCAGTGTCAGAGAATTTATTGCTTATATTTTCTTCTATGAATTTTAGGCTTTCAGATCTTACGTTTAAGTCTTTAATCCATTTTGAGTCTATTCATGTATATAGTGTAATAATGAATCTAGTTTTATTTTTTTGCATGTATCTGTCCAATTTTCCCCCAAAGATTTATTGCACAGACTGTCTTTACCCCATTGTATATTTTTGCCTTCTTTATTATAGATGAATTGACCATATGGGCGTGGCTTTTTTTTTTCTGGGCTCTCTCTATTCAGTTCCATTGATCTATGTGTCTGTTTTTTATGCCAGCATCATGCTATTTTGATTAATATAACCTTGTAATATAGTTTGATTTCAGGTATTGTGATACCCCCAGTGTTGTTCTTCTTTCTCAAGATTGCTGTGGCTATTCGGAGTCTTTTATGGTTCCATATAAATTTTGCATTGACTCTATAGATTGCTTTGGGTACTGTGGGGACAGAGCCAGGAGTCCAGTTTCCAGGCTCTTGGTCTTACATGGAAAGGTGCTGGCTCAGGTAGTAAATGGCCATCAACTGTGACTGGATGGCCATCAGCTGTGGCTAGTTGGCCATCAGCTGTAACCAGTGAGCCATTGGCCACTAATGTAACTGCCATGGTTACGCTAGCAGCAAATGGGGGCTAGCAAGAAGATGGTGCCTGAGCTAGCAAGAGCAGATTGCAGTCAGCACGGAGGATTGCAGCTAGCAAGTGATGTGGGTAGGTAGAGAGAAGTGGACAGCAGGTGGCAGATAGTGTGGCTCCTGCTTCCTGTGTCTACAACCCAGCCGCCAGCAAGACTATAGTGGTGTGACTCCCCCATCTATGGCCCCGTGGGTGTTCCTTTTTGGCCTCACCATTTCCTGCGTTCTTACGTGGGGAGAGGGACCAGAGACCCTGCATGACACCCAGCATGACAGGTAGTATGGACATTTTAACGATGTTAATTCTTCTTATCCATGAGCACAGTGTATGCTCCCATTTATTTATATCGTTTCAATTTATTTCTTCAATATCTTAATAATTTTTGAAATACAAGTCTTTTTTTTCCTTTTTGGTTAAATTTATTCCTAGGTATTCTTTTCTTGATGAAATTATAAATGGGATTATTTTCTTAATTTTTCTTTCTGACAATTTGTTATTGGTGTATAAAAATGCAATGGATTTCTGAATATTGATTTTGTACCCTGCTACTTTATTGAATTCATTTATCATTTCTAATAGTTTTTTTGGTGGAATCTTTAGGGTTCTCTCTATATAGTATCATGTCATCTGCAAATAATGAGTTTTATTTCTTCCTTTCCAATTTGGATGACTTTTATTTATTTTTCTTGTCTGATTGTTGTCGCTAGAAACTTCCAGAACTATATTGAATAAAAGTCGTGAAAATGGGCATCCTTGTCTTGTTTCTGATCTTAAGGGGAATGCTTTTAGCTTTTCCCTGTTGAGTACGAAGTTAGCTGTGGGTTGTCACATACTACCTGTATTATGTTGAGGTATGCTTCCTCTATTTCCACATTGCTGTGAGTTTTCATCATAAATGGATGCTGGATTTTGTCAAATGCTTTTTCTGTATCTATTGACGTGACTGTATGATTTTTATTTTTCATTTAGTTTATGTGATATAACACGTTAATTGATTTGCGGATGTTGAGCCAACATTACATGCCAGGAATAATCTCACTTGTTTATAGTGTATTATATTTTTAACGTATTATTAAATTCAGTTTGCTAATATTTGGCTGAGGATTTTTGCATCTATGTTCATCAGGGATATCAGTCTGTAATTATTTTTCTTTTCCTTTTTTTTTTTTTTTTTTGTAATGTCTTTGTCTGGTTTTGGAATCAGGATAATGGTGGTCTCATAGAATAAACTTGGGAGACTTCCCTCCCCTTGAATTTTTTGGAATCGTTAGAAGATAGTGTTAGTTTTTCTTTGGAAGTTTGGTAAAATTCACCTGTGAAGCCATTCCGTTCAGGACTTTTGTTTGTTGGGAATTTTTTGATTACTGAATCAATTTCGTTAGTAGTAATCAGTCGGTTCATATTTTCTTTTTCTTGATTTAGTCTTAGAAGATTGTATGTTTCTAGGAATTTATCAATTCCAGATTTTCCAATTTTTTGACATAATTTTCATAATATTTTTTCGTAATCCTTTGTATTTCTATGGTGTCAGTTGTCACTTCTCCTCTTTTATTTCTGATTTTATTTGTTATTTGGGTCCTCTGTGTTTTTTTCTTGATGAGTCTGGTTAAAGTTTTAGCACTTTGTTTATATTTTTAAACAACCAGCTCTTGGTAATGTTGATCTTTTGTATTGGTTTTTTCTAAGACTCTTATTTTGTTTATTTCCACTCTGATTTTTATTATGTACTTCCTTCTACTCACTTGTGGCTTTTTTTGTTTGTTTGTTTTTTCTTTTCTATTTCCTTTAGGTGTAAGGTTAAATTATGTATTTCAGATTTTTCTTGTTTCTTGAGGTAAACCTATATTGCCCAGTTTCCCTCTTAGAAGTGCTTTGGCTATGTCACATAGATTTTGGGTCATTGTGTTTTCATTTTCATTTCTCTGACGGTATCTTGATTTCTATGTATTAGGTAGATCGGCTATGTATTAGGTAGATCACCCAATCTCGGCTGGGTGGCCTTATGTATTAGGTGTCCTGTGGGTCCCAGTGGCACAGTCTCTCTGGTCACCTGCTTCGGGTGCTCCAGAAGTGTCCCTTGTGTGGGTTGTGTTTGCCTTCCTGTTGTAGTTGAGCCCTGGTTGCTATTGGCACGTCAGTGGGTGGGACTGACCCTGAGGCTCACTGTCTATGAGGACTGGCCACGACCACAGTGAACATGCTGCTATGTGAGGGCTGACTTTCAGAGAGGGATTCACCCCAGTGGGCTCTGGTGCCTGTTGAGACCACCCTTTGGATTTGTCACTTGTGGGGCTAATCGGGCTGTGATTTGAAGCCAACCACCATGTATGGTGGTTCTCTGACCTTTTGGGAGGGGCTCCTGTGTAGGCCCAGGTGACCTACTGCCTGTGACTAGTCCAGGGCTCTATGCTAGGAGCCACAAAGCCATCAACATTAGTCACTGAACCTGGAGGTGCATGGGTGAGGCCACACTGGGAACCGAGGCCAATGACCACCAATACCAAGCCTGGGCCAGCTGAGCAAAAGGCCCAGGGCACCCTGAAGCTTTCCACCACATGCCAGCTGTCTCAGCTGCTGAAAGAGACTTGAGTGGTATGGAAATCGGGTGGGGCAGGGTTCAGGGAGTCACAATATAAAGTATTTTTCAATTCCCTTATTGAACATAAATCTCAGGCTAAAGTGACAAGAATAGTGGTTTAAAAAAACGTCATAGTGATCAAGTTTAAAGAGGATTTTTGGATATGTATATATAACTGGGGAAGAATTAAAGAGTGTGTCAGGAGTAATAGCTAAGATTAAGGTAGGATGAAGCACAAAGATGAAGTCTGATATGTAAAGTTAATATTCTTGGTTACTGTGTCAAGAAATATGTGAATCGATCATTTGATTGTCTGTGGAAGAGAATTTGTCACTTTCTGCTCAGCCTAGAAAGTCTTTGTTCATTTTCTCCAAGGAATAAAATTACTTTCTTATAAAATGTCAAATATTTTTAACTAGAATAAGTGCATCAAGTCCTTTTCTGACATTTTCAACAGTTGCATATCATATGTGCAACAAATGACAACTTGGTATTAACTAACAGAAAGGCATAGCCACCTACTAAATTGTCAACAGACTTTGATTAGTCCCAGCGAAGTTCACCAAATTGTTTACTCTTTGTGCCTATGTGTGTAGTGTGTAAACATATAAGTGTGTGAGGGGGTGGGTGCAGAGTGGTAGAGAAGAAATGCAAATGACAGAGCTAAAAGCTGTTCAATGAACCAAATATGGACACATGCAACTTTTACTGTTATTTAAATGATTTAATGGACAAAGTTATTTATTTTTCCCTACTAGAAGAGTAAACTTTATTACCTTAATCTAAGAATAATTGTTTTTTCTTCCATCATGAAATGGATTTACAGTTATGTAACAAACTGTGGTGATTTAGACAGTCAGTAACAACTTGCTGCTGCATAGGGTTCTATCACTGTTTTTCAGGTGGAGGATTGCTCTTAATGTGTTTTAAAGATACAACTACATAAAATAGAATTTGTGTCTTCATTTATAATTTTGCATCTATCAGTATATCTTGATCCTTTGAAGGGAGATTGGAAATTCCTGTTTCACAAATAAACATGTTTCACATATTTTATTTGTCTCTCCTGAGCAACTCCTTTTCACTTTCTTTCTCCTAACTCCAAACACTGCTATCCTAGAAGGATGAAAAGTTGAGACTTAAATAAAACATTAAAAATAAGGGTTGGTTGGGTGAAGAAGTTTGTTGTCGCAGTCACAACACTGTTGATGCTATTTTCTAGGGTGCCATGGTTTGTGAAACACCAGTCAGGACTGAGTTGTAAAAAGTTGGTATTGCTGGTTCTTCTTCCACCTCTGAAAATGTAGAAGTCTCAATGGTAAATGTTATCCAGGAAGAAAAAACACATTACATTACTGAAAACTGTAAAAAGTCTCTGTCCCTTATTTCTCTGAGAGAACTTTTAAAAGATCAGGATGAGTGGAGATTGGAAGAACTGAAGAATTTATACAACATATTTATTTCATAAAGGAAAAGGTAGGGAACTCCAGGTTTGGTTTTATCACAAGACAAAAGAATGAAAACCAGTTTTAGAAAACAAGAAAATACAGTTCTCAGAAAAATAATAATATTTCCAAATTAAAAAAAAAAAACAAAAAACTTGCCATTGAGTCCATGCCTCGTGTTATTTGGGGAAAGAGTAAGAAGAAGAAGAGGAAGAGAGGAAGAAGGGGAAGAAGAGGAAGGAGGAGGAGGAGGAGGAAGAGGAAGAGGAAGAAGAAGAGGCGGAGGAGGTTTTGGGGTACACCCGAACCCCATACTTCTTGTACAAGGGAGTATTTATTTGCAGAGATGTTCACCAATCAGTAACTTCCATTTTAGTTTAGATAGGAATTCTTAGGACCCAAGAGTTTAATAATTCATATTTGTGTGTGTGTGATGTGTCCCTGAGTTGGCTCTGACTCTTGCCGACCCCATGAATAAGAAATGTCCCCAATGCCCCGCCCTCAACAGCCCTGCTCACCCTGTAGACTCAGGCCTATGGTTTCTTTTATGGAGTCAGCCCATTTCATACTTGGTCTTCCTCTTTTCCTGCCGCCTTCTCTTTTCCCCAGCATTGTTGTCTTTTCTAAAGAACCCTACCTTGTCATGATGTGACCGAAGTAAGTCAGCTTCAGTTTCGTCATTTTTGCCTCCAGCGATCTTTCAGGCTTAATTTGTTCCAGGACCCACTTGTCTGTCTTCCTGGCTGTCCAGGGTTCCATCCATAGAGCTCTCCTCCAACACCACCTTTCAAATGGCTCTTTTCTTTTTCCTATCAGCCTTCCTCAGTGTCCAACTCTCCCATCTGTACATGGCACCCGGGAATACGAGGGTGTGGATGATCTTAGCCTTGGTCTCTAGTGAAACGTCTCTAATTATCTTGTCACATCAATTTTTTCCTGCTGTTAAAATTCTCCTCACTTAATTTTAGTGTCTGTATTTACGTTCTTCTGCGCCTTCTGTGTTAGAAGTTATTTTCATCATTCAAAACACAAATAGCTACACTTATGCTTGTGTTAATGAAAATTTTCTCCCTTGTTTTATTCTATTTTGTGTGAAATTTGAGGAATTGTGCTACAGTACTTCACAAAGAACATGAAAAAGATTTGATTCAGGGTAATTATTTGAAAACTACTTTTTTAGAGTCATCAATATTTTTAAATGTTGCATTTAGTTAAGTTTATTCACTTTGGGTAAAAAAAATTATACTGAAATACTTTGAATTATATGTGTACTACATAGAAATGTGCTGTGGATCAATCATGAAGCATTAAAACCAAGAGATAAAAATCAGTTTATTTCTTATGTTGTAATCCTGTGTTAAGATTGTGTATACACATATTAGTGTTTGAACAATACACACCTGACCTTAAAAATGTAATTCTAGGTTTGTGTGGAATAATTTTGGGATGTAAAGGAGTAGCTCCTAAATTTATACTTCTCACTAAAAAATAAAAAAATAAAATAAATAAATAAAAAGCTATTTTTAAAAAATGTAGTAACAGAGTGAATTACAAGAAATAGAGCAGGGATCATTTCTAGTGCAAATTTTCATATTTTTAAATTTAACATAATTTTCAAAGCTGATTTTGAAATTTAAACAAATAATGTAACTCCTGTCTAATCTAACCTTTTAATTTGTGGTGGTTAGTTTTAAGTTAGTGGAAAAAAATACCTATGTCTCTTGACTGAAGGATAAAAAAACTATGGAGAAACATGATTCAACTTTTAGACATAAGGTTTATTTGGGTTGGAGCTGATATTTATATTCCATCTGAATTTTCCCCCTCCCTAGCTACTGATTTTTGATAATTAAAGATAATGGAATTTACTCCACTTTTTTTTATTTTTGAAGAGTGAAATCGATTGTAAATGTAGAGGGTTTTATGAGCTAAAGGATTAGTAGGTTTTTAATAAAGGGTGTCTGTCTGTATGTATGTATATACACAAATATAAATGCTGACTTTATACTTGTTTATCTTTGAAGAGTTAAAAAGTATTCCTATTTTTTTTTACACAAAAGTGTGAACACTGGATTTGTTTGCAAAATATTAGGTGATGAATTATATTGCCATTCCCTGCTTTTCTATGAACTCTTTTATTTGTATAGTAGCTATATGCTCAGACTTTGAGAATATAAGAAGTGAAGTACCCTGAAAAGTATCACATGATGGCACTGTTTCCATTTCCACATCCAATATTATGAAATAAAGCTATGAAAGACTGGTATTAAGAATGGGGTATAATGTAATGTATTTTGTATAATTTATGTAAAATAAAATCAAACCACTAAGGTTATTAATACAGGTACTAAAATGGAATCATAGATTTTTCACAAAGTATTTTGTAAAAGTTTGTATATTTATCATGTCTTTAATTTAGATCACAAAGAAACAATTTATCTAGAATGCTAGAAATTTCAATACGACAGGAAGCAGTTTCATTGAATACTCGAGTAGCTTTATGAATTGTTTTTTATCAATAGTATATTTTGTATTTTAATTTTATTTTGGAAGGAATAATGGTGTATCACACATGAGATTTAACTGTGGTAAATATGACCATTCACACAGAAATATATCTGAGAAATGCAAAGAGAGTGTAGAAGAAGTAAAGCCAATATAAGAAGGTACCTGGATCAAAAGTTGAAGGGAAGGAGCATAACTTTATAGTGAATAAAATTCAAGTGTGGTCAACCTGAATATTTAAAAGGTTCATCAATATGAGAAATGTAGGTGTTAAATGGTGTGTGACTTCCAATACCATAATTTATTATGTAAACAGTCTCCCCTCAATAACACGCATGGTGAAGTGGTAGAGCAATTATCATCTCAAGTATGAAAGTACAGTCATTCTCCATTCACAACAACAACAAAAAGGATTGATCTAAACAGGATGTCATATATATTGCAGTACAACTTGTGTGGTAGTGTGGATGTAAAGACTAACCACGCGTCAGTATTTCACTGTTTTCTTCTCAATAATGAATTAACAGTAGTGGACATTGGTGTGTCTCCCCAGTGGCACGAGTGAGGTAAAACAATGAATGCCGTGGAAGATGAAATGATGCTCCTCAGTGACCAGGAAGAGCCTGGTGGGGAGAGCTCAGAAGTGTGCTGAGAAGTGCAACCCGTGGGGCTTGAAGGATATGTTCACCTTTGCCAGATTTGTTTGTTTTGGTATGACAGAAACAGCAGTTCGTGCACAATTTCCCTTTTAGTTTATCTGTGAACTGGACTCCGGGAAAATATGTGTAGGAAGTTTCCCTACTTTACTTCTTTTAAAAATAAATATCTAAAATCATCATGCATATAAACTACAGATATTTATCCTAATACAATGCCCCAAATCGTATATACACCAGGTATAGCTTTAAACCTCTAATCATAAAAGAGACAAATACCTCCTACAATACCTTTGGAAGATAACTAACTGCTCTGATGTATTAGTATTTTTCAATTTTTTTTCACTTCTAACTTTAAACCAACAGTTACATTCTTATGGACATAACCAGAATCTTATTTTTATAATCCGTTCTGAAACAGTTTCTCTTACCTTATTGTTTCAAGGATGCATTGGTGTCATAACACCTCTTTTGTGAAAGCGATAGTTTGCATAACATTTTTCACCACAGGAGAAAAACTTAAATTGTGATATTGAGGAAATTGTTAAAAATTGCTTAATGATATATTGATAAAAAGTATTCATAAATTTGTACTGTAAAAGGGGAAATATCCACTGTAAGAATCTGTTCATTTGTCTTATATGAGAAGAGGGGGGAAAAAACCAACAGACTGAAATTGGAGATTTCCATGTTCACTTTATTTCACCATGCAAATTACTTGCAGTTTCCAAATGCCAGTGCTACTTTTCAGGACAAATTTCACACAAACGGAATTCAGTGATTATTCATCCAGTTTAATTAATTCAATTAAATAAGTCTGATGCTGTCAGGTGTTCTTTTAATAATTGAGTCAACACGCAGATACATAATAAGCATAAAAGCGTTTCTATGGCTGCAGTTAATTTAGATCCCAAAGAATCTGCTGTTCCTCTACATTTGATATAGATTATTCTATAATATTTCAGTAATGGGTTGCACAAAGGCTGGCTTTTAATTCTTTGCTTTCTTGAATGTCTTTATATATAATGGTTTAAAACAGAAGGTGTTCAAGAGAGGGTGACCTTTTTTCCATTACCATGGTTCCTGTCATTAATGCATTATAATTTTCTTTAGAAGTCTGGAAAAATGTGTATGTGTGCGGTACATAGCAGGTATGAATCAAAGTGTGTTAGTGAAAGTTTAGAATAATGTGTTATTACTTTTAGAAAGAAAAGGTTCATAAGACACATTTTATTGTTCTCAATATATATTTATTTTTCTTACTATAAGCAATTAAACTCTTTTTACATTATTCTCATCAGACTTCAAAATTTGGGTTTTCATATAACAGTAGTCATCTTACTAATACTACAAAAATATGTATTATAACTAAATTTAAATAAAAAAAGAAAGTGGTTCTTAATTTTGATTTTTGTATAATGGTAACCTAACACACAACATTAAATTATAAAAGGTTATCAATCAGATATAAAGAAAAAGGATTGGGGTAAATGATTTACCTGGATTTCTCAGCAGTGCTAGTAGATATAATTATTGTAAATATTAATTGGTGTGCTAAAAATGTAAGCAAGCTGATTTTATATTAGATGAAAAATGAAAATAGAATGTGTACTGGTAAATAGATAATCATACAAAAGTAATTGGGGTTTTAAAACCCCAATCTATTCTGCCAGCATGAGCTTGTTTGCATGTTAATCACAAGAGTGATTTCCTACTTCACAAGGAAGTCCACACTCTTTCATAACCACTTTTAATTGCATTTAAAATGACTCGGGTTTGTAACATTAGAGATGAAGGCGTATCTGTGTCCTGTTAATAAAAATGTCCCTGAAAATTTTTATAGACTATAAATACTCAAATATTTTAAGGACTTCTATTTTTAATTGGAATATGTAGAAGACCATTAAATATTTTAAGTGTTATTAATGATAGCATAGCTGTAGTATAATGTTCCAATTTTAAAAGATTTCTTAAAAATAGTGTTTTTCAATTATGTAGAATTTTCTCTAATTTTAATATGCAAATACACTGAAACTTAATTTAAAAATTTTACAATGAAATATGAGTATACAGTAAAATAATGTAATACTGAAATTTTGTAGATTATTGTTTTATAAATTCTTATGGCAAATTACTTCTTAGATGCACACATCTCAATTTTAAATTTTTACTAGCAATAAGTTTTAAATAACAAAATTTAATGCAGAAAATTGTTAACTATTAACAGCTGTGAATATTTTAGTATTAACTAAAAAGCATTTTATTACTAACAGTAAATATTAGAACTGTCATTTAAAAACTATATGGAGTAAGAAAATGTGTTAGATTCAAAAAGCATTTTTTTATCTTTTAAAAATCATCAGTGTCATTTAATCCCATGACCAATGTAAATGATATTTTAGTGTTCACATCATGAAAGTTTTCTGACTTACTCTGTATTATGCAGCCAGTAAATGTCAGAGTCATGGCAAAATCATTTATTTGCAGAACATAAGAAATACTGCGTTTTGGGGAAATCCATCAAAATTACAGTCTTATCAATCACAAAGATACAGAAACTAAATTCTAGTCAGGGTGTTTACACACACAACACACATACATACACACCTACACAAAGACATCTATGTCCATATTTGATGAAAATTTGATGATTAAAGAAAAAGCACTCCCAATTTAAGAGTATATTGGCTTTCATCAGCAGGTGTTCTTTCTGCTATAAATGACCACAATGATGTTTCCATAACATAGCTTGAGGTGCTCTGGGGAGTAAAACTACCAGAACAGGTAGATTAAATTTTTCATGGAGAGGGTCTACAAGGGATAATAAGCCAATATTTCTTGTCCCATATTCCAGATGTTTTATGTAATTCTGCATCTTTCTAAACTAAATCGTAGCTTTTCCAGAAAAAAAAATGTACTAGAGAGACTGAGATGAAAGAAGGAGCTGTTGAAATGTTAATTTTACTATCTGCTCTTGAGGTCTGCTATCTTTTTGTATTTTTTTCTTACTCCCAGTGGCTCAGTTCTGTTGTCTGAATGTTGTGCTTTTCACTTGTTTGACGTTTAGGAACTGGGCGCATGACTGACTTAGCAAAACAGAGTGTGATGCAGACATGACATTGACGCTTGAACTGCATCTTCTGATTCCCTCTTTCACTCCATAGTACTAAGAATGACTCAAATATTTTTGTGACCATCAGAATTATAATAACAAATGTATTTTGTGTTTATTTTGTGCTTTTAATATTATAGACAAACGATTAGGAAGAAAGTGATTGGTGAAAATTCCTCCGTTCCTTTCAAGTATTTAGTTCACCCTTTAAGTTTGGTTTGTTGCCACAATCCCCACCCATCTCCACCACCTGTGGATTCAATGCAGACATTTTTTGAAGCTTTACTTCCTTTCAGGATTACCTGGGTGAGGATTAGCAGACTGTTGCCCTTCTGAGATGATAGGCATTGGACAGATTTCTTAATTCACCAGCAGCAAATCCTTGCTTTGCTATGTCATGTTATAGGTTTTTAAGTCTTATATTCATTTGTATGACTAAATACTATTTGTGTGACTGTTCATTTCACATCGCTGTATACAAAGAATCCCTTTTATTCATTGTTTTGGAATGTATTGCTTTTTAATGTATTCTGATAAGATGCTATTTTGTTTATGGTTACCTAGAATTCAAGCTGATTAATACAAACTTTTTTTTTACAAAATTGAGATTCTTATAAATTTTTTATAATTGGATTTATATTTCTGAAATAGTTGGTTTCCGCTTCACATCTATATAGCCTTGATTTTTTTTTTTTTGCTTCAGCATATTGTTCCCCCCAGCTCCTCCCCCCCCCCAAAAAAAAGCACTCACCTTAATCACCTGCCTCTAACTAGCAAGTGGCACTGTCCAGCCTCCAGGCAGTTCAGTCCGAAAACCCTAGAAATTGCTCCTTCATTCCCAATACTATTTAAGTAAAACTATTTAAACCAATGATTTAATTTTAAAAATATTAGTAAAATGATCCTTTTATTTGTGTTGAGGCTAGTAGAAGAAACTGTGCAATGATGATTTCTTCTGATCCCACCAAGGTATTTTGTATAATTGCTCGGTTTTACTTGAATTTGTGAAGATGGAGACTGAGTAGCATGTGTTATGTTGGTATCTGTGTGTGGCCATATTATCTGGAAAAAGTGTGACTCGCAATCAATTCACTACGTATCTAGACTAAAGAACACATAAAAAATAATAGCCCTTTTATTATGGTGACAAAAAAAAAAGTACCAAAATAAATGATACATGTTTTCTTTGATGAATTTCCGTATACCAATAGAATGTTTATTATATGTTCTGTTTAATTTTGAACTTCTAATTCAGGCATATACATTTTTTATTCAAATTTGCTATCCCAGGTTGACATATACAACTTTTTGGGGAGAATAACTTTGCCAAGTGCTTCATGTGGCTTTGCACCTGTGAGACTTCGAGGCTTCTCTTAACCTAGGAGGTGTGATCCTGGAATTGGCGGCATTTGGTGATAACTAATTTTTGAAGCTTAGAGTTAATGTGGTTTTTGTCACATTAATTTTGCAATTAAAATGTTACTCCCTTGTGTTTGTACCCTCAACACCACTCTACAGAATTAAACTTCTGCAATTTTAACTTTCTTTTGTAAATATCAGTGAAATAATGTGAGGTTGAAGCCATTCTGTTTTGGATTATCTTGTTTCATCAAATATTTGAATTTTAATTAACACCAATAATTAACATTAAAAGTATTTTTAACGATCAGCTAAGTGCTTTATGTATTATAGCTAAAACTTCTTATGGTTGAGAAAATAAATTATATCTTTACTTGTTTTTAACTTATTTATCTGGAAAGCATAAACAATTCCTTAACATTTGAACATTCACATTCAACATCTTCTGAACTACACAATTTTTATGGATGTACCCTTTATTTCTTCTTAAAATCAAGTAAAGTCAAGATAATTACAATTTCCATATATTTAGCGAAGGTTGAGATATTAATAAGAAAGGATGAGGTTGAAAGTTAGAACATGCTATAAAATATGCCTAAAATCAATTTTTTCTAACTTAAAAAGTCGTCTTTATTTTAATTGGCTTCCTAACGGGTCAGTATTATCAAGTAATAGTGTCTAGTATGTAGCAAGAACATATACTGTATGTTTGGAAACAAATTTATGAATGATAGAGTAAATGTAGATAGATAGAAGATAAATACTATTCAGATAGATAGATAAATAGACATCTCCAGGATTGTTAAAAACAAAAAATCTAACAGTGCGTCCATAAGGATAATTTCCCTACTATGAACATCACATGTAGTATTTAAAAATAACTTATTGCTAAAACAAACAAACAAACAACAAACATGCTAGTAGGTGTTGATGTTCCCTAACAACTAATTATAGTAGTCATAAATGACTGTATCCATCCATTATTACTGTAGCTATCCTTCAGTTAAATTCCACTTCTCTGTTTCAGAGGAGGGCTTCTTTGTATTTTATTTTCCAGGTCTCATTTTTCCTTCCTAACTTGAAAAGCTAAAGAGAAATATCTACTCCCTCGTTGGCGCACGAGGCCACTTTTCAGGACTCTTTTCCCATTCTCCATCTTCATCGTTTATGTGCTGACTGGATCAGCTGCCAGGCCAAGACTGCATTTTATTGTTGCTCATAAAGTTCCCCACCTGGCGGGTTTTCACTGCTCAACGAATCACTGCGAAAACCTACTAGATTCTTGTGACTGGTCTGGAAGCTGATTATCAGGAATTTAGGGTTCTACTCCTGTGCTGGGACTTAACTTCCTCTGGGCTTTGGTTTTTGTACCTTGATAAAAAAGAGTAACTAAGTCCTTGGAGGCTGTAAGTTCCCCTGCCAAAGGCTTTCCATGGGTGCAGTGTTACTGCCCATTGATTCAGTTTGGGAAGATGTTACTGCTGATACTTCTGCAACTTAAAGAGCCAACTTGGATTTAAAAACACCAACAAAAAACTTCCATTTTGACTATTCCTTTTATTCTCTGAAATTCAAATCAATAAACTTCAAATAGTTTTAAATGGAAATTAATAGGAAAGCAATACAGTCATCTAAATCTCCAAAATTATCTCTAGTATTACTGCACCTACACATGATGGTATTTAAATAATTATTAAGTACCTCAACGTAAAATTTTGTTCAATATAATGTTTTGTTCAATATAGTGTTAATTCCAAAAATGCTCTATTATATTCTAATTTCTTGAATATAAGCTTTCCTAATCATTGGATCTTTTCTTATTTTATCTTATCACATTTATAAACATGTTTACTTACAAAAAAAATTAAGAAAAAACCTCAGCTAAATACAAAAGTTAGATAAACATCTAAGAGTTAATTATAAGGTCGAATGACACCCATTTTTAAGGTTTTGAAAAGCTATTGTCAGCTGGTCTCAAAAATTTTCCCACTTGCATAGCTTGATGGATATGTCAATCTTTCACCTCAAACTTATTCCCTTCCCAGGGTGATTATTCCTGTCAAATGTTTGTCCTCTCAAAGTTTGTCCTGCATGTATCTATATTCTCAGTTCATCTCTTCTATCCCAGTATTGAAGATAAACGTCAGGGCGACAAAAAAGTTTTCCAGAGAAATGATTAATTAGTTAAATTATAATGAATTATACAATCACAATATTTTATTAATTTTAACTTCTCACATCTAACCAATATATTTAAACTGTTTACTATATTCTTATACTTTTTAGAGAAATAAATGTTCAGAAATATGAAAATGTTTAAAATACTGAAAACTGAATTTTGATTATATATATATATATATATATATAAATAAATAATATAATATAAATATAAATCCTAAAAATGAGTTATAAAGCACTAACTTTTCTTACTTTTTTTCTTTATCATCCCTATACTCTATTGGGTTTAGCAAGTATTTTTAAATGTTGTCATTAGAACTAAGTATTATTCATATGTACTCTATTTGTGTAGTTGTAGCTTACCAAACAAACCCCTCCCCATAATTATAACATCTTTTATTGTCAGCAATTTTTGAGAGACTATTCTATCTCCAATATTTTCCTTGCCACA
Organism: Rhinolophus hipposideros; assembly: GCF_964194185.1. Taxonomy (NCBI): domain Eukaryota; kingdom Metazoa; phylum Chordata; class Mammalia; order Chiroptera; family Rhinolophidae; genus Rhinolophus; species Rhinolophus hipposideros. Next base: position 2,038,258 of record NC_138071.1, read on the forward strand.
GCCCCATGTTATTAATAAAAAGTGTTTTTCAATAAACAAAGAAACTTACTTAATTAACCCAGTTTGTTACGAGCAGAATTGTTAATAAAATGCATTTGTTCTTATTCCAACTTCAGTGCATTTTTACTTCTATCTGTATTACTGTTCTGTTATCCGGGATGAAAAGGTAATACAAAAGGGTGGGGAGGTGATAAAATGAGTAGAGGAAGAAAAGGAGAAAAAGAGTTGGAGTTAGCGTCCTAGTGGTCAGTGATCCACTCCTGAGATTGTCTAATAAATGTTAAATGGAAAGTAAACCAGTAATGATTTCTGTTATACCACATTTTAAAACTACGATAATTCATGCTTGAAAAATGGTTCTTGACTAAATGGTGGCACGAATTGGTAGGTGAATTTCTCTCACGTTTGTGTCTCTGTGCTGCCCCCCCCCCCCCCGCGTGAATGTGCTTCCTCAAGGTATTTGAATGGCTAACTCTTTCACCTTCTTCAAATATTTGCTCATGCACTACCTTAAAGAGACTGCTAACCATTTTATTTTAAAAATGCAATAAACTTCTCCTTCCCAGGCTCTCCCCAACTTAGTCTGCTCTCTCCATTGTATGTGTCACCAAACATCCTAATGTCATTTTGCTTGTTTGTTATGCTTGTTGCCTGTCACCTTTGGCTGGAATGTAAGCCACGTGAGGGCAGGGATTTTGCATATTTATTTTTTATTGTCTGTCTCTAGCTCTAGAATGTAAGCCAGTAATGGCAAGAATTTTTGTTGTTTCATTCATTGATATAAACTAAGTGCCTAGAACATTACCCGATCTATACTTCTCAATTAGTACTTCTTTATCAAAATGAACATCTGAAATTCAGGGCGTAAGATCAATATAAAAAAACAACATGACATGGTAATAACCCAGCATACTTAAAATCTGTGATCAGCATGCTACATCTGTGATTTGGGGCTTCAGTACTGTAACACGCGTGTGAATGTCTGATTCCATACAACCCAGGGAAGAGGGGCGTGGGGAATCCTGCACCCACTTAGAAGCGTCACAGCCTAGTCTGTCCTTTGTTGTGTTCCATGTCCTGTTACAAAGGTATTAACACTAGCACAGCACCCTACAGCAAGAAAAAAACCCTTGATTCCGCACTGGGTGCCAACACACCTGTTGGACAGTGGAGTATGACACAAGCTTACTCTTCACTGGGGACATTTCTATGTTGCATTAATGCACTGCACACTGTTTCCATGAAACAGTGTTCCAAATGTAAGCTGGGGGTCAGTGCCAGGTGGCATGCCTGAGACACATAAAGATTTTATGGATAGCAGATGTAGAGAAATGGAGAGTTTTCTCAGATTTACTGTAGATGCATTTTCTTAAGAGATCCACAGAGTGTTCATTCTGTTAAGCAGTATTTAAGATAAAGAAATTGTTACCTAACATAGCCCTTCCAAATTCCAGTTGAATCCTTAAAAACTAAATGCAAACTGTTTACATTAGGCTTAAAGTAAAGGTAAAATAATTTATTTGTTCAATTTCTTTTATATTGACTTGTATAAACACGAATAACAAAATGATATTAAACATACAAATTATAGATAATCTAGTGGGGGCACATGCAAATTCAAGCTCATATGTACAAACATATTCCCTTTTTATTGTGCACCTTTTTTGCACCACTGTTTCCCTTTTTATTCTGTAAAAATCTATTCCATTTGTAAAAGGAATGCATTTTAGAACTGTACAAACAAGGAAATGGATTGGAAATAGAAATATTTAAAGTTGCTTTACTTTAGAAGAAAGACAGTTGTGACAAGAAATATAAAACAATGCTGTTTTTTATTTCTTCTTGCAAAAAAATAGGAAGACTAAAATTACTATTTTGGCACCAGTTTCCAGTTGAAAGAATATTTTGCAATACTGTTGTTGCATTGTATAATTAAAATATTTCAATAAAAATAAACAATAGTGAAATTGGATGTGTCCCAAATAAGACATTATTTTAAAATTGTGTAGACTGATGACAGCCGATTTTGTTAAGTAAGCAGATTCCATATGTGGTATTAGGCAAATCATTTTTTTTATTTTGATAGTTGTATATTATAGTGGATAATCGTGTAATGTACCATTATGTCTGAAGATATTTTCTGTTATTCTATATCCAATTTATGATTATTTAGTCTGCAAATGCTTAAACTAAAACTTCTTTCAAGGTAGTGGTTAACAGTTGTTTTCAAAGCAAATGCTAAGTCTGCAAGGACATTCCTTAATACTTTTTCTTTCATTCTTTTCTGGCAGTAAGAACTTGATTTGTGTTCATGTTCCGAGTTCCTTTAGTGTTCCTAGTATAGCTGTTGAAATCTATACTTCATATGATCTCATTGTACTGCCTGTATTTCATTAATGACTGATTCTGTCTAAAGCTTGGGGAGTGAAATATTTTTCATATGACACTACCCAAAGTGAGTACAGTGCACCAGCTGCAAAAACCACAGACCATCTGATTTTGTGGCTTTTGAGGGTGTGAAAAGTTCAATTGCTTTAAGTATGGCTTATATCTGTATTATATGATATGGAAGTGACACTGCTGTAGACTTCAGACAAATGTTGAAAATATATTCTCATCAGTAGCCCAGTTTCAAATAAAGATGAGTAATGGACTTATGTTGCATTTGATATTGACTTACAATGTACTTTCTTAACATTTCTCTGCATAATTGTGGTTTTCATAGTTATTACAAATACAAACTTGATCAAAGAAAGAAATAAATGATCATCTTTTATTTAGATAATAAGTTTCTGTATGATTATGGTTATGTAAGGCTTTTGTTGTGAAATTTTAAACAACTATAATGATGTAGAAAATCATAGAAATTATAGATATTAAATTTTATATTTAAAAATAATTTGAACTTGAATAATTTTAAATCAGTAAATTCACAGGTATTATAATAGAAAACAAACTTAAATTTGAAATAAATAAGACTTGTACATGCCCTAGGTTCTACTATAACTATGACCTTGTTTTGATAACAACCATTTAAACCAAGTAATAATATTTTATAAATTTGATTATAGAAAATAACATTAATATCTTCCCAAGCTATAAACAATTTATGTATAACCAAAAATTATAGAATACTTTTGTTTTCTGAATATGTCTACTAGGCTTCTTTCAATAAACATTATGTATATATGTATGTATGTGTATACACACAGGCAAATATACATATATGCACAAATAGATACACATACATATTTATTTGTTAATTAAATGTTTTCATATATAAATATTAAATATCTTGATTTAAATGTACATACACACATGTATATATGTGTTGTTTACAATAAGAAAAGTGCAAGACACATTACACTCGTTCTGTGCGTTTTACACTTTTTGGTGGAATACATGCCAGTTTATTCCTAATAGATCTGCAGTTGGTGCTGTCACGCTCTCACAGGGGTGAACACTTCCAGCCTTGACGTTTGGCATTCAGGCAGATAACATTGTATCAACAGGACGTCTTAGAAAATTTCCCCAAATAAAAGGAATTTATTTTTGGAAAATATCTGACAAACAAAATGAGTTGTTACGAATGTCTGATTACCTTCAGCAACATTGTTAAATCAAAACCTTTAACAAGAGAGAGTTTAGAAATTAGATCCTAGTGTCCAAAGAGTAACTTTTTTATATGGTTGACATCTAGAGTCCACTTTTGTTGCCTTTTTTTTATTCTTTACTCTGTTTCTTGTACCTTCATTAATTGATTTATCTTTCTTTCCCATGCTTCTCTTCTCTTCCTCCTTTCACAGTCCCCTTCCCCTTTACTTTGTTCATATTTTTCTCCCTCAGAAGTTGAAGGCTTTTTTCCTCATGTCAGTATACATGTTCTTGTACATTTCCATCTTCTGCTTTTCTTTTCACCTTTCTCTCCTTTTTTACTTTCTTTATTCATGCTCCTGATTCTCCATCTCTGTCATTTGGTTCCGTTAGGAGCTTTGATAAGTCAAACTTATTTGGAAATTTCTGACTTACCTGTTCTGTAGCTTGGTGTCAGCTGTTTCTGGTTCCTCTAGTAAAGCCTGGTTTTATGGAAAGAATACAAAAAGGCCGGCATTCAAAACATGGGTTTGAGTTCAAGTATGGATGCAGACATCTAACTTATAAAATTAGGAGATCAAAATAGACCAGATTGAATTCCTTGCAGCTCTAAAATCTATGAAGTATGCGTATGTGGAGCTAGGATGGCTGACATTTTACCTTTGGAAACAGAGAGGATATCATGTGACAGCACCATGCCCTGCAGTGGTGTACAGCTGAGTCAGAGAACAGTTTATAGGACTCCAATGCCTTGCCTCACTTTTCCCTGCAAGCCAAATGGGCCAGATTGGTTAATGACAGGGCCAGAATTTGCTGGCAATATAAGGACCCAACTACCGTGTTTCCCCGAAAAAACCTTATATTAAGGTTTGCTCCAAAAGACGCATTCGGGCTTATGTTCAGAGGATGTCTTCCTGAAAAATGATGCTAGGCCTTATTTTCTGATTAGGTCTTATTTTCTGGGAAACGTTGTATATTTCCCTTCCAGAGTTTTAGAATTCTCATTGTGAACCATGTCCTGAGATTCATCAATGCATATGGCCCAGGGAAGGTCCAGAGACCTAGAGAAATGTTTGCTCCTGTCTGAAAATGCATTTTATCACAGAATATTGTTATAGAAGCAGTTTTAGACATTGGTCTTGTTCCAATGATGCTGCGGCTTTACTATGTTTTTCTATATCCCTTGAAAGCACCTGAGACTAACTGGAGACCTCAGATGCAAGCCAGAGATATTTGGAGCAAATCGTAACTGATTTTGAATATCCACGGCATTTCACTGAAAGTTCTTTTAATGAAGGAAAGTCTGGTTTTTTGATAATAGGAATGCATAGATTTAAGTAATAAACTTGAAAGGATAAAGCATTGACTTATGAAATAGGAACTATTACCATTCCATTTTAGGATAAAAGGAAGATGAGGCTTGGAGGGGTTGAATGAGGAGCTGGTGAGTGGCTGGGCAGGAAACTGTCTAGAACTGGCTTTGGAAATGTCTGTGTTATCTTCCCACTTGATAAAAGAAGTCATTTCATATTTATTGTTTATTCTATCCTCCTTTCGCTAGTATATATTTTAAGTGTATGATATTTAAAATATCATAAAACTGTTTCTAAGATTCTAGTATTTGAAGGACAACAGAAGTTTACTTAAGAAGTATTTTGATTGTCTCACTTTGCAAAGAAATGATTTTTAATTTTTTTTACTAAGATCTTGACTCATATATTAGTTCACATGTTCTATAGTCAATTAAATATGAAAATAGAAGAAATAATTTATGGAGATGCATACTGGTATGAATGGGTTTATTAAGTCAATTAGTGTCAAAAATCCTAGGTTAATCCAGTTTGTTACACTTATAATGTTTCTGAATAATAAAATAATTGCGTAATTATGAATTACACATTGATTTCAAAGGACGACCATAGTTGGACTTGTGGAGTATCTCTTGAGGAAATTCTATGGCACAGAATACCCCTCTCATACACAGAGAAATGACTTTAAAATGTCGCTAAGGGTTTATGTAGCACTATGTATCAGGAAATTACCACAGGGAGCACTCTTTATGTTTCCTCCTTAACGCTCCCTCTCTCCCCCCATCCCTGCCTCTGTCCCTTCTGCAGGCAACCACTGATTTGTTTATGTCACTATAAATTCGTTTGAATTTTCTAGAAATTTAAATAAATGGAAGGATACCTACTGTCCTCCTTTGGCCGCCCTTTTCACTCAGACTGTTTTGAGACGCATCCGTGTTGTGTTTAGCAACAGAATGTCCTTTTTATTGCTGGGTCATATCCCATTGCATGCACGCACAACTTATCATTTTACTTGGTAATGCACATGTGGCTTGTTTCTAGGTTTGGGTTTTAAGCATCAAGCTGCATTTGAGCATTTACGTACAAGCATTCCTGTGGATATAGATGTTCATTTCTCTTGGGCAGACACGTGCAAGTGCAATGGCCGGCTCCAGTTGTAGGTGTATATTTTACTTTTTAAGTAACTGCTAAACAGTTTTCCAAAGCAGTTGTACAATTATGGATTCCCACCAGTACTGGATGAGAATTCCAGTTGTTCCCACCCTTGCTAAAACTTGGTAGGGCCATCAGTCTTTAAGCCATTTAAATAGGTCTGTAGTGGTATTTCATTGCGGTTTAAATTTGCAGTTTCCGAGTTTAATGATATTGAGCCTCTTTTCACATGCTTATTTCCCTTCTGTGTACCTTCTTTGGTGAAGTGTCTGCTCAAATATGTTGCCTGGTTTTTTAATGAGTTTATGGAAAACAACAAGGACGCTACTTGTGTTGAAAGATATATTTCTTGTCTAAAGAGCTGGAATGGGTTATCCTGCCATGGCTTATCTAATTGTGTTGAAAATATTCATAAAATCATCCCCATGCTTCTTTATATAGCATTTGAAGCCAGGACCATGTCTGCTGCAATGATGTATGATCAATACAATAAAAATAGTTATTTGTTAATATAAAAGTAAAATAAAGGGTAATTTATATCATTGTTATTTGCAAGAAATATATAAAATGCTAATGGTATATTTGTGGTTGGTACATTGTATCAATTGAAAATTTAGTAGCTTTATTATATATTGAATGAGAACACCTGGCAATAATATCTTTAAAAAGAACAAGAGTTATGTGTCTATAGTAAGTAGTAATCTTTGAATAGGGCTTTAAAAGTATATTGAAAATATTGGTACTTGATAATCTAAATAAAACTATAACAATCAAAATTCAATTGCTTTTGTTTTATTTTCTTAAGTATTAACAAATATGTTTCACTCTAAATATATATTTTTACTTTAAGTTTTATCAAATATATTTGTTCTCTATCATAAAAAGTATGATATAAAGTAATAATTGGTTTTCCCAAATGTCACAATATAAAATGTAAAATCTTGGCTCATTAAGACAGAAGTCATATTTTTTTACAGTATACTATTTTACAATATGTAATAAATGTTAATGGCACAGATGGAAGATTTCTGTATGAGTGCTTTAAATACCTTTTCCTTCACTGTTAGGGAGGTGTTTGAAATGAACGTCGTAGTCAGATGTATCAAATAGCAGTGTGGCAAAGAAAACAGCACCCTGTGTTTTTTAGAAGTTGATCAAGTGCTTTCGTGGTAGCACTGCTGTTACTCCAACATCAGACGTGGGAAGACCTGGGCAATGCGCACTGATCGGACGTCAGATGTTATCTCCATGTGTGGACTGGTTGGAATGGCAAGTAGATTGAGTGAGAATAGAAGGACAGACTTGCCGCACTTGCGGCCTCAGGGTCGCAGTCGTTCCTGCTGCAGCCATGCTTCAGCACCCTGCTCCGATGGGCCCCTGCAATGCGCGCCCCGTAACCAACTCGCAGGTTTCCAGCTGCTGGCTTGGGCCGCCCTAACGGAGGACCACAGACTTAAACAACAGGAGTTATCTTCTCTAAGTTCTGGAGGCCGGAATAAGCTGTGGCCGAGTGGGTTCCTTCTGAGGGCCGCGAGGGAAGGATTGGTTCTCGGTGTGTCCTGGCCCCAGAGACGGACGGCTGCTTCTCTTTGCCTCACTGTGTCCTCCACATGCGTGTCTGTCCCAACGTTCTCTTCTCATGAGAACGCCGTCACACTGGATTAGGGCCTGGCCTCATGACATCATTCTTACTTACTTACCTGTATACAGGTCCTGTCTCCAAATACAGTCACGTTCTGAGGTACTTCAACATAGGAATTTGGGGGCAGCACAATTTATCCATTACAATTACCCTTTAATAATTCTGAATTTTTATTTACGTTGTTCTTGATAGATTTTCAAACTGGAAGTTACAAGGCCTAATTTGATTAGCAGGAAACTATATTCCTGAGTCCTTTAACCCACTAGCTACAGGGGAAGAAGAGTTTTTATTACTTTATCTGCAATTACATTAGGCTTTGGAGAAGTATTTGGTGCAAAAGTAATTGTGGTTTAAAAGGTTGAAAGTAATTGCAAAAACCGCAATTACTTTTGCACCAACCTAATCACTAATCCCCGTCACATGGACTAGGATTTCTTCAGCTCCCCATTGGAAAAGGAACACAAACCTCATCATGTCCTGGCATGACAGAATCCTATCACATTGCCAAAAACGAGTTCTTCTCGCCATGATTGCTACCTGAAGTCATCTTTCCCTAGTTATGTATGGAGAATCTTCTCCTCCGGGGCTTTCCTCACTGACAGACCCTTTTCTCAGGTACTACCTCTGCTGTTGCCATTTGCAAATCTGTAGAGGAGACTTTTCTTTACCAGAAGCTCCATCCATCACAGATTGTGGAGGCAGGTTTCATGTCATTCTAGGTCCCTAAGCCAGCTCTCACTTTTGAAATCATCATTCAATGAAAGATGCTATTCACACACTTCAAGCATAATTGTGAACATACTAGCAATAATGCTAACCCCTTTCCCATTATGAAAGCATATTCAAATTTACATGAGCGTAGTGTCATAATGGAATGAAACAACATTGATCTAGCTTCTTTTAAAAATCATCTGAAAGCCTTGATACTTTCTTTAGTAACACTTTACTCCCTGTAGACCTCACAAGTGATCAGACTGCCTCTGAAACTTCCTTTTAAAGAAATGACTCCTGTTGTAAATCCCACTCCTTCTTTAAGGCGTACGGGTCATTCAACCATGCCACCTCCTACCCTTCTTGTCCACTGACACCGTACTGACCTCTAGGTCACCTCTCACATTCAGTAAGTAACGTGGTGCGTGACTCAGAGCCTTCCGGCCCATTGTGTATCTCACCATCACACTCTGGGGGATCTTTGAGTTCACGTATATGACCCATCTTACAGGGTAGCTCTACGGTTTTTGGATCAGTCCAGGTGGTCTTTGTTTCTACTGTACCTTAGCTACCCATTCTTGTTGCCACATCCTGAACTTGTTGTTATCTGAAACAGCATCATTCCCCAAGCTGAAATTCCAATATTCTACTTTGTAACCATTACTGTATTTCGTCTCATCGTTTACTTCCTTACTTCCACTACATAGTCACTGGCTATGAATTCTTCCCAGCCCTTATCCTTTTCAAAGTAACTTTGACACCTGTTCTCAATCATCTTTCTGCTCTGCCTGGTTGGCAGAATGCCAGTGGTGGTGAAAAGGCACCGACCAAGCCTGTGCTTTCTTTGTCCTCTTTACTCAGACTGTCAAAGGGAATAGACAAGCTTAAATCTCTCCCACCTGAAAAACAAAGGTCTCTCTAGATCCTATAGATGACCCCGCAGCTCTCTCATTCCCTTCAAGTCCAAGTTTCTACATGACCTGTTTGTTCTGCTCCCCATGCCCCATATCATACAATTGTTTGAAAGGAGTTAATAATCTCTGTGAATACCTGCACAGTTGTTTTTAAATAATTAAGAGTTATGAAATCACATATACATGGAAAATGTACAAATGACATTTCTAATAGATTTTTTAAAAAATATGGGACATTTTGAAAAAGTGTTTTGTGGTGACAGTATATTTAGTCACAGCTTCGATGTGTACATTTAATGGCAATTAAGACTTTTTCGCGTGTGTAAATAAGTGAGTGTTGCCACTGCTTGTCCTATAACCGTTTGCCGTCCTGAATTTTGCTCTTTGGGGAAATGAATAAGTCATCCATTTATAATTATTTTATAATGCATGATCTTATCTGTACCTAATATTCTAATGTTTGTTACCTGTGCTTTAGAGTACTACAATCATGGAAAAAAACTCCTTTGTCATCAGAAGCAGCCCCCGTCCCCCCACCCATCTCAGATTTAGGGAAATAAAAATAATGTTCACCTTTCAAGAACACACCAAGATACTGGGGAACTGAGCATCAGCCTAAACTGTGCGGGCCCCTCTGTGGAGTCAGCGAAGTGCAGGCTCCATGGGTGGGTCAGGTCTGGAATAAGATCCAACTTGACTGTCACTTTGAGTTACCCGTCCTGTGGGTAAGGGCAGCTCCACTGGGCTTTCAGGCTTGGGGCCTGTTCTCTGACCGTGCCAGAATGTCCAGTGACCATGTGTGCAGTGCTTTACCTCATTCTAGAGGAACAGGAATATTCTATTTTTTATTTTTTTTCTGACATATATATATATATATATATATATATATATATATATATATATATGTCAGAAATTAGGTACAATCATTTCTTAAAGATTTTTCCTGTTTTTATGGTTCAGATAATATTCTTTTGGAATATAATAAAGACTGCATTTTGGACCTGTATTTCGGTGGACTGACACATGTCACAGAGCTGATTCCTACCTGTGGCAAGTCATTTATGGTGGTTTGAAAAATCACTAACTTTTGATCTTGTGTATCAGCTGGGAGACAAACTGGACGTTGTGTGTCTGTACAGAGTAAGGCTAGAACCTGTGGGAGAGGACGGCTAGGGCCAGTGTGTTGCTTCTGACACCTCCAGGAAAGGTGTCAGTACCCTTCTAAAGTGCCCTTTTATGCTTGATTCTCCTGTTCTCGGATCCCCTGCTGCTCTCATTTGGCTCTTAGCTTTTCAGCACGGATAATCATTTTGGTTACATTTTGGTACTTCAGATGCCGGAATCTTAAAGAGAGAGTTAACTCTGTTTCAATTATTTCTGCCCTTGTTTGATACATTTTTGACTTTTTTCTTATCGTCATTGTGAATTAGTCAGTTGCTGTCATCGTCATCGTCATCTTCATCACTGTCATTACCTAACTAGGTGCCTCCGCTGAGTTTTACAGGACTAACTGGCTTTTCCCCTTAAGAAACCCCAAATTATTAAAAGTAGCCTTCTTCTCTCAAAGTAATAAATAAATAAATGAGCAAATGAATGCATGAACTGTATCTCTAGTACTGGGACTAGCTTCCAGTGTTAGTTAGGTAATTGATTTTAATCTTACCACATATTTGCATACTGTCAATTTGTGTGCTGCACAGCTTGGCATAGTGACTAAGCTGGGAAATAATTTCACAAAATGACTAGTGATCTTGTTATAAGCTACGTGATATAAAGGACATTCTGTTAATTCAGGGAAAGGCCAGATGGTAGGGTAAGAAGGTGGCCTCTATGTGGCTAAACTTGAAAATGTACAATTGAGAAATTAAATGAGGACTCCAGGAAATAACACCTCTAGGAAAATTTCCAGGAAATAGCACCTACTCAGAGGGTATGGAATGATTGCTGGTTGCTATTAATGCAAGCATCATATATGTGTAAATATTGGCAAGCTTGAAAGCTTGGGTTCAAAATCAAGGAAAGCTCTGTGAGCACCACATTATTGCAGATTTCTTAAATAGTATCAGTGAGAGTAGTAGAGAAACATGTTTATCAATTAAACTGATAAAACAGATGCATCCCTCTAATATTTCTCCAAAGCTGAAAAATGGTGAATGTGATTGAAAAAATGCCGGGAAACTTGTTGGCTTATTGTATATGTAGGACTTACTAAATTATATTTAGAATTGAATGGTGAGTACCCATCTGCCAACAAAAAGAAATGGGCGATTCTGTAGTAGTTACGCAAACATTTCGGTAGGCGCATGCTCTCTGATACTTACCTGTGTTGGGTGAGAGGTGTCAATCTTTTTTGCCAGTGAAGAGCACATTTCAACCATTTGCCAATAAGAGAAGAATCACAGTTGATTTTTAGAATGTATTCAGCTCAGAGAATTGCTTAGAAGTACTGATACACTATACAATTTGATTAGCCACCAGGGAATTAATTAATTAATTTATTTACTTATTTATGTTTCCATTTGAAAACCCTTACATGACTATAAGGATAGACTCTCATTTGCTAGCAATTTATCGTAATAGTACTTACGATTGAGTATCTTTTGGGTGCTTAACTGGTACAAAGAAGCTCCACGTCTTGAATAAATACTGCTCTTAAGGTAACTAATGCAGACTGATATCACTTGGGAAAAAATTGAAAGAGATAGGATATCTAGTTCTAATGGCAAAAATATAAATAAGGATTTATTGATTCTGCTAACTAGAAATCAAAAATTAGTTTGGGTTTCAAGGTTGGTTTGATTTATTGGTTTAGTGATGTCATGAAGGGTCTGTTCACTTTGCCTATCATATCTACTTTCTCTCCATAATTTTAACCTTGTCCTAAGGCTTACCTAATCTGTCTCCCTTTTGTGGTGGCTTTTGCAAGATGGCTGCCAACTACTCAAAGGACTCTGTGGTTCTCTAGCCACCTCTTAGAAGAGAATTAAAGAGTGGTTTCTGGAGCTCTTTCAGAGCTGCTTTCTTAGATGTTCCAGTAAATGTCTTCTCCAGTCTCAATGAACAGAACTGGGTCATATAGTCCCCTAAGGAATTAGTGTCGAAATTTATTGAACCTATAGTGTCGAGATGTATAGATATGTAGATGTCTATCCTGAACATATATTTTTTTCAGTATTCAGTCCACTGAATATTCTACCGAGTAGCAGCAATACAGTTTGTATGATTAACGTTAGCTTCATTACTCTAAGGGCAATCCCATTGTTCTGCCTACAGTTGGTTCAGAAATTGTCACCCATTTTTATTCACTGAGAAATGAGGAGAAGTTGGCTGCAGGCTCCAGGGAAAGTTCTTCCTTGCTCTTAAGAGAATGAAAAGAGATTGCCCCCCCTATCCCCTGCCAGTTTTCCATATTACACTTCTACCTTCTCTCCTTTTCTTCCTCCCTCCTATCCCTTTCAGTGGAAAACAAAGAAGGAAGCATATGTCCTTGTTTTCCCTGGGTTGTCATCTTTGACGGTGAGGAAAACCATATTTAGGACAAACCCAATGATGTGGAGCCCTGACGACATTATCGAGTCACTAAATTGATCTACTCTCAGATCGACCCAACGACTTCTGAATTCTTATTGTGTAAAAATGAAGTTCCTCTTTCCTTCAGCCAGCGAATTAGGTAATTTCTGATGTTCATAGCCAAAAATATCCTAAGTAGTGCAATTTTGAAGTCAAAGTATTAGTTACTCAGGAACATGGAAAATTTATGTTGCAAAGTTACTATAATATTTACTGTACTTCTTAAGATAAAAAGAATATAATTGTCTCTCAATTGTCCAAGCTAATGAAGACAAGGACAATAATGTGTAATGTAAATTTGTAAAGCATTCAAAACTCACTTAGTTTAGCTTTGGGTAACATTTGATGTTTTATGCAAAGAATCCCACATGCTTTATACTCTTAAAACAAAACACTGAAGATATCCTTTAGATTGATTAGGAAGTGCTGGTAGTTTTCTAGTTTGTTCTGTCTCTTACTGGCAGGCACATATTGTTGGAACAGGACGCCATCACTGCCAACTAAGACAGACCTGCCCTTCTTTTTCTTCTCTTCAGAGCCTTCTCTCTTTCTCTGGATAGAAAAATGCTTTGATTTTAAAGGATCTCCCATCAGAGAAATGCTAGGGACATGTGAATAAACATTGGGGACAGTACTCAAATCATGATCAAACTATATAACAAATTATATTTGGTGTTAAGTGTCAATAAGAACTTAAAGGCACAATTGGTCTAGCATAATTAAGAATTGGTTTCAGTCCCATATAAGAATGTAAAGAAAAACAGACAGAGAAATGCCTCAATGGATGTCTTTCTAACGAATAGTTGGCAGTGTAAAAGGAAAGAGAATGTTGGGAGATATTTACCATATTAAATTAGAGTTTGAAATGACGTAAGAAAATCCTGGGTATGGTTAGAAACAACTTAGTGATAAAGTAGATTTAAAATATAATTTGTTCAGCAATCATAATGATAGTTCTATACCTAAGAATGCTCAAATTATACAACAGTTATTTCAATGAAAAAACAATTTAGAATGAAGAGAGTTGACAAAAATTTACTTTTTTTTCATTGAAATATCAGTAATAATTGTTATAACAGTCAGTGTGCATTCATACCACTCAGGAAATTTAACATTTGATGACGTCTAAGAAACTTCTCTTATTTTTGGTATGTCTTTAATTCACAATGTCTTAAGATAATTGAACTTTTTTGCAAAGTGTTATGAACAGAGTAAAAGCGCACTCAAAATAAGTACCTGAGTGACAAAATAAGTACCTTATGGAGTTGTTTCTAAGACTAGATTGATAGTTCTTGATGAAGATTGAATGGTAACCTGGAGTGGTCTGTGTAATGCAAATAATGTCTCCAAGTCATTTGTCATTTCCTTTAGTTATAGAGGTCTGCTATAGTAAGAATGCTTAAAGAGCTGAGTGAGCCCAGAGCCAAAATTGCTGAAAGGAAACCCAGATAAAGGAGAACGGAAACATTTAAAACTGAAATTCTAACGTTGATATGCTGGGACTCTGATGGCCTATGGAGTGGGATGGGGCGGAATAGTGGGGGAAAAGACAAATATAAAAAGATGCAGTGAATTTATAGTAAAAGTTTAATAAAAATTTAGGATTTATTATCATGAGAAAAATATCAGGGACGGTAAACTTGAGATTAATGTAAAGCTTTAAAAAATGTAAGGAAACTATAAGCAGGTCTTTTTTGAGTTCAAATCAAAAGACAAATGTAGAGGTTTACTGTTTAGAACAAACTATGATGTTAACAGATAATGGTAAGAAAGTAGAACTCAACTCCTGCTTTATTTCTTCTCTTTCAAGAAGAGTGATCAGCAGTGAGTGGAAAAAAATATGCTCCGGAGGAATTCTAAGCTAAGTGAATGGCGGTGAAAGAACTCTCAGCCACTTTAATATCTAGGTTCATACAGAAGGCAGGTACTAAAACAACTCCTGGTTATCACAAAACCAAACTGGGTGATGCATGAGATAAAAAACAGAAAGTATTTAGATGAGTGGAGATGTGCTCAAGGGGCAAATTTTAAAAGTAAAGAAGCTGGATACAATAGAATATCCATATTGGGCTTATGATTTTTGATAATTGAATACAAGATCTGTGAACCTGTGGAAGTGTTTGTATTGCTAGGAGCCAAATAGCAGGAGCCAGTTTTTCACTGAGAGTATGCTTAGCAAAATCAAACTTGTTTTCTTTTCTGATAGAGTACTCAGTGAATGCTGTAGAGATAATTAATCCTGACGATAGCAAGCCTTTTGACAAAGTCTTCAAACATATTTTTGTGGACAAGTTAGAGAAAAAGAGACTACGTATAGAATTAAATGGAACATACGAATAGCTGCCTAGATGATCACACTCAAAGATTACTTATGAATGGATGGATGACAGAGGTCCATGATTGAAAAGAGGTCCATGATTGACATGCCAGAGACCCTGTCATTTCCAACATTTATCAATGACTTTCTTTTTTTTTTCAAAGTGTAACTGTTTATTCTTGCACTTTCTTTCTTTGTTTCTTTGTTTGTTTCTTTCTTTCTTTCCTTCTTTCTTTCTTTCTTTTTTTAATTAAAGTTTATTGGGGTGACAATTGTTAGTGAAATTACATAATTTCAGGTGTACAATTCTGTATTACATCATCTATAAATCCCCTTGTGTGTTCACCACCCAGAGTCAGTTCTCCTTCCATCACCATATATTTGATCCCCCTTTACCCTCATCTCCCTCCCCCCGACCCCCCTTACCCTCTGGTAACCACTAAACTATTGTCTGTGTCTATGAGTTTGCATCAATGACTTTTTAAAAATTTGTATTCAATTTATTTAAACTAAACAATAACAAAAGCAGTTCATCCATTCCTTCCACCCTCTACCCCCCCATTTCTTGCAACTATCTGTTCTATGTACCTATGAGTTTGTTTTTTTCTTTTTGATTGCTCATGTAAGAGAGATAAAACATTATTTGTCTTTCTGTCTGACTTATTTCACTTAACATAATGCCCTCAAGCAATGTTGTCACAAATGACAAGATTTCATTCTTTTTGTTAGCTGAACAATATTCCACTATTTTATCACATATATATATATATATATATATATATATATATATATATATATATATATTTAGGCATATATAATTATATAACAATATACATTGTTATAGACTATATTATATATTACATTTAATATATAATATATAATGTAGTATATAATAATATAATATATATGCCACAATTTCTCTATTCATTCATCTATCAGTCAACACTTAGTTGTTTCCATATCTTCGATATGGAACAATGTTTCCATAATGTTTCCATAAGGTTTCCATAATGGAAACAATGTTGCAGTGAACATGGGGGTGTACATATTTTTTTAGTTATTTCATTTTCTTCTAGTTTAAATACAAGTGAAATTGCTAGGTCGTATGGTAGTTTTATTTTTAATTTTTTAAGGAACCTCTGTACTGTTTTCCATAGTGGCTGTACCAATTTACATTCCCACCAACAGGGCACAAAAGTTCCCTCTTTTCCACATCCTCTCCAGCACTTGTTGCTCCTTGTCTTTTTGATGATAGCCATTCTAACAGGTGTGAGGTGGTGTCTCATTGTGCTTGCTTTGGTTTGTACTTTCCTGATCATGTTTTCTGTATCTATTGTGCATCTCTATGTCCTCTTTGGAAAAATGTCTACTCAGATCTTCTGCTTATTTTTTAATTGGATTTTTTTCTTTGTTGTTGAATTTTATAACTTCTTTGAACAATGTATTTTGGATATTAGCCCCTTATCAGATACATGGTTTGCAATATTTTCTCCCATGCAGTAGGTCGCCTTTTCATTCTGTCAGTGGTTTCCTTTTCTGTGCAGAAGCCTTTTTAGTTTGATGTGGTACCACTTATTTATTTTTGTTTTTCTTTCTTTTGCTTTTGCTGTCAGATTTAAAAAATCATCACCAAAACCTATGTCCAGGAGCTAACCACCTATGTTTTCTTCTAGCAGTTTCATAGTTTCAGGTATTACATACAATTATTTAATCTATTTTGAGTTATTGTGTAAGATAGTGGTCCAGTTTCATTCTTTTGCATGTAGCAGTCCAATTTTCCCAACACTATTTTTTTGAAAAGACTGTCCTTTCCCTGTTGTATATTCTTGGCTATTTGGTCATAAATTAACTGATGACATATCATGGGTTTATTTCTGGGCTCTGTGTTCTGTTCCATTGATCTATGTGCCTATTTTTATGCCAGTACCATGCTGTTTTGATTACTGTCACTTTCTAATATAGTTTGAAATTGCAAAGCACGATTCCTCTAGCTTTGTTCTTTATTCTCAAGATTGCTTTTGTTCTTCGGGGTCTTTTGTGGCTCCATACAAATTTAGCATTGTTTGTTTTATTTCTGTGAAAAAATGTCATTGGTATTTTGATAGGGATTGCAATTGAATGTGTATATTACTTTAGGGAGTATAGACATTTACAAAATATTAATTCTTTCAATCCATGAGCACAGAATATCTTTTCATTTATTTGTGTCTTCTTCAGTTCCCTTCATTAATGTGGTGTAGTTTTCAATATGCAGGTCTTGTACTTCTTGGGTTAAATTTATTGCTGGATGTTTTATTTATTTTTTGATGCAATTACAAATGGGATTGTTTTCTAAATTTTCTTTCTGATAGTTCATTGTTAATGTAAAGAAATGCAACAGATTTTGAGTGTTGGTTTTGTATCCTGCAGTTTTATTGAACTTGTTTATTAGTTCTAACAGTTTTTTGATGGAGTCTTTAGGGTTTTCTATATATAGTATTATGTCATCTGCAAGTAGTGACAGTTTTACTTCTTCCCTTTCAATTTGGATGCCTTTTATTTATTTTTCTTGGCTTGTTGTTCTGGCTAGGATCAATGACTGGATGAGAAAAACATAGGAGGCCATCAAATTTAAGGACGATAGAAAGGTGGGAGGTGTGGATAACGTAACTCATAGGTCTCAGTGGGATAATAGACCAAAACAAAGTAAAATTTAATAGGGATCCATCCATTCTTCACTTATTAAGCAACTTTTATATGTAAAGCACTTGGCTTGTTGCTAAAGCAGCAATGATGAATAAAATAAGTCTCTGTCTTAGAAGTGTAGAAGAGAAGACATTTTAACAAACAATTGCAATTAAATATAAGCCCTGCTATTCTATAAGTATGTACAAGCTCATGGTTGTGAATAAATAATGGATTGAGTGGAAACTGTTAGGTGTAGGATTTTGGATGATTTACAAAATAGTAGACATGCTGGATTTAACTGTTATGAGGGAAAAAATGTGTCTGTGGCATAATGTGTGTGTCTTAAAATGTAACGCATTAATATTATGATGTTTAAACAAAGTAAATCTGCATTGTTGTATCTGGTTCTGAGCTCACCTTTCAAAAACATGTGATTAGAAATGAAAAAAGATAAACACAGGGTGTAGATCCAAGATGTGATGGCAACTAAGTTAATTCACTTTAGTGTTAAGGAGGAAAAAGACTAACAGTTGAGTAAATTATGGCTGTCCAATTTTTTCTATAAGTTATAACTTTTTTTAATTTTTATTCTTGATCTTTTTTAAAGTGACATGATACGTTAAAGAGTCCCATAATGTTATCATAAAACCTCTCTAGGTTAGAAGTTGCCTTCTTTCATATCCCTTCTCCTGTTGCTGAAGTACGTGTACTTTTATGTGTGTTTCAAGAGTATAATTTTTATTAGCGATAAGATGAAGGAGCAAACTTATGGTTGCTAAGGAATAGATTCATTATTCCTGTCTATAAGGGATTTTTGCTTATCTGTCTTCAATAATTTTCATTAAAAAATATTTTGTTAAAAGTTTATTCAATTCAAGGCCTTCCTTTTAAGAGGAATTTCAATTTAAAGTTGACTTTTAACCAACTGAATTAAACTCAGTTGCATTAGCCATAAGTACTTAAAGTCTTCTTGAAACTCATTTCCCTCTTCAATTTTATGGTAGTTTCATTATAATTAAGGTAGTGTTGAATTCCATGAAATTTGTTTCTCGTGAAAAAATTTTTTTAGAAAACAAAAATTGTGTTTCTCTTATCCGTATATCGGAGGTTGTGAATGATATTCCTGACCTGAGAAGGTATACATTTATTTTAATCAGGGGCTGGTTACCTCACTTGGCTACCCATGTAGTTAATGAAGTAGAGGTCATGGGTTTCATCCCGGCGCAGGCCAGCAAGCTTCTCTTTGTTATGTGGCACAGGATATGCCCCTCACCCCAGCCAGCTGGCTGGCAAATGTGTGCAGTTGGTGACAAGGAGAACTGGGTGAGACTGTGTAGATGGATTGGTGCAAATTCATCACCATAGCTGGGAAAATAACCCTGAGCAACTGCCTCCATAATGGACAACACATGGTTGTTTATATTCCATTGAATTGTGGACGTATAGTTTGTCATTAATCTTACTTACAGAAACAATCACTTTTAGTTAATAGATAAAATACCTTCCTGCTTTAAAATGTATTAAGTTAAAATTTCATAACTATATTTTACAAATATTTTATGTTTTGTTTTCATGTAATCTAGTACTTTTACAAGTATAATTTCATTGCTTTTTAGGACATTTTGGATTTGTGAGTCTTGTATAGTTTTGAAGGCCATGGGCAAAAGTTGCATGAGCATTGATGATTTTGATGAGAATAAATCAGTTTGTGCTGATACTAATTGTGAAAAAAATGTTAAATCCAGCACATAATCTTTGGGTAGTGCCATTCAAACATCTCTTCCTCTGCATTTCTTAGAATGATTTGGGTAAAGGAGTAAATTTAGTATTGTCGTAGTATTTGGAAGTCTGTCTGCTTTAACCAGCACGAATTGCATTAAGTCATCCACTGCTTTCAAAAAGGGTGTTTAGTAATGTTGAGTAAGCTTTCAAACTTAAGTTTATTTCCGCATCCGCTAATTCCTCCCATCTAATTGTGCTGCGGCACGTAATTAATAAGAACATAGCTAGGATCCACTTTTATTTTTTTTTCTTTCTGTCGACTCTCATTCAAAATAGTAGTACGCATATTTAAAATTACAATTTGACAAACCAAATCTAACTTTTCTTTTAAAAGCAGTAACAATTCATTTGGTCATCTTAGATATTTCGTAAGAAGCAACCTTAGCATAATTGTATGAATTCCATTTTTTAAATGGTGGGTTTAATTTAATACAGCAGAAATTTATTTTATTCTTTTAGTCTAATTAATCAGCATATAACAAAACCTTAGTTTTAGAACAAGTGGATTATGGAATGTACACAGTGAATTCCTATTAGACTCAAAATGGATCTTTTAAACCTATTCAGAGTTTTGATTCTAATACAGAGTAAAATATAAATGTTAAAACTGGGTACCACTATTGATAAGGAAGTCTGAGAGCCATGGAATATATAATTATCTGGGCTTTTCAGAAATTAAAACTGCGGTTTTTATTGTATAATTTTTTACATTGAAATGACTTTGGTGTTTAGAGAAGATTAATCCATTTGGATCTCTAAAAGACCATTTTCATACCACTAGGGTCTGACAATAGCCTTTGACCGAAATTTTAAGATATTTCGATCTAATTTTTACAATAAGCTATAGCATGGAATGACTGATAGCAGCCATCGTATAGATTTCTTTTTTAATGTCGGTTCAGAATTTCCCTATAGAAAGTGTGTAGTACTTCCCATATCTGATTTCACAGAAACAACAACACACACAAAAAAAGTCCTAATTCTATACTTACATTCTGTGGTTATTTGACGTGCCATACAAAAAAAGAGATATATTTAATTGTTCGGGGGTTTTTCTGTGGAAATTTAGGAACGTGCTACTAATCATTTCTCCCAAAATTCCCGTTTTTATGAGTTAGGGTTTTACAGTCAGTATGAATTCTGTCAGAGTGCAGATCCATTGACAATACAATCATTTAAAAAATCTAATTACTTTCACCTGTTTAAATAAGTGAAATTCGTGCTGGAAAATGTGTGCAAACTGCCACGGGAAGTAGTTGAACTCTTGCTCAAGGAAGGTTTTCCAGACATCTTTTCTTTCTTTTTTTTTTCATTTTTTGTTGTTGTTGTTGTCCCTTTAGGTGTTTATGTCCATTTATTATTATGTATGGATTTGGTATATAGCCATAGACTGGTGACTAAATGACTGTGTGATCTAAGCTGCTAAACAGTAATAAGGCTTGGTAATAGGTGTTTGAGGTTGATTTCAAAAGCTTCATGTCTCATCTCATTAGAAGACCTATGGATACAAATGTTATTTTCCCCTTGTGTGCTCTAAACAGAGTAAATGATAGATCATAATTAATGTACTAAAAAGGCACATTTTTCCTGTGTTTTTATTTTACAATGATTTGTTAGTTCACCTAAACTTGAAAATATGAATTTGGTTTCCTTTTTGTTTTGTTTTTTTTAGCTAAAATGTCTTCATATCTATGTATGTATATAGATATAGATATTTATATATAGATATTTATATATAGATATAGATATATAGATATAGATAAAGAGAAGATGAATGTTTGTCACTGAACTCCACTGGCTTTAAATAAATCAAAACAAAGAATAATTCTCTAATGGTCTCTCAACACTTCTAAAGCAGTCTGCTGTTTGGGAAGGTGAATGGAATATGTGTTATGGAATTTCTCAGCAGCAATAGTTATACATTTCAGTTGACAGACTTCTAAGCTGTCATATCCTTATTTTCTTTTCCTGGAAACAATTATGTCATCATGAAGTGGAGATAATTGTAATTTTGTTTTGTCTTAGATGCCGTTTATTAGATATGTTATACATATTATTACTTCTCATTCCTGTTAGATTATTTTTTTAGTAAAATTAGAGTTGTTCAGGGGAATTATACTAGTGCCTTTAATGCATTATTAGCATTTTGTTAAGATTGGATATTAAGGAATGTAAATGACCAGGTCTGTTATTAGAATAGGGAAACAAATTCAACTTAACTGTTTTGATTTTTTTTCCTTCTCTTTCACTATGTAGAGCATGTACTTTGTGCACAGGCTCATTGACAATGTGTGTGTGTGTGTGTGTGTGTGTGTGTGTCTGTGTGTTTTATATCATATCTAAACAAACAGTTTTAGATAATAGGATTTACAAATAGTTCAGAAGTTTTAAAATCATATGCTTTTGAGAGCCAAGCAAAGCCCACAAATGAATGCAATAGGCTATTTCCAATAAATTAAAAAGTTATGGAAACAGATTCCAGGCCCCTTCTAAAAGGTATTCACATTCAATTGTTTTAAAATGTCCTATGTACTGTCATTATCAAGAGAAACCCTTCAGCTGACTGAATGTTCTTCAGGACACCAGTTTGAGACTTGTACAATCCCCAGCATTTTAAATATATCCTCTACCAAGGATTCTGTACCACGGCGGAGTCGCTCTGGGGCTCCTTCAGTCTCACGGCCTTGCTTCTGGGAGCGCGTCAGATTTGTCAGCGTAGGTTTCAGTAGGCACCACGTAGTCCAGTCTGCTTACCAGAGCTGAGAACTACAAAACACAGTCGGTTCCATGAGAGCGTAGAACCCTTGCAGTTACACCTCTGTGCCTTCAGAGTTCCTTGTACGGCTGCCAGTCACTTCCGCTGAGCCCTGTGTCCAAAGGTTGGCCCTTTTGGACCGGTCCTCCACCGCAACGCCCACTCAGCTCCATTCTCTGATCCCCACTGACGCACTAACACTATTTTGCAATTGTATTAATTACGATGGTTAATTTTTAGTAATAATATGATTTCATTGTTCTCCATCCAGCATTTCCCTTCAAAATTTTTGGAGCATCACCCCCTTCTAGTGAAGACAAGAATATCTCTCTTAAGAAGGATGACTAAACAAGCACTATACTACAAAAGTCAATTATATAAATACACACATGTATGTGCAACTGTATATATAACTAGTGAAAATTAAAAATTTTTTAACCTAACTTTGTACATTGAAAAATAACCTGTTTTGTTTTTTCTTCTTTTTTTTTTTTTTTTTTTTTTTTTTTTTTAAAATTAAGCATTACACTGAAAATAGTGACATAGACACATTTGTTTGGGCCTAAGGGCAAGTACTATTCCAGTTTTTATAACTGTTAGTAAAATATCTGTGATTTTAAAAGTTGAAAGTCACGCTAATTATTTTCTTTAATTTTTAATTATTACTTTTAGTTGCAATGATACCTCACTAGTTTGAAGTGACTTATGAAACCTGTTTTATTTACAGTATAAATTTCTAATTGAACTAGATTATACACATTGGCTAGTACTTCCGGGCATATAGACTTTGAAACAAAATTGGGTATAACATGGAGAACACTAACTGATGACAGTATTTTAAAATCTACTGACTAATATATGTGGCTTTATTTTGAAAACTAAACAAATGTCTCCACATTTAAAATTCATTATTTACATGAGAATGCCGTTTTAAGAATACAGATAATTTTAGATGGTTTGCAATCTCTGAGACGAATATTTTTAGTTATAATAGCTGATACATAGGTCCAGTTTGGAGGCCATGCTGATCATAGGTGTTACTCTGAAGAAGGGTGACAGAACCACTTTAAGGAAATCTTTAGTCTCCAGGGGACTCACAGGACGCCTTAGCAGACGTGCCAGCAGGTCCAGCCTCGGGGCTGGCGACCACGCACATACATAGCTTCCATAGTGATGCTTTCTGACAATCATTGTTGTCTGGGTAGCATTGTGCCAAAATAAATGATGTGCCAATAAACAGAACTCTGACATCCTGGCTCACTAGACTGCACAGATAAATGGTTCTGTTATCTATTGCTGTGTAACAAACCATTTGGAAACTTAGTAGCTTAAAATAACAATAGTCATTTATATTGCTTACACATCCACAGTTGGAGTAGGGCTCAGCTGAAGGGCTCGTCTCTGCTGTAGGGGCTTCAGCTCGGGCTCCTGGATGGAACCTGCAGGCTCAAGCCCCTTAAGACAGCTCACTCGGAGGCTGGCAACTTAGTTCTAGCTGCCGGCGTGGAATTCAGCCAGCATGTCAGCTGAGCGCTTTTGTTCCTCTCAATGTGGGTTGCTTAGACTTCCTCGCAGCTTGACAACAAGTGTTCCAAAGCCTGTTCCCAAGCGGAAACTACAAGGCAACGACTTAGCCGTGGACGTCTGAGAAGGTTACTTCCATCGTCACATTCTATTTGTCTAGCCAGTCAGTGAGGCCAGCCTGTTTTTAGGAGGAGGAGAATTAGAGTCCATCTCATAATGGAAAGAGTAGCCAAGAATCTGTTGCCATCTTTAAGCAAAGGGTACCGGGATGAATGGTGGCCTTGAGGCTGCTCTCCCCGGTGAGGGGTCATTCATATGCCAAGTGTCTTGTGTCACCCACCTGGAGGAGGTCTCCTGATTGTAAATGACACATGTACCACCAACCTCTGACATGTAGGCAGTATGTACTGTGCCAGGCAATATGCTAGGTGCTTTCTAAGCATTCCTAAATCACATTCTCCTAACAATCCTTTTAGGTGGTTGATGATATTATCTGAGGCAGAGCGGTTAAGTTACTTGTACAAGGCTCACAGTTACTTGATGGGAAACCCAAGGTTCAAATGCAGACGGTCTCGTGTGACAGTTCATACTCAGCACAGTATAATCTCATATGAGATTGCTCAACTGTCTCCCTCTTTTGACAAGCAGGCTATCAAAATACTACTTATTCTGCTTCACTTAAGAGTCACCTATGAAATGACATAATTGAATGTAGAAGTCTGAAAACTAAGAGTTTCTCTAAAAAAAAAAAAATCATCCTTTGAAAGAGACCTGGAAGTCCATGACGATGGACTGCTGTGCTGAGGGCAGAGCTTACAGGTCCTGAAAAATGTGCACCAAGAGACAGAGGACGTGGGAGAGGGGCTATTCCAGGATGCCGGAGAGCGCCTAACTCACAGTATCTGGACCACTGAGATGTGCTGAGGTTGGAGTCAGGAAAGCAGGAACAAAGGGCAGGTCTGAAGACTGAAGCAGAGAAATAACCCAAGGATGATCAGTGAGGTGAACATTTCTATTCTATTGACTTGGTAAACTTCAACTATTCTCCTTTTCTAAACCATTCCTGATTCTCTCCTGATGCTTACTGGGTCTGAAATCTGGGGTGTTGGGCCCCTCAGATACTGCAATCTGCCTGTAGACTGAGCATCTCTGCAGCACCGACAGCTGGACCCTTTCGTTTTCCCTTCCTGCTCCGAGTAAGCCGGTCTGGCGTGGGCTCCACCAAAACAAAGACGTGAAGATCCTAATGAGTGACTCGGTGCTTCCTGTCGTGCCTCTCTCCTTAATGACTGCCATCACAGCCAAACAGTACCCATAATTTATTTTAATACTTACTATATTATGTCATACTTACCAGAAGAGAGCTTTTTGCTATACAGTTCTGCTGTGTAGAAATTTGGTATCCCTTTGTTAAAACCCCTACCGACTGATGTCCAAGGTGTTGTACAACACATTACGTTTTATTGTATGTATTACATATTCATTTCATTACACTGTTTTTGCTTCTTTTCTAGATGTACATACCATTCATTGTTTTTACAAAAATCATATACAAGGAATTATATTTCTTCGCTCATTTATATTAAAAACTCGAAGGTGGGTCCTAATGGAAAATATTTTCACTTGAAATTGTTATATCACACATAAAAATATATCATGAGAGTAAAGAAAAAGTGTTCAATGTTCTGATTGAACCCAATTGCGCTAAATCAATTCATGATACTGAATTGTACTTGTTCAAAATTAAAAAATATTGGAAAAGAATGATGTCTTTTGTATTGTTGTTGCTTTGCGCTTTAACAATTGGATGAAGTTTTATGTCATTCTCAGATGACTTTTTTCTACTTTTGGCTTTTCTTTTTCACCTGGTACTCTTCATGGTGTGAGCATTCCCTGACCCTTCAGATGTGTTCTCATGAGTTCACTTGTAGGGTTCATTAAGGAGTTTGTAGACAGAGGTCACCCAGGTTTGCAATGATTCGGTGTCCAGTCCTTCTCTAAGCAAAGGAGCCCCAACAGCTTTGGGGCACCCACTTGCCATGCAGTTGGCTTTTGGCCCACAGAGATGAACAAATTAGCAGTGTGTACCTGTGTTGGCCCTGTTCTAGTCGTGCTCATGTCATTGGTGTCTGGTGACCTCATCAGCACACCAGCCTGGTGTCTGAGCCTGGCAAAGTGCAGCTGTTGTCAGGCCTGAGCAATGCACCCTAACACAAAAAGCAAGAAAACACTGACCTTCTGAGTGGACCCACCCACACTCAAGATGGCAGCGCAGGTAACTCCATTTCAGTAACTATTAGAGTTCCTTTGTGTTTGAAATAGTTAATAACAAATTTGGATTTGTGTTTGACTACTTTTCTTCAGGAAAGAAGACATCTGTTTTGTAAATAACAATACTCTAAATATGTGGCTCTTTTAAATATTTTAAGTGCCTTCACATTCATTAATTTCATTTTTATTGCTTTATGTATATTAATGTGCATATTTGTTGCTACCTATGACCATTGGTAATTTTATCTTAAATAGAACAGATTTTTAAGACAAAGAAATTGCATATTTGGAGATCATTTTGATTTTAGTGAAATAATTTAGTGTGAATTAGCTGTCTTACATTGCTTGAGAAGAACCCTAGGTTATAATCTAAAATACAAGCTTGGAATTTTCTATTCCAGAGTTGTTCTTATAAAGTGTTGTTAGATTGCCAGTTGTTTGTGATGCAAAACAAAAAGTGTTAAATAGACATATTCCTTATTCACTTAGTACTTCTAATTTTAGGTGATAATACAGCAGAGATATTATTGTAACATTTACTACCATAAGTACATAACAAAAATAAGAAATAAGAATTATTTCAAGAAATAAAAGAAAATATGCAGATAAACTATGTTTGATGTAAAACATATATGTTTTTCAACGTAGAAAAAATACAACCCAAACACAACCTGTGAACAGATGCCAAGCATGCATGACAAAGTAGCTTGTGACAGCAAACAAACAATTCCAGAGGGAAGGCTCTTTCAATTATTACTTCATTTACTTGGAAAAATATAAAGTTTGTGACCCAGTGTTGTTTCCAGTTTTTTTCTTCTTCTTTCTTTTTTTGTTTGTTTTGTTTTAGAAAATGACCAGTTTTTGAATTGCTCTAATCAAAGCCAATACTCTTTTCTCATAGAAGAAAATAGTGGGCCATCAAGACAGTGGATTTGTCAAAGTACCCAAAACAGAAATAACAATTGTACTAATTGTTTGCATGGCTACTGTATGTGAGCTGTTTGGCTATGTGCTTTTCATACATCGATCACTTATGCCTGTAAAAGAGATACCTTTCTGTCCATTACATCTGAGAAAACTGAGGTTCTGAGAACTTCAAGTACTATGTTTCCCTGAAAATAAGACCAGCTGGACAATCAGCTCTATTGCATCTTTTGGAGCAAAAATTAATATAACACCCAGTCTTATTTTATTAATCTTATTTTATTATAAGACTGGGCATAATATGATATGATGTGATATGAAATAGTCTTATATTAATTTTTACTCCAAAAGATGCATTAGAGCTGATGGTCCAGCTCGGTCTTATTTTCAGGGAAACACGATAGCTTGCCCAAAAGAGCACGGAATGTAAGTAGCAGCGTGATCGCCTCATCCACTCACCTTCCCACTTTCCTCTGTTTCTCCATTTCATCTCCATTTCCTTGTACACATTTTAAATATAGGCGATAATTAAGTCAGTGATACAACTTTCTTTTCATTTGACATTTTATACCTCAACATAATTAGTCTAGAAAAGATCATTACACATAGTCTATGCCAGGCAAATTTTGATGACAAATATTTAACAAATATTGTTAAAATAATATTTTCAGAACAAAAAAATATATAAATTTAAGGTGATAGATTATTTATTCAAACTTCATATGTCACACGAAGTTCTGGTAAAAGTATTAAGACAGTCTTGTGGAGTTTGTTGTGATATTATTTAATTTGTTCACTTATTTTTAGTCTCAATAAAGTAAAACTTTATTAATGTTTCCTCAGGTATTCAAAATAATGTGAGACTTAAAACAATTATCATTTTCTAAGTGTTCATTTTTTGTGTTCTTTAAGTGAATCTAGAAAATAACTTTTCACTGCGTTAATTGATTTCAAGTTTGTTCTCCAAAATGTGTCAAAAATCCACAGAAAATAGTTACAGTATTTATATTTTTAAGTAAATACAATTAAGGTGCTACATTTTATTAAAATAAATGATTACTTTAAACTGTAAAAATTTTCTATTGTTATTCATTCTTGAAAAACACAAATATATATAAAAATATACATCTGCTTTCCTAAACTTCCTTTCTGGAACACTGAGCTCTTGGGGTGAAGTCGAACACTGCAGTCAGTGGTATGGAAATATCATTTGACTATAGACAAACATCACAGCAAAAATGTTAATACATTTTGTATATTCACAGTAAGCAAAATGGTCAACTTATAGGCTGTAAAGGACCCAAAGTATCTGACAAGGTTTGTGCTTTGAAGAAGCTTATAATTTTATAGGAAAAGAAAAGACATACATAGTGCTTCTATCAAATGAAATTAGGGGGTTCCAGTGGCTTCTTTGGGGACCCACTGTTTACTCTCTGACTTAGAATCATTTTTGTGCTGTTGTCAGTCTTCCCACCACACTGTAACTTCTTGAACTGTGCTTTATTCTTATTTGCAATTCCCTCTAACACCGAGGCACTCCATTGGGCAGTGAGTGGCCCTAAAAAAGCTTGGAAATTCGTAATACATAAAACACTGACACACAAAACTATACACCTGACCTGCCAAATTCATGGCGCGACAGTGCTCTAAGTATTTGCTGGACTAGGCTGCTCAGGCCAGTTTGCACAGAAGAAGGCGGGGCTGAGTGAAAATGAGAAAAAGGCCTGCAGAGAAACACAAGGCAAAACTGCAGAAAGGTTACATCTTATGCTTTAGTGGGCACCGTAGATTTCCTGGAATGGTATGACTTTTGTAGGAAAATACTGATAGAGGTTGAAATTATAGTATAGGTCTTACCTATCAGCCAAATACATAGGAAGTCTGTCAGTGTACATATTATCCTTAATGAACATCAAAGTAATCTTTATCTCACAATAAAGGATATTTCATTAGTTTCTTGGAACAAAGACGTGTTTTCCCATGAATAAATGTGTCTCTCCCTCTCCTTCCCCTCTATCCCTCTTGTAGAGTGTAAGGCTGTGGTGCAGATCCTGGGTCCTGGAGCCAGCCATCTTGTCTCTGACACTTCCTGGAGGACGGTTGTTACTGTCATAGCTAGAATCAGGTTCCACTCATGTCTCAGAGACACAAAATGATACTGATTACAGTGATTACAGTGTAGACATTTCTTCTCATAAAAGTCTGTGTACTGGTTGTTTTAGTTATCTTGCTGTATGAGAAACTGCCTCACAACTTTGGGGCTTAAAAAATACAAGCTCTTGACTCGAGGGTCAGGAGTTTGGGCAGGTCGTGAGACCGGCTCTCTCTGCCTCACATCAGGTCATCTGGGCTGACTACGGTGGGTACCAGACATCTTGGTCCTACGTCCGTCATGTCTAGTGGGTTTGTGCTTGCTGTAGCTGCAGCCGCCTGATTCTCCTACCTGCGACTCCTGCCCTCCTGTGGTCCCATCGTCTGGTGTCTAGCATGAACCTGTGGTTGTGGTGCTGGTTCTAAGAGTATGGAAACAGAGGCTGCAAGGCTTCCTGTGACCTGGATCTGAAAGTGTCCCAGTGTCATTTCTGCTGCATTCTATTGGCTGAAACAAGTCATAGAGTCTGCCCAATTTACATGGAGGGGAAATGCCCTTTGATGATAAGGATGGCAGAGTTACACTGCAAAGGACTGACAGAATGGGGGAGAATTACTTGGGCCATGTTTGGAAACAATCTGTCAGAAGGATCTGCTCTACGAGGCTTGCAGGGGCCCAGGCTGCTGCTTCATGTTGCTCTGCCTTCTCTAGAATGTCGCTCTCCTCTGCGTGGCCCAGGGCGATTCGCCACTGTTTTCTCATTTCGGCCAAAAGCAAAGGAGAAAAATGAAAGGGTAGATACCTTCTTCCTTTTAATAGCACAGCCGGGATTCAGATCCTAGGCACAAGCCCTCCCTCGTTAGAAGCCCGGATGGAAATAAAGGCTTTGTTTTGGCTGGCCATAAAACCACCCAGAAATTGAAGGTTCTATTTCCATGACAGAAAACTGGAGAATACTGGGAGATAATTTATAATCTCTGTGACAGTTATTTAACCTCTTTGTCTCTTTGTTTCTTCATGTGCGAAATGGGGATAACTGGATTACTTCCAGCACAGATGCCAGACACATATTAAGCTTCCAATAAGCATCAACTATTGTTAAATTATTATTATTAGAACCAAATTTGAGGTATTTGTAAGGTGACTTGGTTAATATTTAAAAGAGTGATAGATGGTGACATTACTTTGGGATTTCTGGCTATTAGTGGTGTGGAATTCAAAGTAGATAGATTGGAGAAAGAAATACAGTACTAAGAATATTGAGTTTGAGATACCTTCAAAACATCCAGTGAGTGTAGGTATTAATGAGTCAGTTGAAAATATTTGTCTGAACTGAAGAAGAAAGGCTAGAGTTAGAAATAAAGAATTGCCAGATATTAGGATGTCCCACTTAGAGGAGGAGTACGTTTATCCCAGGGAGTAAATACAAAATTGGTACAAGGAAAAGGTGAAAAAGGTGATTGCTTTCTCCAGCTAGCCTTCAAAAGTCCAATCTAACCATGGTGAATTAGGGCCATATGACAACACTGATAGCATGAGATGGGCTAGTTGGCATTAGTTCTGTTGGAAATATGCAGTCATGTTCCCTACTGGATACCAAGGGCGTCTCTCTAAAATGAGCTGGAATGAGGATGTATTCTTACCTCTAACTGGACAGTGGGCTGGGACTCATAGAGTTCCAGGCTTCTGGTGAGGGGCGAGAGTCATGGGTCCCCTGGCTATTGCCGAGAGCTTCTAGAAGCTGTCTTCATATCTAGTCTCCCACCCATGGTGAAACATTCTCCTCACTGGAGACTTACTGAGTAGTTTAAAAACAAAAGTCTGATTCTGGCTTAAAACCATTTAAAGCCTTCTCGTCTGGGGATGAAGAAGAAAGCCGTGCTTGCTTGGCTCACTGTCATTTACTTCTCTCTCACAGGTAGACCAGCTGGGCTTCCCTAAGTGGTGGCTGTAAAACGTTTGTTTCGCCTGCGTCTTTCCCTTTGCCCAGCATCCTCACCCCCCTCTCTCCCTTTCTCTAGGCAGCCCCGACAACTCTTTTTTCCAAGGTCAGTTCAAAGCTCCCTTACTCAAGAAAGCCTTCCTTGACCTCCCACATTCAGTCAGGTCCTCTTGGCAGATGTTCGCATAGAATCTTAGGCACATTTGTCGTAATTATGAAGAAAGTTTTGCTTGTGAAAATAACTGACAACTCTTTTGTTCACTACAAGTAAAATTTAAGCTCTTCCATAGCATAGGAGAAGTCCATCTTATCTGTTAATGGGGCTTAAATCATGTCTGCGTCTACTTCCAACATAGAACAGACTGAGAAGTAAACACAGAAGTCCGACAGAGTGCCATAGTACAGCTTTCCTAAAGCTAAATCTTGGTTAGAGAATTCAGCCCGATCCATGGCCCAAATCAGGCTTCCTACTCATTCTCTCAGAATTGAACTTATTTACCCAAACGTTATTAGAAAAGAGGGGTAGCAACAGGCCTCTGCTACATGTCTCAGGCCTACAAGAATGCCTTGTTCAGAGGAGGTGCTTACGAGGCATTGCTTGTTGCCTTTTGATTTTTTTCTCTTTTTAAGCATGTCTTACTTCAGTTAAGGGTTTCTAACATCCCTGATCAAGTGTAAAATAATTACTTCTTAACATTTCTCCTTTATGCTTCTTTCCCTGAACATAACACAGAGTGTAATACACAGCCATTTAAAGTTCCTTAAAGGATTTACCACAAAGAGCAAAGGGGAAAGTTACAGGAGGTAAAATAATTCTCTCCTATACCTTCCTGCTTTCTGCTTTTTAAAGCTTTTTAAACTTTTTGTTTTTTTCAAAAACTTTGTATTGAAGAGCAAAAGCACAAGATCATACTAATAGTGGGATTTTTTTTCACCCTAAAGGCAGAACATTCTAGCCAGACAGATGTTGGCTACTTTAGGTCATGTAGGTCCTAAAAGCTACCTTAGAGAAAAGGGCTTCACCTGGACCACCTGGTGTTGTGAGGGAGCCAAGAACCAAGCCATGGGAGGGGAAGGGCAGAAGCCACAGCCTGCCTTCTTCTCTTTCATTTTTGCCGGTTTTACCTTTGAGGATGCCATGATGAACCAGATTTATGATTAATAAATAGGGAAAGCACTGGAAAAGAATGCTAAAACCAGGCAGAGGTAAGAGGAGAGAATGATAATTTCCAGAACTATTTGGGGATCAGAGGCCTCAGGTTATTTCTGAGAATATATCTTATATCAGGGACTCTTCTTATTGTAATTATTCAGTAATATTTAAAGTTCAGTAATATTAAATTATTAAAGTTCAGTAATATTAAATTATTCAGTGATATTAAAGTTAATTTTTCCATACAACAAAAATATGTATTTACTGTTGAAGTATTTGAAAAATACAGCAAAATATAATAACGAGAAAAATCACATATAATCATATTCCCCTTCTCTTCTTCCAAATGTGTTTTTTTAAATTTATTTCACATTTCATATAGTTAAAGTAGATTGTGTACAATTTAACCTTATCTGAAAATTTATTCTGAGGAACAATTTTTCCAGTCTTTTGTAACATTTTAGAGTTTATTATTACAGGTAGTTCATTTTACGAAAATTTAACCCCAAAAGTTAAATGCTATATAAACATAGCTAAGAAAATATAAATATGTCAAACTCTTCTTAATATGAGTTTTTTCCCAAGCTCTGTTCATTCATTCACTAATTTATTCAATCAATCTCTTGATTATTTATCTTACAGAAATTATTGTTCATATGGGCTTTGAAAACAGCTATATTTTGGGGAATAGACATATTTCATGCAAAAATTATGCTAATCTTCAAACTTTTCATTACAGCCCTGAGCATTGGTTAAAAAGTATTCTCTTCTCTTGAGGAAATTATCTCCCATTTCCACCGACATACCACACAGTGCAACGCTGATGTAATTTCATTGCCAGCAGTAGGATCACACCGGTCCATTCCAAGTTGTTAAAAATTTCCTTCTTCTCCCAATGGAATACATATGATTGCTTTGGGAAATGGTTGGACATTAGATTTAACCATTTGTTTAAGGTTTTTTTGGTTGTTTGTTTTTTGTTTTTCTTTTTAATAGGACTGAGGAGATTTTGCCCAATAAGTGTGTATTTTTCACTATACATTGAACAATAAGATTTTGGCTAAGATATAAGTATGTAACAAAAGTTAACAAACTCAATAGACACATAAAATCATTTTACTGAGTGAATAGAATTAGGTTATACACTTTGTAGAGTTCACTAAAATAGTCACAGTAAAAAAAAATGTTCCTGCAAATTATTACAAAATCCACCATTTCTTAATAAAATCCTGTCATGACAGACCAGGTAAACTAATTAGTTAAAAATACATTTTAAGTTAGTGCTGTTGAAAAAATAGAAGGACAGACAGATAGATACAGAGCCAGAGCCAGAGAAACACACAGAAAAAGAAAATTACAGCACTATCAGATCAGTAAAATATTTTGAAATTCAGAAAGACCTGTCACAATAGAATTACTTCCTCCCAATATTCTATTTCAATTGTATATATTTTTAAATTCACCTTCAGGTTTTAATCATGGAGCTCCCAATATTAAATGCTCATATTTTAACACGTAGCTTGACAGGAAAAAGGTGCACGATTAGTGCCATTGATATATAAAATCAGTTAAAATAAAATTTGACAAAAGAGTAAGTTTGGCCAACGAGGTATTCAAATCGCCTAGGTCATATTCGTCTCACTTTAACTTCCTTGAAGAGTTTTCCTTTACCTATTATACCAGTGTCCTTCTCTCACTCTAACCAGATTCGGCAGGTGGCCTCCATTACCCAGGGCTGAGTTACAAAATGAACCTCTCCATTAGGCTACTTGTTACCACACGTTTCCTGTTGTATTTCTGTTGAAATCACTTAAGATGACAGTTTGTGCCATCTGACAATTTATTATTTAATTGACACAAAAGCCATCTCTTTTATTATTATTTTTTTCTCCTAAACAGTTTTGCATTTTAAAATCTTAGGCTTTCGTAGGAAGTAGGGTTATAGAAGTGTGAAGCTTCTAGGAGGTTAAAAATTGAATGACGTATTGTTTCCTTGCCACTACTTTAGAATTTTTACATTATCTTTCTTGCTGTTTTCTTTTTTTTCAAATTGGAGTTACTGTTACCAGCAAAAGTTCTGATAGTCACATTCCATAAGTTATAATAAGTAAACTTCACAAATTTGGTAAAAACATACTGTTAGAAAGGACATCATTGTGACATTTCCTGAATTTCATCCACTGGCAATAACTTATTTTTCTCATTTCCAAACTTCTTAACAAGCTAATATTTAGATTTAGGGAATTTATAGCCTAGAGAAAAATTAGTAAGAAACATGTACACAGCTTATAAGAATACATTGGTAAAATAGGAGTATAAAATAAAAAGTTGGAACCTTGAATCTTATAAATGAGAGTACAAAGCAGAGATCCATACAAAATAGAGTGCTACAATAATTGTTAAATTGGGGCTGCAAATTTGTCTTAAGCCCAATTCACTATACCCTCTTTGTCAATGACCAGCTCTTTCTGAGTGATGTAATAGGCACTTCCCACCACGTCATAGTTACAATGAATATGACAGTGCTTCTCTAAAGCAGCTTATTGTACATCCTGATAAAATGGAGTATGTACTAAAGTGCATCCTGTCCCAAAGCACAACCAGGTACAACTCACTTTACAACAGACCAAGAAAACAGAGTCCATTTATGCAGGTTTCTGAGGACCCACGAGAAACAACGTTAGCATTTCTGGAGGAATAAATGAATTCTTTTTCTAACCGAGGTTCTAAATGACAGTTGAGCCCCAACATGTTAATGTTAGGAGGACCTAAAGAAAAGTTATGCTGACTTACAGACTAGATACGGATCCAATGCCTTAGAGACAAAAATGGCCGACTTAAGGTTGACAGCCGTCTGTAAAAATTGAAGTGCTAACTAAGAAAGCTCTTTCTCTTCTCCAAATAAAAGAGTACCTAGTACGTGCAAAGATAGGACTTTTCACAGGAAACTGCTTCATAAGCAATGGCATGTGCACAAAGTACTGATCATTCTCCAACTGTGTTCAAACCCACATGGCGGGAGAAAGATGACTTTAGCTGCAAGAAATTTCAAAGCAGGACATAGAATATCAAACAGGGGTTGAACCATGAATAACTTACTCACTCATGGTGAGGAAAACGCATAAGAAACTCCAAGAAGAATTAATTACAATTAAAGGGGTTTTGTGGCCTATGTATTACAAAACAACATAATTACAAGATTTATATAAAAAAATTCAAGAATTTAAAAGCAGAAGGAAGGATGTGGTATAGTTAACTTGAATAGTAATTAATCACAATGGAAAGAGACAGAGAATAATGTCTATTACCATATGAGGGTGAAATGTAACAAACTTTGTGAACATCAGCACTGTGAATGCCGCTGCTTGGGTGGGTTTCGCATCTAGTGCTCAGGAGTAGTTTCAGAATTGGTTCATGAGAAATTACATGAGATTTGAGTTGATAGTAAGTATTAAACTGGTTCATCACAAACCTAGGCTCCAGCTTTTATTATACATTACACATTGGGGGCTTGCAGGCCAAATCCTCATAACATTTTTGTTTGGCCCCATAGTTTTTAAATTGATTTTCAACATTTAAGCATCTGTCTTCTCTAGAAATACAGGAAGCTCTGACAACACTAAGCCACATTCCATGTGGCAGCATATCCCTTCCCACTGGACATACGTCTGCTACTGTGCAAATGTCTCACCTTGCTTCTTCTCTGGATTAAACATCTACTCAGCCTGCATGAGCATTTGGATTAAGACTCCTCATTCAGACATTTTTCTAACTATTTCACTCAAGGGATCGTGCCTACACGAATACAAGGGGAAGATCCAAATGAAAACTTCAGGGTATCGTCACTGCATGTTTTGTGAGTGGTAGATCAAGGTCAGTGTCTGTCTCTCACAACTGAGCTCAGCTCCACGAGGGCAGGGCACACTGGTGTCCCCGTGGGGTCTGCAGATCCTCTCACAGCGCCTGGCCTGTTCCAAGGACTGACAAATGTCTCTGTGATGCTGGTGTAGTGGAACTGTCCACACTATTAATATATTCCTGTTTAAAATGTACTTCATTTCAGAAGTTAGGATAATAACCATAAAAATTAAGACCTTTTTGTCCATAGCTAACCAGGGGTTTTAAGAATTTTCAGCTGACCTTGTCATAAGTCAAGAAAATGTTTAGTCCTCAAATATCCACATAAAACTGATAGTTTTGCAGTGTAAGAAATCAAAATAAAATCATCCTTATTAATTCTAATTTGAGTTCAGCTGTTTACTGTAAAATATCACTAGATTTTTAGAATAAAGGCATGCCAGCAGAATGCACTGTGGTGATTTTAAAATAAAATAAATATTTTAATTGCATGAATTATGAATATATTATTTATAACTTATTTATGACAAGGGAGAATCTGGTGTCAAGATCTTTAATACAGTGCATGACACAGGGTGAGGATTCCGTCATGTGTTCACTGTGCCTGAATCAGAGAGGGGCAGAAGGTGCTCAGATGGTGAGACTCTGCAAGGTGGGAACTGAAGCAGAGAGCTCTTCAGTAGATGGAAGAAAGGGGGAGGTTGGGGCCCGCACGGAAGATCAACAAGCAGTATTGAGATCCACTTGGGAAGCCAAAGTCCAGTAAACCCAAATGGGAGATCGGAGGAATGCCAGACAGAACAGCCCAGAAGTCACAATTAATATGAACTTGTGGGACCAGAAACCTAGGAACCAGGGTGATGCAAATACAGCTGAGGGTAAATGAGGAAGGGATGCAGCATTGTCAAGAACAGTGTTTCATTCCTGACTTGCTTTCAGGAAGTGAATAGGTCGGGGAGCATGGTTCGGACAACTAGTTTTAAACAGCCAGCAGCAGGAAGGTCTTTTGGAATACACGGTGAATGCCTCTGTGCAGCCAGCCCATGAGCATTTTCAGACTACTGGGAAGATAACTAAAACAGTGTGAACTGCCTCGTGGCTGTGAAGATATGCTGATCGAATGCGAACAATAAGTTCCTTCCCCTGGCTCTGATATTTCTGGACTCCTTTCAGTGCCTTGCTCCATAGAGGTCCCCACGCAGCTTCGGGCTCTCTTCTTGCAGTGGCTGCGAGCCCTACATCCTCACATCACCAGCCCAGACGAGAACATAGAACTGTGTCCTTGCATTCCCGGAAGTCACTCAGGACCAACTTAGTCAAGCGCCTACCCTTGACCCAGCCACTGGCCAGGGGAACGGGATGGATTAATTGGCCAAGGCCTAGTCCAGGCCCCTTTCTAGACTGATTACAATAGCCTGCAGGGTCAGATCGGCTGACTGGCTTAAGAAAATCAGTGCGTGCTCCACATTGGTGCTTGGTGTGGAGTCAGTGACTGGGCAGGTAGGCACTCAGGAAGAAGGCAGAGCAGAGAGATTCTGGAGAGGAGGCCAGGAAATGTCCAGTGGGGACGGAGCGTAGCATGGTTGTTGTAGATGTGCTGGTGGGAACACAGCAAAATACATCCAGAATGGCAAGAGGACATTGAGTTACCAGAGGGTAAGTTGCTGATATCGTTTCTCATGCTCCCCAAGCCAAAAGCAGTATAGAATATTTTTAGCAACGTGTGTTTAAGAAACTTTCTACTTAATAGCTCTTCCTCTTCCCCTTCCCCCTTTTATTTCCTCCATTCATTTCCCCTCCTCTTCCCTTCTTAAACGGTTTAGTCTTAAAGCCATTAGGTAGGGCAGAAAAAAAAAAGGTACATGTGTAAGGAGCAGGATGGAACTCAGGTGACCCAGGCCAGGTGTCAGAGCCCAAGCAGGGTATGGAAGGTGCCTGCAAAGAAGACACGTCTTGCCTAGGGTGTCGAGAGCCTGGCTACAGAGGAGGGCATCCAGCAGAAAGACAGCGTGGCATGGAGTATTGCAGGCGGGGGACTCAGGAGGGCGTCTGCTTGGGGTGAGTGGCTTGCTGTAGGGAGTCCAAGCCATAGGAGAATGGTAAGAGTGTATCTACAGGAGGGTCTTGGAGTCAGAGCTCAGCAGCATGAAGGTGACACCCATGTGGGAGAATAGGCAGCCATGGTTGTTGGAGCCCAAACTGGGCGAACAGTGGAGGTGAAGATGAAAGACGAATTGCCCACAGCAGGTGTTTCAAATAAGTAAATGTATTAACGATATGGAAACTAGGTTTTCCATCATCCAAGCCCCAAATATGGAATATATATATATTACACATATATACACCAAATGTATATAATATATATTCCCTAACTCTACTCACCGGGAGGCCCTGGAAACAGCACTACCCCAAAAGAAGTTAGTATACCTAGGACCCAGATCTTCCTTCTAAATATGGGTTTCCTCCAGGAGGAATCTGGGATCCTTGGAGAAATGTCTCATTGTATAACTGGGCAGAGAAATTAGAAAATGAGTGTTGTGGCAAAAATAAGTAAAAACTTAAAGAATGACTGGAACGTGCTACGAGGACATGGAAACCAACTTGCAGAGGCTTCCATTAGTCATACGGGAGAATCAAAGTAAATAACTAATAATTATAAGTAATTTAATTACAAAGTAAACAATTTTAAATCATTTCATAAAGAGTGACATATGAAATGCACATACACTCATACACACATATAAATTGAAAGTTCAATAAGGAAGGAAGGAGTGGGATATTGATATAGTTTCAAAATAACTCCCAACAAAATGCTTATTAATTACAAAGAAGAAAAGAATAACTTGACAGTGGAGAAGCCTGGCAGATACCACTTTAATCAAGTGATCAAAGTGAACACTGTAAGTAAAGAGATACCACGAACTCATGTACCACCTGATAGAATATGAGAAAAACAGCATCACTTCTGTACGAAGTCTGCCAAAGATGTACAACCTGAAACTAACCATGAGGAAACACAGACAAACCAAAATTAAGGCATATCAACACAATAACTGGCCTTGTAATCTTCAAGTGTGTCAAGGTCATGAAAATCAAAGCGAGACCAGAGCTGTTCAAGACTGGAGCAGACTAAAGAGACAGGAAAACTAATTCAAGGTGTGACTCGGAACAGGATCCTTTCACTACAGAGGCTGTGGTCAGGCCAAGTGACTAAACCTGAAAGCAGGCTGCAGATCTGGTGGTTCTGAGAATTCATCACTGTCAATGTCCTGCTTTGATGGCCCACACTTACGTAACGAACAGTTGCTTGTAAGAAACACACACTGAAGTATTTGGAGGTGGTGGGGAAGACGGTTCGTAACTTATTCTCCAACATTTCAGGAAAAAAATTCTCTGTACCAGACTTGCAACGTCTCTGTAAATTTGTGACTATGGCAGTATTTTCCCAGGTTTTCTGTGAGAACTAAAATTGATGGTAGGCAAAATAGCTATTCATTCAATGCATTTTTGGGATGTGTTTAATCTATTAGAAGTGGCCAGACACCCACAAATAAAACATGCTGAC
Source organism: Rhinolophus hipposideros (assembly GCF_964194185.1). Classification (NCBI taxonomy): domain Eukaryota; kingdom Metazoa; phylum Chordata; class Mammalia; order Chiroptera; family Rhinolophidae; genus Rhinolophus; species Rhinolophus hipposideros. Next base: position 2,078,001 of record NC_138071.1, read on the forward strand.
CATTGTCTGAATGGGTCAATCCAAGGTGCAGTAGCAGTGTTGCCATATAGTGGCACAGAGGAGGGAGAAGTCATTTCTGATGAGGATGATTAAAGCCAGCCAAGGAGTCATACTGAAACAGTTGTGCTAAGGGGAGAAGGGAGGCTGGATGTCCCAGAGGAGGGAAAGGATCAAACACTCAAAGACGAAGCTGAGTTTGCCTTCTGTTCTTTTCTGTTTCTCTCTCTCTCTTTTTTAGTTGAGAAATTGGGTAGAGAGTGATTGCATTAACCAAGAAAGAAGACTAGATAAGGAGTTGTAACAGATATCCCTAAATATACACCTTTCATTTTACAAATCAACATATAATAAGGAAAGCATCCTAAACTGAGCAAAGGGATAGATTTTCAATAAAAATCTTGAGTATTTGCATTAAAAAGTTACACTTTTTAAAAAAAATATATTGTGTCAAATTCTTTTTTTTTTCAGGTTCATAATTTCTTGTGCAAATTGAGTATCCCATGATGAGTTGGCATTAGCTTCTCCCGACATGGGTTAACAGATGAGGTACAGTTAGAAACCGTTATGTTGCTTTTGCAGCTGGAGTTTTCTGAGACCTTAACGTGAAGTATAAGACCAGCAGAGCAATGCCTCCATATGTGGCCAGTGCACATTTCATTCTACCTGTGAGCGTAAAGAGTTGAAATAATTTTTGATTCGAGTGAAATGGAATTGGGCATCAGTTTCTGGACCTGCCATGATTCAACCTTGCAAAAAGCAGGAATTCTGCAGACTGTTTCAAATTCTTGATATGTTTAATTAAATGTGAAATTGTAGTCATCTAATACTTAAACAAAATTATGCTGATATTAATTTGATCTTGGGTTAGGCAAATGCTTTTAAACAGAGATCAAATAAAAAGACCCACAATGAGAAAAGGTTATATAAAAATGAAATAAACTGGGAAGATATTTGCAATAAATATATGAAAACTTAAATGTCCTTAATAGTTATAAAAACACACTTTAAAATCAATAAAACACACCAGAAAACTGGGGAAAAAGCTGTGAATAATTTTCAAAAGAAAATATAAAAATGACCAATGAAAATGAAGAAAAAGTTCAAATTCACTAATAATTTTAAGTAAATTACACACATTGCTTTATTAATAACTATTCTAAAATATATTAATGTAGGTAATATGAGGTAAACACCTATAGTTAAGGAATTTTTTGGTGAGGAGAGGGAGCAGGGTATTATGCAAGAGAATAAAATTTGAATGGATTTGGTGAAACTCCCCTCATTTCTAATATTTTTTTATTTATATTAAAAGCTCGTTTCTCTAGAATTATTGAAGCCTGAAAATCTCCTCAAGACTTTATTTTATACATAGTTAAAGCTCTTTAAATGTTGAAACATTTTCCTAAAAATAAAAATGCATTCTTTTTTTTTAATTTTAAAAATAATACACACCTATCATAGTAGATTCCAATAATGTGGAGGAATATTAAGGAAACAACACACATTATTAACACTAGTATTATTTGTGAAAACCACCATTGACATTTTGTACACATCCTTCCAGAAAGTTTGCACTCTAAACTTTTGCTGTTTAAAAGCAATGGTTTCTTCCCTTGAGTTGCAGAGATTAGAGGCATAAAACTTCACATTTTTCAGTCCCCAGTCCCCTCCCACTTCTCTCTTTCCCATCCCCCCATCGCACCAGGTTTCTTATTTCCCACCAGGCATCTTTCACATTTTAACCCAATTTAAACCCTCAAACAATGCTGCAGGGTCAGTATTAACCATTCCCGTGTTAATAGTGGAGAAAACTGAGTCTCGGGATTGTAATTGTCTTGCAGTTCAGTGATTTATTTTTAAGGTGGAGCTGAAGGTCAAGGGCAGGTCTGTTAGATTTCAAAGCCCTTGCCCTGTCTCTGTGCTCTGCTGATATCCCACCTGTGGTCAGGCGTGCAGCATAGCAAACTTCAGGTTAGCGTTTGAAATGGAATCAGACTGAATCAGATGTTATTATAGCATACTTTTAAAAATACTGTGTTAAGCTGAGCTTGCTACTCTGAAATAAGAGGATATAGAGCAAGTGGAGAGTAAAACGGAAGAGGTGAATGTCTATCAGACCATTTCTAGAGAAAAGACTAAATAGGTTTGACTTGTTTAATTGATAGAAGAAATTGAAACATTGAATACATTTTGTTGGTTATAATACATGTTTATATAAGTTAAGAGGAAGACATTAATTTAAATTAAAACAGAAATATTTGAATACAAGGAATGATCCTTTCAATGTCAAGATGCCTTCTCCTGATGCACTAGGGTCCCCACCTCTAGCGATACTGTGTAATGAATACATGTCCACCTTTCTCACACAGTTTACACAGTTACATACTGAAATCAGCATTAGACTTCATCAATTATCTAATCTAGTAAACAAATATTTATTGAGGACCTACTGTGTGCCTGGCACTGTGTGATCTGGTGTAAACAAGCTGACTCAGACCATATAATTTTTTCAAGTGTTTTCTAGTCTAATTACAAAAATCCTACAACATGTCTCATACCAGTGATTTTGTTTGTTCTACTGACTCTGTTCTTTACTAACTATATCTATATTCTTGACCTGCTTAGTTTGTACAGCTCCACAATCTCTTTTCCTAAATCCTGGTGAGATAGATTTCAAAGTTCAGAATTCTTTGGATTAAAGAAAGGTAATGGGGTAGATATTCTGTATATTATGTAAAAGCCCCTGGAGAATCAGAGCAGTATTTTATAATCAAACACAGCAGCATGTCTTCAGTGAAATGCACGTATGCGTACAAACACAGCCTCGTGTTAGTTTAGTTTGTGTTTTACTGCCATATAAGTTCAAGTTAGGTCGATTTTTATCAACTGAATTACAACAAACCAAAATACCTTTTGATTCTCACAGCTTTTTGTATATCAGAATACTGATATGAGATTGTGTAGTACATTTGCAAGGAATTCTTAAGACTCAGACTTGCAAAATAGGTTCCCAAAACACTAAGGTACATATATGGGATTTAGTGAAAAAGGGGCACCACTGTTCTTTACAGTTCTCATAGCCTTTTATAGCTTTACCGTCTTCACGCATCTACAAGAAATGCAAGTATTGTTTCCGATGGAACCTGTTTATTGCAGACTGTCTTGGAAAACTTGGGTTCTGTGAATAGTCCCTGAGAAATGCTACCATAGTGATATGAAGACAGCATCACTTACTCTAGTCCTTACCCTTATTTGTTCTTTTGCATTTTTAAATTCATGGTCGACTAAATTATATGGCCTAAATGAAGCACAGATATAAATTCCTAGAAAATACTAGTAAATATTCCGAGGTGACAAGGACATCATCTGCCTTTTACGAAAAGTGCCTGACAGGAGAGCACCCTCTCCAGAGCCTCTCATTGCACGGCTGCCTCAGTCCATCCAGTTTCTAGAACAGAAATCCCATAGGCTGGGTGCGTTATAAATAACAGACATGCATTTCTCCCTGTTCTGGCTTCGGGAAGCGTCTGGTGATGTCTTGCTTCCTCACTTGAACCTCCATCCCTGGGGTCTCTGTTAGGAGGGCCCTGCTTCCAGCATGAGGCCCCCCCTCACGACCTAATCAGCTCCCAGAGCCCCACCTCCAACCCCACCATATTGGGGATCAGGATTTCCACATATGCGTTTTTTGGAGGTGGGGAGCATGAATATTCAGACTATAACAACAACTGTACATGCAGAAAAGTAGCAAAAAGCATACACGGTATGATCTGAAGTTTGTAGGGCAATTCCCCGGGGACGTAAATACTTCTTACTAGCCAATGTAGTTTATTAATCAGCAACTTCATCTTTGTGGTAAAGAGGGACCGTCTTTCCTCTGCCTTCCTGGAGGGCAGGCCAGCCGCCCGCCTTGGAGGGCAGTGCGACCTCGCTGGGACAGTATGGGACTTCCTGAATGGCATTACCGTTTATAAAGGAGTGAGCAGCACAGCAAGGGTGACACTGAGTTGCATAGAAGAAAACCAGTAATGAAGGGGAGGGAGGTGTCCATGCCAGATGATGACAACCTTACAGTTTCGTCAGGGTTTAGTCCACTTTACCTGGAGAAATACCACTGTTTGGCAAATGTAAATAAGAGTTTGGAAATATGATTCAAACAAGAAAAAATCACATGCTAAATAAAAAGTTACAAACTAAGGAAAATTCTACTTTTTAAAAAGTATGTGAAATAAAATATTGTGCAGTCCATTCTAATTGGCTACAGAATACTTTATCATCAGATATTGGTATTTGGAAGGAAAATTTTTTCACTTATATGAGCCAATAAAATTGTATGAATAAAACTATTTACACAAACCTATTCATCTGAAGCTTTGTATATGTTTAGTCTGTGGCGCAGTGTTTTCTTAGAAATGACACACATCAATTGCTTCAATGAAGAAAAGGAATATTCACATTTAAAAGTCAAAATCACTTTTTTAAAATGAAAATTTTACCTGTTGTATAATAGGTAAACTATTGTGAAGTGTAGTTGCCTGTTTAACTTTATATCTGCTTTGATTTGGGCAGTTTAGCTAATTTAAATAAAATTTGTGAAGTTAAGCACTTTGAAGAAAAGGAATAGGAGAACCTAATTTAACCTAGAGTGTCTCTTTTATTCTTCGGTTATTCATTTGAAGTGCCCTATCAGCTTGAGCTGACCAACTTCAGTCATTTTTACCCTTTTATTTTTTTTTCTCTAATGTAAACTGAAATTCCCCGCTGTTCATGGTATTTTAGTGTTTAGCATCATTTAATGAGCAGGTGTCATTAAACTTAAAAGGTCCTTTTCTGTGTATCTCTGATTAGTTAGTAAAGGAACCAAAGAATTTCTCTTAATATATTTTGATGTTGGTCTATTTTACATTTAAGTGCTTTTTGATGAAGTAGAAAATAATAATTTTGGTTAAGGTAGGATGGATTCTGTCAAGTGAATATGTGTCCTAGTTGTAGAATATAAATTGTTTACGAGTGTCGTTATATGATATTTTCTCTAATAGATTTATGTATATGGATTTCTAATAATTTATTATACCTTAATTCATTTTTCTGCAAGAATAGATATAGGTAATTTTAAAAGGTGCTTTAATGTCAAGGTTCACACAAACCTTATTGTAAAGGCAATAGTTTAGTGAGTATATAACATCAGAAATGAAGTCTTTAATACTAAACTTGTTAAATCAAACACCTTCATAATACACTTAATTGCAGTTTCTTTTAAGTTGCAATAAGAAATAAATGATAAAGTGGAAAGAAATAGTAGCGTTCATTCCTTACACACTCCCTGGTTGATGTTCACATATTCTGTACCTGACATTGCTGATACTCTATTATTAGTTCTAATTTTGCTTTTAGAAAGATAAGAATATCTGTAAGATAAATAGCATGGAACCAAAATAATGAGGCTCAAATGCAAGCCAAGGTCAGGTCACGTGAAATAAGTTACAGATGGCATGTGTGACATGAACATTGGTAGCAGGTAAAAGGTGTAACAGTGCTGCCTGCTGGTAGGAAGTAGTAGTGTTTACAGGGTAAGTGAAAATAGATGTCCTTAAGCAAAGTGTAAGTGATACACATGGTTACATAGCATTGCTGTTATTGATACCTAGGACCCACGGTAGTCTTTGCATTAGTATTAACAGAGTTTTTATGAGAGTCGAATTTCTGATCTGAGACTTCTGTTTTGTTTTGTATTTGGAGAATATATTTAAGTAGTACACTTGCTCTCTCTTTGTGCTCATGTGGTGCTCATACAGTTTGTCTTAGGAGTGTGAGTGGCCCTTCTTTGCTGTTACTTTATTTTTTACAGTCAGCATTTCGAAAATACATTTAATTGAAAAATAAAACCTTGCCTGTGAAAGACAGCTAACAATTTTAGTAATAGATAGCTGGATATTTAGTCCAGTAAGACCAAGTATGTATAGAAAAAGGTGTGATATATACATATAAATATATATGTATATATATGCAACGATCAACATATGATGAGTCTCATTGGCAAACTGAACACCAGACTGCTTGAAAGCACTGGTGTCAAAGTTTTAGCAAATTGAAAATCAAGTGCACCTCTGTGTAGAGTTTATTTTTCCCTGTCCACTTCAAATAAGCTCAGAGTTTTCTGTGCTAGGAATAAACATTTTTGCTTTGGCATGTATATTAGTTTATTGTCCAACAAACTAATTTTGTTTATAGTCTTGAAAAATAATTAAAGTTACGTTTAACATTAACTCAACTGAAAGTGAAGCTTTAACTTTTATAACCGTGGTTAGTTTAATATTTGTTAAGCAGTGTTTTTATGGGCATGGCATGGTAGACTTAACTAAATGTGATGATTTCTTTATTCTGATTTGAATCTTTCTTGTACACATTATAGCTTTATTTCCAGATATCCATTATATGACTTATTAAAACACCAGGCACTATAAAAATAGTTGTTAGAAAATGAGGAAACTGCTCTTTCATTATGTATAACTTTCTCACTTACATAATTCTATTTCCAACCTGAAAAAGGTTTGAGTCAAAACTAAATTAACGAAGAAGATAAAAGAGAAAGTGTTTTTCAATATCCCAAATGTGCTTTTTCTTTCTAGAGGCTAGAAAAAGTACAGACCATACTATCTCTTTCAAGTCATAAATACACTCTTTATAAGTTGTGTCTCTTCCTCTCGTTTCCTTATTTCCCTTCTCCCTCTCTCCTCCCTCCTTCCCTCCTCCCTCTTCCCACGTTTCCTCCTCCCTCCCTTCCATATCTATGTCTGTCTTTATACAGTATCTTTCCCTATGTTACTGTACGTGAACATGGCCATTAAATTATGACTAAGTAAAATTGGAAACATTTAAATATTTTTTGAGAATTCCACTTGTTTTGTTAACTTGTAGATTGAGAACAAGAGGGGGGGAGAGGGAGGAAGGAACGACAAGGAGGAAAATGAGAGAAAGAATAAGGAAAGAGAATAAGAGAGAAAAGGTAGAGCTAATAGCAAATGAAATGGAAATAAATCCGATTACATTGTATGCAAATTTTGTGTATCAGAGGAAGGTAAAGTGTGAAAACTGTCTAAATGTGTGAGAAACTGATATTTGCATTCTTGAAATAATTTCCACAATCTGCAAAATCAATTTTTAAATAGTAAATAAAATATTCATGGAAGGTTTAGTGATATCCAAAAGATAAATAGTTTGAATTACAGTTTAACTTGCTTTACTAATAGAACAGTCACGTATCAGACCACCAAGGAGGTGTTTCAGTAGCTTAGAACATAGCAGTGCAGTTCCTCGGTTGGAATGTAGCAATGTTTTGGAAGTTTCTACTAGCTTCCGGATGTGCAACAGTGTCAGAACCTGGTGCTAACAGCAGTCTGCCCTATGGCCTTTGTCATCTTAGGTTCTTCACCTAAAACTGCTAGAAATAGTTTTCAGAGAAGGGACAACAATGCTTTACATAGTGAGAAGTGCTAGTGCAAATATTATATCATTCTTTTTAACAATATGAATGACCATCTGTTAATACTTTTCCCTCAGCAGCCATCAAGGAAAAAAACAATCACATATATGAGCAAACAGTGTTTTTCTAAAGTATAAGTCCTTCTTTATTTTATTTGTGTGAATATTTAACAGTATTTTTCCTGTGTACTTATGGTATTTTATAAATAATAAATGCATGTTTAACTCTAACACATTTTAAAATTTTTCTTAAAATGACATATAAAATTTTTTTCAGATATTATGGAACTATTTTTCATCCTGTTTTATTCCTTACAAAATATTAAGCTGAATATTTCAGTAACATTTTATTTGTAAAACAAAACAATAATAATGGTAATTGAAATGCTTTATTTGCATATTTTATTTATGAACTTTGGTACTCACATATGACATCAAATTATTCTTATTTTTATTTTTTATCATAAAAAAGCATCAGAAACATAACTATATCATAACATAGCCTTATTAGCAGATTGGGCTACCATAATTTAAAATACAATTTTCACCCTTACTTTTTGTCCTTTATTATTTTTTAAGTCAAAATTTATGTGGGAATAGTTTGCTGCTATAATTCCTGAAAATCTTAAAGAGTAAAACATGTCAGTATTCTAATTCACATCTTGCCCATAATAAGTAACAGTGGTCATGTCCCCGGCCCCATACTAATAGAATGAATGTGTGTCCTAGCTTTGCACATCATTGGCAATCTCTTATTTAAGGAAAAGCACTTGTTCATTACAAATGCAAAGTGGCAAGAAGAAAGCAGAGCTTCGTGTCTGCACGTGTGCTTTAGTGCTGCCTCCTCTTCATGGCCTTGCTGGGAACCTTTGTTTTTTCTTTTGCTGGGATTCTAAAGAGTTCTATCATTTCTCATTAATGAAATACCTTTTAAATGTAAGGGTGAGCTGTTTATTTGGTTAGAGAAAAGTTACCTTTTTTGCTTAATTACCATTGATTTAGCATTTTTGATATCTTTTACTGGAAAGTTTTGACCATTGTTTTAAAGTTTGAGTCAACACTAGACATTTTGTTGTTGTTGTTGGAAAAAAATAATATTGCCTCAAAGAATCTGATAACAGTTAAATGATTAAAACTTGTTTAATAAATTACAATTTTTCATTAGAGATATATATTCTATTCTAGCTGTTATTTTTCTCCTGAGCTAATCATTATACAAATTGGATACCCCACTCAGTGATATTATTTCCTACTTTAGCCAGATCTAAGGATGGAGTGTATACAATGCTAAGCTTAGCTATAGATATTTAAAAATCTCATTGTTGTATTATAATCATCCTGCATTGTGATTAAGACAAAAATAGTTTTATCTCATCTTTAAAGAACTTACAAAAAAGTGAGTTACTTCCACTAAAGAATAAACTTGATGCATTTCAATGAATATTTTATTGACTCAAACTTTTTTTCTTCATATGAATATTTTAACTGAATACTTAACTCTTCTATTTTTCTCACACTAATTGTTAACTGGCTGTGTACCATGGCAAGTTACTTAATCTGGCTCTGCCTCAGTCTCCCCCTTTGTAAAATACAAAAGATAATAGTCTTCACATCAGAGTTATTACTAAAGGTTTTTTTCCAAATGTTTTTTTTTTTTTTTCCATCTCCGGTTTCTTAATTTTATTTTATACACAGGTCAATGTTAACTTTCCTAAAATGCCTCTAATCTTATCATTCTCCAGCTTTGATAACAGTGTTGATACTCCTGTTGACTAAGAAATACAGTTGGGACTCCTCCTGGCGTTCAAGTCCCTCCAATTTCCAGCGCAGCCACCCCCCACATTCCGTCCGCTCCTGGCGGACTCGCGGGTCCATTTCGGTCACTGTCCGTAGCCCGTCCTGCGATGCAGCTCATCGTTGTATTTTCAGCGTCGCATCTCTTTGCTTGGAGTACTCTCAAGCATACTTTTTTTTTTAACAGAAATTCTGCTTATTTACTGGCAGACCATTTCCAATCCTGGGATCTCTTCCACGTAAGCTTCCTTGATCTCCCAGGAGATCAGAGAGTTCAGAGTTCAGAACTCACACCATGTGGCATTTGTACTCTCATCTTCTACCTTGTCTTCTAGGTAGGTTAGATAAGACCCATCGCTTACCTGTGTTACCTAATGGGAAGTTTCCAGGGCAGAGCCTAGATTGTGTTTCACTATGGATTCCTCTCCTGCCTCCTCACAACACCTAACACAGTACTCTGTGTATAGAAGTTGGATGGTACCTAGTTGGCTAGGGAGACATTGTGACCTAGCAGGAAGAACACAGACTGTTGAGTGAAAACACTAGAATTTGAAGACTGGATTAAATATTGTTTGACCCTGAGCAACTTAACCTGTATGTGTCTCAGGAATATTATTATCTATTTTTAAGGCTAGGTGCAAGGATTGGAAATAATGCTTGTAAAATATTTATAATATGCCTGATATAGTAGATGCTCAATAAATATTTGCATTTGTACTTCATGTGATGAAGTTTCTTTTACCATAAACTATGGGAGTGCCTGTGAGATTGATCACTGCAGATACACTAGCACAGTTCACTTCTGAATAACAGGTAATACATTGTCTTGAGAAAACAATTATCACTGCTTTTGGAAAAGATATCCTCCTTACATATGGCCACCAAAACTTGTTTGCATTTCTCAGCTATTCCCTCTCTGAACTACCCCTTTCAACAGAACTGCTCGAGTCGGTAGCTAATAGGTGAATATAGCAATGGTCAAAAAACACCGCTCCACCTTCATCTATTAAGTGTTTGATTCAGTGTTTGAAGCCTTTGACTCTCTGCACATGTACTAGCAGATACAACATTGTATAGAAACAGATCCCATTCTCACTGAATTGACATTTTGGGACAGGAGGGTGAAATACATACCTAAATGGCTATGAATAAAATGAACGTGGAGAAGGTATTAAGGTTGTAATTTAATTGCAGCATTGGAGCAAAGCTCAAGTGGCGACCACAGCACTTTGTGTTGCACTATTTCACACCCTCAAATGGGGAGCCTGTTCTTTACCTGGCTCGGAGTTTGGATTACTGAAAGAATGTAAGACTGTATTTAGACTTATGGCAAAGAAAGTGGGATAATTCTCAAGCCTGTGTATTTATTAAAATGCTGATTAAAATAAATAAATACATATAAATGAAATTGTTTTCCCCACTCAACTTCCTGACAATGAAACAATATACCTGTAACTCGAGTTAGCCACACAATTGAAAGAGCATAGAATTCCCTCTGCAATTATGATTTTTATGTACGCTTAAATAGAAGATCAGCATAACACTAAAAATATGGATATCTATTTTTAAATAAAGAAATTTCACAGGACTGCTGTAGAACAATGCAGGCAGTTCAGCCATGTTTCTGTTTGTTAAAATATGTTTTTCAGCTTTTATCTGTTTGAAATGGTGGCTGCAATTTGGTAAATGCCACCGATTTGATTGTGGCAGTGTTACAGTTTTGATAGCACTGGGCATTTCTTCCTGTTAGTTTATTCTGCTGCTTTCAAGAATGGTATTTAATCAGTGTCCTAGCTCATTCGATGTGTCTTGCTTATAGATCCCTTTGCACCAGAGAGAACAACCAAGTCTTCTAGAAGCTGACAGTTGTCCAGGGGATTTACAACTGATCATATCCAATTTGGGAGAAATTTGACCTTTCATACACTCTTTTGCATAATTATTTCCGAGGAAAAGCGAGAGAGGTTGTAATAGAGCTCAATGCATGGCACATAGTAGGTACTCAGTATGTTTTAAAAATAGATTTCAATAAATAAAACAAAATGTTTCCTATGTTAGTCCTGGAAATGTGCTTGTTTTGAATTATCAGTTATACAACAATGGCATCACTAATAGGGCATTCAAGAAACTAAAAGGTTTGTAAGAATTTGCCATTAGAAATAAGAAATTATAGTAAGGACAAAGGAAATATCACATTCTGGTTAGAAATCTATTTCTAAACTGACCTATTATTTTGGAAGGCAAGTTAAGATTTTTCACTTAGTGCTATCCCCCTACCCCATCCACATACCCAGCCATAGGGTTATAAAAAGAAGAGAGTTTGATTATGTAATGTAATGTAGTCAGAGTCTTTTACGTTAAGCAAAATTTGATTGTGAAAACGAATATGCAGAGTGTAACATTTTCTTTAATAACCTGGAGTTATTCCCAGGTGATATTGAAAAGTGGTATGCGGGTAGTAAAGAGTGGGAACTTCCAGGAACAAATGAGTTGACAAAATGGATATATACTTCTTCCTAATACATTTGTGTGCAGGGGTGATTGTTTGTGTACGTTGAGAAGTATTTGCATTAGTTAATTATTTCTTTTCCTAGTTTGTGTCACCTTTATAAGTGCTTAGTGAAGCTTGCTATAAATTATTTAGGCCTGAACTGAAGGTGAATGTCACGGTAACCAGCCAAACTTGACGTACCGATTCAGCTTTGTGCGGAGGCACCTATGGCT